>NC_080064.1:60732303-61047616 GCF_949987535.1 Balaenoptera acutorostrata
AAATCAATAATTTGTGTTTATCATTCCCCTACCACAGATAAAGGAAATTTTCCATGTTAATTACCCTGGGTACGATAGTAAGATTTTGTAACATTTCAAGATAGTTCTGGGTATTGACTCTCCAGCAAAAAATGTTGTGGCATGATGTCATTTCTAACTGAAATCTCCAAAGACAGCTTCTAGAAAAACAATCCTCTGCCCATAGTGGGTGATAGGTTACTGACCCAAACAGCTACACCTGCACATTTGTGAGGGCTAATACCACCACTTCCCCAGAGAATTTCCTTGATTCACAGAATCACGTTATGTCATTTTTGAGTAAATGCAACTTTGGAAATTATTTTATTTAAGCCCTCAATTATTATAATAAGCAAATCAAGGCCAGAAAAGTTAATTAACTTATCTTAGGCCACATGGGATATTAAATTCCTATCCAAAACTAAAACCAAAGACTATGTGTTAGTTAGGATAGAATAGATTATGCTACAGTAACAAGTCAAAATGTATCACTAAAGTTTTGCTTTGTGCCCCATGAGTGTTGGCAGGGACCACTGCTTTCCAAGAACCTATAGCTAGTAACTAGTCCAACTTTCCCCTCAGTGCAGAAATGTCTACCTCTTATTTCTATTATAATAGTCATCCAACCTCTTCATGAACCTTTCTGTTATGGAAGAAGTCACTCAATTAAGAAGTAGACCATTGTATTATCGGAAAGTTCTGATTGTTAGAAAGTTCTGCAGTATGTTAATGGTGTAGATCCATTCACCTGTCTATCCATCTAAAACTTGGCTGGACACTCAGAGTGCTACTAAAATTATTAAGGCCTGCCTTCCCTGGACGAGGAATTATTCTTCTGGCATTACTGCCTTGATCCTTAAAATATTTTAAAGGAATTCATAGAGTTCCTTAGAGTACTGTTTTGCCTTAGAGTTCTGTTTTCCAAGACAAGTTTCCAAGTTCCTTAGACCGCTTTTCAAGGACATGCTTCCTAGATGCTTCATCATCTTAACAATATTACATCTAGTGTAGAATATTGTCAGTGAGCTAAGAGATGCTAGAAAAAAAAAAAGCACCTCCATATCTGCAGTTGCTTCTTCTGGGAAGAAGACAGACATTGAGAAGCCAGGTGCCAGGCAAGGGCTACCGAAAAACACTTGCATGGTGCTCACGATTCTGTGTTGGCCACTCATGCAGGGCTGTATAGCTAAGATCTTGATCATCCAATATAAAGCAGACAAAAATTTATCAAAGAGGGATATTTTAGACTGGTGAAAATTTTATCATGGTATGGATCCAGTCGTTGGCCATGAAATGGAAGAAATCCCCACGGACTTTTAAGAAAATAAATGAGCAACAAAAACGCACCTGAATCATTTGCTAGCAGCCAGCAGGTAAAATAGAGCTCCAAGTTAATGACCAATGAACGGGTTCTGACAACTATGTTGGAGCTGTTTGTGCCGAGCCTACACATAAAAGCCAAGCAAGCTCTCCACTCAGAGATTTGGTCCCCACTCTTTCCTCTGCTAGCGCTGCTCTTCTACATGGCCTGCTGCTTCATTTCCTTCAGGTCTTTGCTCAAGTATCACCTTCCTAGAGAAGCTTTACCCATTATCTTACACAAAGTAACAATGCCCACCACTGCCACTTACTCCCCCAACAAAACTTTAGGCTTAATTATATCTCTAGAAGATTTCGAGTACAATTCAATAGTGTTAACCAGTAATAAGATACTGCGAAATAAGTTTTCATTGTTATAAAACATCAGCATAGCTCCCTCTGAAACAATGTGTATTATTTTGCAGAGTAAGACCTCTGACAGTGACCAGAGGTAAGGAAGGACAGGAAATGTGGGCACATACCTGCAGAGAACAGAGAAAATCAAACTCTCTCATTTAATTTGGTTTTTTTTTTTTTCTTAACTTTTGATGCTGATTCTTGGGGTTGAAGTGAGGTGAGATAATTTTTGTGGCTTCTCCATAATCCACTACTTAATATAGTACACTCTGCATTTTTTTCTTACTCCCAAACTCTAAGTACTTTATCCACATAAAATAGAGCTTCGACATAATATTTTCCCAAGTTAAGGAATGTGCTCTTTGACTCTAGAAGCAGTCAAAGGAGGGATGTCAAAGAACATACTTTTACATGTATGGTGGTAGAGGGTGGAAAAAGCCCTCTGAGATTCCTTTCATACTTAACGTTTTGTGATTCACTCATCTGAGATTCATTTTAAATAGATAAAAATGATGAACAATATAAGGAAGGATTCTGACAAACAGAGTAGTGACTGTAGTTACTGGTTATTATCACAGAAGTATTACAGTAAATGTAAGTTCTGAAGAGAGATGACCTAGGTTTAACACAAGTTCTGACACGACCTCATCATGTGACTTCAGACATCTTACTTAACCCCTTTGAACCTTAGCTTCCTCTTCTGCATTAGATTTATTTCTGCCCATCTCCTAGGATTACAGTGAGCACCAAATAATATAAAGTACATGAAAGCCCTATAAAAATGGCAAAGTGATATATAACTCTTGAGCTAAGAGAAATAGCTTATTTTGATAAGAAAGGGCATATGTTTAATGAAGTTGATTGGCTTCTTTAACATAAATTTAGACAAATACAGTACTACAATAACAAAAAATTGTTAATTGGTCAACAAATGGCTATGATTTACTATTTAATATGGATTTACAGTTGTATCAGTTTTTGTTTTGGTTTTTGTTTTTTTATTATAGGCCATAAAAAGGTATGGTAAAGATGAACATTTATTCAAAATATATCTCAGGCTCAAAATCAATAAGAGCCTGAAGACCTTTACATGAAAAAAAAAGGGTAGAAACCAAGAGAGCTCTGAGTTGCTGCACAGAATTCACAGCACAATGACAGTACGGACCACACACTGCTGCTCTTGTGAGGAGTGTACCTCCAAACACCCCCATGTAACCATGACATTTATTCAAGATTCAAATTCCAGATGCCTCCCAAAATATTATTATACAGTTAAGGATGCTCTTAAAAAGAAGGTTGAGGTTCTAATGAAAAAAGGGAAATGGATTCCAGACAAGCCAAAAAAACCAAAGTGTCCTCCCATATTCTACACATCATATATCTGCAATTTTATTGATTCTTTCTTCTTTTAATTCACTGATGTCTGCTACTTAGAATTTGGGAGCCTGAAACCATGTTTTTCTTACACCTTTAAATAAAATTGTTTGAAATCAAGGACACTTGCTTATTTTGTGAGAAGTCTAATGACATCAAAGGAGCCAGAAAAGAAATATTTTAGGGGGACAAATTCTGAGTTGCTTGTTCGTAATTATGATTTGTTTATCAAAGCTTGAATGATCATTGATTATTTTTTTCTTCTACTCAAGAGGAATCTTTCAAAGTAAAAGAAACTACTTGAATCACTATAGTTGCTGATTAAACAATTGTCATGTGTAAAAAATATGAAAAGCTTTGCTCTAGATTAAACATGGGCTAAATTTGCAAATGTAGAATATAAAAGCTGCCACTTCTTTAATAAGGTTGCCTCATTTTTAAAAACAAATTTTACATTAACAGGTAATTCCTTAAGTGTTTGTCTTGTAGAAACAGAATTGTCTATAACCATGGCATGTTACATAAGTAGCTCCACATATATCTATGGAGGGCTCTCTGAAGATCCAATAAAGGTGAAAAGAATGACCTCTTCCAACTCTCTCACTCCCTCAAAGGTGTTCAGTGTGCATAGTGTGAATTTAGTCTGTCCTCCAGCGCCAAAGGTATAGAATTCATCTGAATATGATAAAAACCATGTCCAAAATAAAACTGTCACGTGAGTGATGCATAAATAATCAAAATCTGACTCTGTTTAATCTCTTGCCTGAAACATCTTTATCCAAATCTGTTCTTTCATTGCCATCATTTTGGCATTCAAATGCATAGGTTTTTTTTTTTTTTTCAATAAATAAATAATGTAGATGGACTCTCTAGGGGCCCAAAGGAAAGTAAGATGAAGGACACATTTGTCAAAAACATTGTTTATATGTGGAAAATTTTAGATATTTTTTTCTTACTCAGATTTCTATTTTTGTTTACAATGTTTTATTGTTTCAAAAGTTTATAGTATCAACAACTCTTTATTATGTGTGTCAGTGAGAAACTGGGACTTCTGTAGTAGCCCAGTTTTTGAACTGTTTTATCTTCCAGCTAAAGACTTACTCATCCCATCATTTATTGCTAACCTTTACCCAAATATCAAATCTCGCTGAAGTTTCAATGAGAATGAAACTCATTTGCTGATTTTTACTACCAGTTTTTGGGAAATTATATAAAAAACAAATTTTAGGTAAAATATATCCATTGATTTGCTCACTCATTCAGCAAACCTTTCTTGAGTATCAAATATGTGTAGAAAACTCTTCTAGAGCTGGAGATACATTACTGAGAAAGACCAACAACTTCCTGTTCTCACAAAAGTTACATTGCTGTAAAAAAGGAATGAAAATAATATTTAAGAGAAAATGTTAGATAATGGCAAGTATCATGATGAAATTAAAGCAGGGAAATTTCTGAGAGACTACTTTAGGTTGAGAGGACAATAAATGCCTCTCTAAAGAGTGACCTTTTATGTTGTGCTTTGGATGATAGGGGGAATCAACCATGCAGATCTGAGAAAGAGCATTCCAGGCAGAGGAAATACTCTAGGGTAGGAATAAGTGAGGCATGTTCAAAGAACAGAAAGAAGATGGATGTGTAATGAGTGAAGAGAAAGCTGTATAAGGTGCAGTAGGAGATGTAGATAGACAGTGGGGCTAAATCCTGTAAGTTCAAGCAAGCCAGGAAAGGGCTTAAGATTTTATCCGAAGTGAGATAGGGGGCCACTGAAGAATTTTTTTAATGGTGATATTAAATAACTTATATATATATTTTTAAAATACCACTTTGGGTGCAATGTGGGAATACATTGTGGTAAGTTAAGAGTGGAAGCGAGGAGATTAGAGGCTACAGTGGTTATTTGGGTGAGAAGTTGGTAGTTTCAACTAGATTGGTGGTAGTGAAGAAAATAGAAGCATGCTCTGTAGGTAAAGTTAATAGGATTTGCTATTAGAATGGATTTGGGAGATAGGAGATTAAAGCCTGAAAAGGGATTTAGAAAGAGTTGCCATTGATAAATTAGGAAAGCAAGGAGAGAAAGAGTTGCTATGGATATTGGAGGAAACCATGTGCTGTTGTCATGGAAGCTAAGAACAGAGATGTTTTCAGAGAAGAAATTGACTTAGATCAGAAGAGGTACCATTGTATTTGCTAGTATAGACGTAATTGGTGACCTTGATAGGAGTAGTTGGGTGGAAACCCAATGAAGTGGCTTGAAGAGACAATGGTGGATGTATATATATATGATATATACATCTCTCAAGAGGTTTTGCTGAGAGAAAGCAGAGAAATGAGACAAGCTAGAGAGAAGTTTGAGGTCAAAATAAGCTTTTGTTTATTTGTTTTTTAAGATCAATGACATTAAAGCATATTTGTACACTAATGAGAATAAATTAGAAGAAAGGGGGGAGAAACTAAATGAAGGAAATTGATGGGATAATTATATGAGCAAAGTCCTGAAGGCAAAAGGACACAGGATTCACAGAATGCATGAAGGGGTCGCCTTTGAGAGGAACAAGCACATTTCATCCATTTTAGTAAGAGAGAAGAAAGAAAATATGGGTACAGATGATGATGGTTGGTAGGACTTAAGGGACATGATGGATATTGAAATTTAATTCAAATGATAGTGGTCTCAATATGTTAAAGAAATACTGGAATCAGTGAGCCAATAAGATGGCAAGTGGCAATCCTACTGTGAGCTGAGAGCATGGGAGAATGAGGTATGTGAAGCTTAGGGTTACAGAGGAATATAATTTACAAAGGAATTAAGGTTCTTAAGTATATAAATTACCTATATTTTGTGAAGTTTTTCCTTGAAGTGGCAGGTAGTTGAGAAACAGATGCAAAAGCCAAGTTCCTCTAAACTCATATTAGCTCACATGCCTGGACCAGTGTATTAGCAGTAGAAAAGGAAAAGAAGACAGATGGAAGAGGTAAGAAAAGAGCAGAAGACAGGAAATTCAACATTCATTGAGCATCTACTCTGTGCTAGGCACTTCATATGAAGTAGCTCTTTTGTCCTTAGAGCAACTCTGACAAATAAGTTTCATTATCCTAATTTTAAGTCCAAGGACACTGAAGCACAATGAGTTTAAAAGAATTTGCCAAATGTTATACAACTAGAAAATGGCAAAGTCCATAGAATAGAAACTATGGACTAGCAATAGAATGTTACTCCAACTCCCATATCCTTTCCACTTGACTAATCTGAAAGAAGACCTTCCTTCTAGAATTTAGCATTTGTCTAGACTGGAGGATAAACAAGAAGGAGGAAGCAAGGATGATATGATTTTCAAACTAGAGAACTGATACAATTAAAGTGATATTAAAAATGATATTATTAAAAATATATTGGAAGGGTCTATTGTGTACAAAAACATGACAAATTCTGCTTTAGGTGCAAAATGTGAGCTATCAGCCGAGCATTCTCACAAAGACCCCAAAAGATGCTGAGAGATCTCAAACTGAGCCTCATCAGAGCAGGGCTGGCAATACAAACCTATCTTTCAACCAGAGATCAGAAACAAGCAGCCATGTTTTGTTTGGCCTATTTTTGAAAATGAGCTGTAGCCAACTTGTAAAATACCAACTTTTACAAAAAAAGTCCAGATTCCTGGCCTCTATTTAAAAAAAAAAAAAAAAAAAAAGGAAGATCTGGTGGTGTCCATATGCTCAGTTGGTAGCAGTTAGGTGGGACTTAGTGTCTCATATCAATGGGCTCTTTTGATGGAGCAGATCTAGTTTGCCACAGATCCCACTCAGGCTGCCCCCAACAATGAAGTTACCCATCTAGGTCCTATAGGAAATTAAGTTTGCAACCGAGTATGTATATTCATTAATTTCTTCATGAAAAAATACTTACTATGTGCCAGATACTTGCTAGTCACTGGGAAAATAATGACTGAATGGATTTAGGTACTCTTTAGCAAGAAAAACAGACATTGAACAAGTAATTGCATCAAGTATGTTGCATGCTGTCTCCTATGATGGGTGGGAAACAATGGGTGTTTTGGAAACATTCAGTGGAGTTCCCCCTGAGGAATATCATTGCAACTAAGACACAGATAAGTAAGAAACTGTAGGTTAAGTATTGCTTAAATATGTAGTGCAAAAGAGACAATGGGAGAAATGAGGCTGGAGAAATTGTAAAGGCCTTCCATGCTACGATATGGAGTTTGAATTTTATACTGAAATTTGTGGAAATTCATTTAAAGTTTTATCTGGGCAGCAGCAAGATCAGATATATATTCTAGAAAGATAGTTCTAGCTGCACTAAGAATAAACATAAAAGGTTAAGCCCAGAGGCAAGGAGACCAGTTAGGCAGAGCTTGTAGGAATCTGAGAGGTGATGGTGGCCTGGCCCAGGGTAGTGACCCTAAAGATTACACAATGGACACAGAATGGAGAGGATTTGGGGATGCAGAATTTACTGGGTTTGGTCATCTGTTTGATATCTTGATTTCTGGGTAAGGAGAAAAATGAGTCACAGGTGACTCCCAGGTTTCTACTAGAGGATGTGAGAGTGAACCAAAAGAAGGAAGATACAAGATCCAGGAAACCAGAGCCCAATTCAGTGGAGTAGCAAATGAGTATCTGTGGAAGCCATGTGTGCATCACAGTGACAGAACTATCTGCCCATACTGGAGCTGGCTATACTGGGTGCAGGAGTGAGGTCCTCCAGAATAAAATGTGGGCCTAGCAAAATCTGATGTACTTTAGCATTTTGAAATATTACTGTTGGGCATTTGACAGAGCTGCTGGAGCATCTGGAAACAACTAAAGATATATGCATAGAAAACTAAGCAAATAAAAAGTGAAGAAGCTTCAGGGGGAAAAAATTTTATGAGTAAAAAACAAACACAATGTACAAACAAACATTACTGATTTAACCAAAAATTCAGATGTAAGTGTACTGAGAAGATGAAGAAAAAGAGAGTGATGGTGGTTGTGGTGGTGCAAAGTGATATGACTTTTCAACTGAAATATATGAAATAAATAGGCAATGTCTGCAATTGATAACCAAGAAGTAAAAACGCATGTGTGTTCTCTAGAAATATAGACGAAAATACAAGAAATAGTATCTTAAACAGTTTAAAGCAACTACCTTTATAGGAGGAATGATAAGATGCAAATGATAAGATGCAATGAATTGATATAATGCTTTTATAAAAATAAAAATTAATTTCAAAATAATAAAAAGAAAAATAAGAGAATTGAGCTGGAATAGAAGAAGCACCAGGGGTTAACCTTTTGGTAGCATTGACCAAATCTAACCATATTATGGTACTTTCTTTTGAAAATGATCCATAAGACACATTAGTAAATGTGAATGTCTGATGCTCAAGTAAATTGTAAGGTATCATTTGAGCAAATTAAATGACATAAAAAATGAAAATGTAAATTTATAAAGGAGGGTCAGTATCTGCTATCTATTCTTTTCAATTGTTCTTATAATAGTTAACTGATTAATACAGGTTTTAGTGTTATTCATTTCCCAGCTCCGTCTTTAGTATATGAAGTGGTTCTACATCAGAGAGAGCATTCTACTAATGCAGCAATTTGGACTCCCAGAATGAAACCGGCCTTTAGGAAATTGATGGAGGATTATTTCTCTAGTGTATTTTTTAAGTGTTTTTTTTTTTTCTAAATTTGTTTCATTTTTATTTGCTTGGTTTTCTATATATTGATCCTCTAAACTTCTAGAGAAATAATTTCTCTAGAGTGTTTATGAGGTTTAGAACAATTTCATTATCCAATTCTTGACCAGGGACTCCTGGGAAGTCAGGCTATTCTCAACTTGATATAGAAACATGGGATTATGTCAGTGTGATTACAATGAAGTTGACCTAACATAAAACTGACCTATAGTAATATGTAAAAATCAACATGTAAACATTTGCTTTCAAAAACTAGTACAGATATGTTAGCATCTACTATAGCATACATGTAGTATATTTTTCTAGGTTGACAATTAAGTAAAAGATTTCTAAGAGAGAAAAGTGAATGTGTTATGGAATCAAACACAAACTTCATCTGAATTATGAAGACAAAAAATTGTTTTGGTTGTATTCTGTTGTTAGAGGTGCCGAGGTAGACGGTGAAGAGGCCCTTGACTAGACTCCATAGATAGTGAACAGTCAGGTGCTGAGCGGTGATGGAAAAGAAGAGAAGCCAAGGATATGAATAATGTGAGCCCACAGTTTTTGCCTGCTGGATGGTATATTTAACTTCAAAGGTCAGCTCCAAAATTTCACTAGAACTCTAGTTGCTGAGATGAAGAGCAATTAGCAGTGAAATGTGTGGTGTAGTGGAAAGCTGTAGAGGTTTAGAATCAGGCAGATTTAAATTTGAATTTGAGTTTGGGGAAGGTTTTCAATCTCAGTTTCTCCCCCATCTAGGAGATACCATCTACCTTGTCGGACTGTTTTACCTACATCTTATTTTTGTTAACTACTGACCTTCTGGTAATTTTTCTTCATTGTTACAGATTAAATAACATAACATATGTGAAGTGTGAGTATGGGGCCTGGCAAAGCATAAAACCTTCAACAAACGTTGGCAATTTTTATGAGCTGTAATACCATAAAGAAAACCAAAAAGTTGACTTTCTTCTATAAAATGAGAAATGATAGGATCATTTTACAGAAAGGAAGTTATTTTCTTTTCTAAATTAATAGTGATATAAAAAGAGAGAAAATCTTTTGCAGATATCTTTTCTTTCAAAATTTATGTGAAAATTAATTTTAACAAAATCCTAGAGATTTTATCCTTTCTCTACAAAGGGATGGTTTGCTGTTTCTGTAATGAACCCAAAACAGCAATACACGAGTTGAATCTTGACCAGAGATGACAGAAAATAACAATAGTCTCTCTCTCTCTTTAGAACCTTTTTGCTGCTTCTTGATTTCCTGGTAACAATGTAGCCTTGCTATTGATTTTTCATTTTGGCATGTGTGTATACGTGTGCGTGCTACTTGACTGCCTAGAGAGTTTTCTGTTTTCTTTAAATTTGAAGTGGATGATAAACATTTGTTCTCTTTTTTTTTTTTTTTTTTGAGGTGGCAAAAAAGGTTAATTGTGTTGAATTTAAGTCCCATGGCTCTCAGTTGTCTCTTTTCTGTGTGGCAGTGGCCTTTAATAGGAATAAAGGTTCTCTTTCTTTGTCCTAAATAATTAAGAACTGACTGCATAAACTCTTGCATATACGTTCACCACGTGAATTTACTCATTAACATTCACGGTGCCTGCTTCTCCACTGCCCGTGAAATGCTGCCATCAGCCTGCAGAGAAACTGCCTCCGGAGAACTGGAGCAGGACCAAGGCCAGCAGGGCGGGGTGTGGGGAGGTGCTGGCAGACAGAAGTGGCAACTCTGTTTAGAAGCACAGTCAGGGAACTGACGGAGTGAAGGCTTCTAAGGAAGGAGTGATGACATTGTCAAATGGAATAGGGAGGCCAAGTTAGGCAAAAACTAGATAATCCATTAAACGGGGCAATAAAGTTTCATTTGTGGCTTTTACAATAACTTCAGGGGAGAGGAGGAAGGAGCTTCATGTTTTCCCTAGGTTACCGCACTCATCCATCCTCACGTGTTCAGCCACTGTACTGAAGACTCACAGATCTCTTGTGCCAGCTCAGCCCTACCTCTCAGTCCTCAGATTAAATGTGTGTTCTGGGCCTACTTGAATATTCACACTCAGCACATCTGATTTCCCCCTAGAAGCCTGTCTCCTATCCTATGTTCTCTGTTTCAGTTGGTGACTATCCATTCAGTCCCAGCGCCAGGACCCCGTCATTTTTTACTCTTCCTACTTACTCACCTTCCACATCACATCAGTGGCCAAGTCCTATCACTTTTGCCACCTAAATATTTCCTAAATCTGCTTTCTCCACCCTATGAACAGAGGCTTTGTCAGGCCCTCATCATCTCTCAACAGACTAAAGAAACAGTCTCCTTCTTGATGATGTGTCTTAAACCTGATTTTCTTTTTCGCAATTTATTCTTCACACAGCCAACAGTGGTAGATCCAAATGTAAATATGACCAGGCTACCCCCAAGCTTAAGCCTATTCCCTGTTTCCTCTCTAACTTGCAGGAAAAAAACCATGCAACTGAGCATGTAATGCTAATAGGAGGCCTCCCATGGTCCAGCTACAACTTGCCTCTCCAATCTCTTACTCTTGCTCTCACAGGAAGTGTTCCTGAAACACAAAGCTCTTTCTTGCCTCTAAGCTCATCCTGTTTTCTCTGCCTCACATGCTACTTCAAGGTTCATCTCAGTTGTCACCTTCTCCTACAACCTTCATTCTTCACTCACTGGCATGGTTATTTAACTCTCCTCTGTGCCTACGTATTACCATGTGTACAATTCTACAATTACACTCACCAAACCTGTTGTAGTTATTCATTCAATACATATTTGCTGAATACCTACTCTACTCTGGGGAAATAAGACTGAAGAAGAAAGACACTAAAATATGGGACTATGTCTATTTAATCTTTGTTTCGACAGGAAACACAATGTTTGGTTCAAAGTTAGGATCTCACTGAATATTTGTTGCATAAAAAATTTGATTTTGCAAAAGTGGATTGTAGAAATATGTCCACAAGATTATACACAACCACAGTAGAGAGACAACTCATCTTGTTATGCTGGAGGGTCAAGGAAGTCGGCTTGGCAGAAACGCATTGTTAAAGATAAGATTAGGGCACAGTCTAGTTGGGCTTTTTAAATGATAAATTGAGCCTTAGAGAAAATGTATGGAACTTGCTCAATAGCATGTCACCTGTTAACCATGAAATCAGAATTCAAATCTAGGTCTGTTTGCTTCCAAAGTTTATGACCTTTTCATTATGACTATAAGTGAAAAAAAGACTCCAGCTATACCATGAGCCATCTTCTCTTTGGTTTACTGACCTAGGCAGAGCTAATCAGCACAGGTTAGGTTTTTAGTACCTAGAACTGATTAGGGCATAGATATTAAAAATTAAAAATTAAATAAATAAATAAATATATATATATATATACACCAGCTTACACTAATATCTATCTATCTATCTATCTATCTATCTATATATATATATACATATATATCAGCTTATACTAATATGAAGGTCTAAATTAATGCCATTCAACACAGTTGTTCACACACCATATTGATTACTCTCTAAAGACAAAGCCAATACTTTTATAAATGTTAATTAACCAAAATTTTTTTACCAACTAGTAGTTATTAAAAAAGCAACAAAAGAAAATCCCAAAGGACACACATCACTTGTCTTAAGTACTATAGAGATAACAAGATTTTACCCCAAACTCTTAGCAGCCATTAAGCTACATCAAAATTAAGAACATTTATAGAATGTTTATATCCAGCTTTTCACTCTTCTTATTTCTTTCCTGGTGTTATAAGCTTGTACCATCAAGTGAAGTAATCATGAATTATGTAAGTTAAAGAATATATTCATTTAAAAAATTGTAAATGAAAATTGTTATCAAGCAGGATGGGTAAGGCAAGGTGCTATGTCTTATATATTCAAACAGACAGCTCTTATTCCAATAAAACAGATATATTCCCTTCCTTCTAAGACACTGACAAATGTTAAAATAAACTTGCTGTTCCAAAGGGAGAAATGACTCAACACCACCAATGGGCAAATTGTTGCTGAAAAGATCTGTATTTTTAAAACAGCAGCAATAATATTTATTGTTTTCTCGGATAAAATGCCTGAGTATTTATTGTAGTTGCCACCTTTCTCCAGGGAAGAAAAGATCTCGTCTCTGCAACACATCCAATATTGCTAAAATGCACTAGAAGGGATTATAAGTGTTCCCTTCCCCTACAGCCTCAATCTTATTTGATGCTCCCAGCATTTGTCCAGCTCCATACCTCCCACACCAGCCCACAGCTCCACTACTACTGGAGACCTTAAAGTGTTGTTGGACCACAAAATCCTCCCTCCTTTGACTGCCCATGTATTACTGGCACCAAGTCTTCATGATTTCTCCTCCCAGAGTGCCTCTCTCTTCCTGACAGTGCCTGAACTCATATTCTCATTATTTTTCACCTAGATGTATTCTCATTGTCCTTCTGCCTCCTTCTGGTCACAGGTGCCAGTTTCTCAAAAACAAAAATCTGAGTCAGTCCCTTTCCTGCTTATGAACCTCTACAAGGTAGATGATAATGTGAGAGAGCAGTGTAGAATCCTTGAAAAGGCACACAAATCCAAGCATCCAAATTCTCTAGGTTAAGGGCAAAGTCTAGGAATGTTTCTTTTGGAATAATATGCACTTTGCAAAGCCCTCTCTCTGTTGTAGTATTTATCTAGTATTTACTACATTGCGTCTTATTTTTTGTGTGTATTTATAACCGCTAGGTGACTGTATTCTTGAGGAAGGGGATACTTTGTTATTCTTTTTCGGGTCCTGGTGCTGTGTCTGTCACTAAGTAGATGTTCAAGAAGTACTCACTGAATATAAGCAGTCAGGAAGGAAGGGAAATGGGAAGGAAAGAAAGGAAGAAGAAAGGAAGAAAAGGAAGGAGAGAGGGAAGGGAGGAAGGAAGGAAAGAAGGAGGAAGTAAAGAAAGAAAGAAGTGAATGAATGTCATAATTAGAAGCCTACAATTTCACCAAGTGCATACATTAAAACTATTTTTATTCTATTATTTTTGAGTTGGCTCTTTTCTAACTAAAGATAATTATTAACACTTGTATTAAACTAAAGAATTTTAAAACATTTTATTGTAATGTGCACAAAATAATTATTTCTTTGAAACAGCTTTCAGATGAATTTGGAAACACTGTAGCCTGAATACTTTTAAAGGGATTCAAAGGAAGAACTTCTAAGAAACCAGCCATTCAGTAATGCCAACTCATTAGACAATTAGTTCTTTTCCCTGGTGGAATGCACTTGTGCCAACATAGGGCATCAATAACAGTCTCATTGAATATTTATAATCTTACATGAAACTTCTCAGGAAAAGGGTTTGTCTCTTTACAATTCACAAGCAACTAATACTTTTTCAATTTGTAGTGGAAAAAATAAACACCCTATCTTATTTTTTCTAAGGAACTATGTTTTGAGATCTAGTCATTCACATTCATGATGTCATCATTGTGTCCTTAATTTTCCAAGCCTGAGTGTAAAGGTGATAATAAAATGCTAATCCAAATTATAATACTTTGCATTTACGTAGCCCTTCAGGGTTAGCAAAGTGCTATAACATATATTCAGATTTACTCTAATTTAGATTTTTGCTGTCAAAAGATAGTCATTGAATCCGAGTCTTCTCCCCTAACCCCCTCAGGACCATTATTATGGGCGGAAGACTCCCCCTGTCTCATTCACTTTCTCCTCCCAGATAGCCACCAGCCGTTGTCAGTCGTCACTATTGTCTCTCCCAAGCACAGATCTGATGGTACAGAGGGAACAATGCACTGAAGTAGAAATGGCTTTGTACCAGACAAAACTGAATTTGAATGCTTGTTCTGGCACTTCCTATGTATATGACCTTGTAAAAGTTAACCTCCTGAGTTTTCTCATCTGCGAAGTAGAAATAATAATACCTTCCTTACAACATTGTTGCAAGAAGTAGATCATATACTATAAAATCTAGGTTAGGGCCTTGCACCTATATAATAGGCACTTAAGAAATGGCACTATCTTTATTTGTCACTCCCCTGCCTAAGAATTTTCATGAAAGAACAACTATTTACTGAGAAAGTGCAACGTGTCAGGCGTTACATTATACACTGCAGATGCTGCAGAAACTAAAGAAGCTTACGGTCTAGTAATCCCAAAACAGGGACATCCAGGCTTCAATAGAGATAAATACAGAATGTTATGAAAGTACACAAATGGAGCATGTAAACCGGTCTTAAGCTGTGACCAGAAAGGTGAGAGGGCCTGAGCTTGGAAAAGAGGGTAGAGGGGAGGTGGGATAGGGCGAGGTGGAAAAAACTTCAGCTGGAGACCTGGCATTTACAAAGGTAAGGCAGAGCATGGTGGATACAGAAACTGGCAGCTGCTCAGTGTGTCTGGAGATGTGGTCATGCAGGATGGTAGGAGGGAAGATATGAGAAAAAGACAAGAGACAGGGGAATGACAAGATAAGACTCTGTAGAGGTAAAGGGCATTGAAAGCCATATTAAGAAACTTGGACTTTGTCCTGAAGAGAGGAGAGAGCCACTGAAAAAGTATAAGCAGGAGATGGACCTGATCACATTTGCTTTTTTAGAAGTCACATGGCATGACCTATCACAGAGGTCCTTAACCTGGTCCACAGAACCGTGCATGGGCTTCCGGTGATTTGCAGGCTTCTTGAAATTGGCTGCAAATGTGTGTGTGTGTGTGTGTGTGTGTGTGTGTGTGTTTCTGGAGAGAGTATCAGTAAGGTTGTCTCAAAAATGATTAAAAATCACCATCTGAACACCTCCTGTGGAATAAAGCCCTAACTCTTAAACCCTTTCACTTTCTGGCTAAAATCTGCATTTTCTATCCCCCTCCACAAAGCTTAGAGTCACTTTTAATTTTTTGCCATTCCTAACATACCTCTGGTCCTTTCCTCCTCTTACAGCTTTCTGAACTGCTCTGCACTTCCCAATCTACCCCTGCTTCCCCGCCCTACCTTCGGCTCACAGAACTTCTCCTCTCTCAAAGCCTAGATGGACTGTTTCTTCCTTCTCCAGGAATTCTCTATATTCCTTCCCCATTCTTCTCTGGCACAAACACAAATCAGAGTCTTAGATTTCTGGTGACCCAGCTGGAATGAGAGATAGACAAATAGACCAGTGGACTAGAAATAGAAAGTCCAAAGACTGACCCCTACTTATGTGGAAATCCAACAGAATTTGTCTTGCAAATCAGGGGAAAAATTAATGACCTATTTTTAAAATGGAACAACTGGTCATCTGTAAAGAGAAAAGAATGGATCCTTGCTTCACACCATTCTCAAAAATAAATTCCAAATGAGTCAAATCAAAGCATTAAAACTTTTAGGTAGGGAAAAAATAGGAGACCATCTGCACACATTCAAACTGAGAGATAAATTTGACTATTGTAAATGTCTTTTTATCAAAACTACCATAAAAAGAATGGAATGGTGAGCCATATATTGAGAGAACTGTCCAAAAATTCATATTCAGAATATGTGATGAATTCTTTCAAATGAATAAAACATGAAAAGGTGTTCAATTTTTTTAGTAATAGATAAAATGTGTTACCATTTTACATACCACAGACTGGAAAAATAGTCTGAAAATATCAAATTTTGGAAATAATATGAATAAATAATTCTTATCCCTGTTGGTGGGACTTTAAATTGTTACAGTCACATTGGGAAAAAAAAAAATCTATTACTTAGTAAATTTGCCTGCCTCCTCAGAGAAACATTTGTATATGTGCACTAGCAGATATGTATAAGAATATTCTTAGCAACGTTGCTCAAAAAAATGAAATAACCCAAAAGTCTGTGAACAGTAGACTACATGAGAAAATTGTGTTGTATGAAGCATAAAGTAGTAAAGGTGAATGAATAGATTATATGCATAAACATGGAATAATGTTAAAACACAGCATTGAATGAAAAAGTCAAGTCACAGAAGAAAGTATACCCTATTATTCCATTTATATAAAAATTAACAGACAAATCTAAACAATAACTATATTTAGGATTACTAAACTGTGGTAAAAAGCGAGAGAATGAGAAATTGGTTGTTTTTTGGTGGATCAGGTAGGTGACAAAGGGACATGATTGGGAGGAGAATAAAGTAGCTTTCTTAAACTGGATTGAGGACTATGGCTTTTTATTTTGTTATCATAATTTTTTAAAAAATACATATTATATACACTCTTGTGTATTTAGATTTCACAGTAAAAAAGTTAAAAAGACAAAAACTCTCATAAGATACATACAGTGACCTGGAAACGACGTGGTCCCTCTGTTTGAGGAGCTCCCAGTCTGGGGCTTGTTTCAGAATCTCTAGCTTTCCTACTTCATAGACCACTGTGAGTTTCAAGGAACTCTTCTTTATTGTTGCTTCCCTTCTACATTCTGTTAACATTTTTTCTGTCTTCTTAAGCTGCATGCTTAACTCATTCATTTTCACCTGATTATCTTTCCTAATGTAAGCATTTCAGGCTACAATTTACTGCCAATTACTCTAGCTATATCCTGCCATTTTAGACAGGTAATATTTTGTTATTATTTGCTAATATTTTGTTATTATTTGCTTCTATTTTGTAATTTCCAGTGTGATTTCTTCTCTGACCCAGGATTATTAAATTTAACTTTATATATATATCCAAATACAGAAGCTTTTAAAGCTATCTTTTGGTTAATAATTTATAACCATTGCATTATGGCCCAAGATTTTGGTCTTTTTATTACTAATTCTTTGAAGTTTGTTGAGCCTTCCTTTATGTCTATCTAGTACATGGCTAATCACAAGGTTTTCATATGTGCTTTTTAAAAAAGTACTCTGTAGTAGTTGGGTTTAATGTTCTATATGTGTCCACTAGGACAAGCTAGTGGCCATCAATTCCTCTGTACCTTTTCTTTTATTTTTATCTGTTTTAAATTAATTATTGAGAGATATGTGTTAAAATACCCTATTATGATAGTAGATTTGCAATATCTCCTTGTAGATATGTCAAATTTTTCTTTAACTATTTTAAAGCTATGATACTAGGTGCATAGAAGTTTAGAATTATATATTCCTGGTAAGCTGAAGTGTTTACTAACATAAAGTCACTATCTCTCTAGTAATGCATTTTGCTTTAAATCAGTATTGCTGCATAAGCTTTCTTTTGGTTAATTTTGCCAGTTTTATCATTCTTCCATCAAGTTTTGCGTGTATCACTGGTAATAGGATATAACTTGATTATGTTTAATTTTAGTCCACTCTGATAGTCTTTTTTATAATTGGAGAGATTATTCCATATTTATTAATGGCGCTATTGGTATATTTGTATTAATTTATCCCATTCTACTCTTCATTTTTATCTGTCTTGTTTCTTCGAAGTCTTTACTTATATGTATTAAAGATCTTTTTTTTCTCTATCTCATTCCATTTATTTTGTTTCTACCCACTAGGAAATCATACACCTTATTTATATTTCTTTAATTGTTACCCTAGAAATTTTAACATGCATATTTAACTTTAATCTAAAGTTAATTCGTGTCTTTACCCTCCTCCCAAACAATGCAAAAATCTAAGAATGTTTTTGTTTCCCTTTTTTCTGATACATAGATAGGCCTCTGTTGTTCAGAATTTTAGTTCTACATTGATTTTCCCCAGCTTTATTGAGATACTATTGACATGTAACATACATAAGTTTAAAGTGTACAATGTGATGATTAGATGCATGTATATATTGCAAAATGATTACCACAATAAGGTAGTAAGTTACCAATAGGGTACCACATCTCAATCCCTTCACATAATTACAGTTTGTGTGTGTATGCTGATAACATTTAAGATCTGCTTTCTTAAAAACTTTCAAGTATATAATACAGTGTTGATAATTATAGTCACTATGCTGTGCACTAGATTCCAAGATCTCATTTATCTTGTAGCTGGGAATTTGTGCCCTTTAACCAACATCATCCCATTTCTCCCACCCCCCAGCTTCTGACAATCACCATTCTACTCTCTATTTCTATGAGTTTGCTTTTTTAGATTCCACATATAAGTGAGATCATACAGTAAATACTTGTCTTTATCTGACTTATTTCACTTAGCATAATGCCTTCAAGGTCCATCCATTTTGTGATAAAAGACAGAATTTTTATCTTTTTTATGGATGAATAATATTTCATCGTATATACAGTTGACTCTTGAACAACATGGGAGTTAGGGGCGCAAACCCCCAGACAGCTGTAAATCTGTATATAGTCTTCCCTCGGTATCTGTGAGGGATTGGTTTCAGGACCTGCCACGGATACCAAAATCTGTGGATGCTCAAGTCCCGTAGTTGGCTCTCTAGATCCATGGTTCCACATCTGAGAATTCAACCATTCATGGATAGTGTAATGCATATATATACGTATCTATAGATCTCACATCTTTATCCATTCATCTATTGATGGACTGATAGGTTGTTTCCATGTCTTGTCTGCAGTGAACATGGGGGTGCAGATATGTCTTTGAGATAGTGTTTTTATTTCTTTTGGATATACATGCAGAAGTGGGATTACTGTATCATATGGTGGTTCTATTTTTAATATTTTGAGGAACCTCCATGCTGTTTTTCATGATGGCTGTGCCAGTTACATTCCTACCAGTAATGTACACAGGTTCCCTTTCCTCCACACCCTTGCCAACACTTGTTGTTTCTGGTCTTTTTGATGACAGCAGGTGTGAGTTCTTATCTCATTGTGATTTTGATTTGCATTTCCCTGATGACTGGTGAAGGCAAGCATCTTTTCATATACCTATTGGCCATCTGTATATCTTCTTTGGAAAAGTGTCTATTCAAATATTTTGCCCATTTTTTAATTAGATTTTTTTATTTTTACTATTGAGTTGCATGAGTTTCATGTGTATTTTGGATATTAACCCCTTTTCAGATAAATGGTTTGCAGGTATTTTCTCCCATTCCATAGGTTACCTTTTTATTTTTGCTGACTGCTTCTTTTGCTCTGCACAAACTTTTCAGTTTGATGTAGTCCTACTTGTTTATTTTTGCTTTTGTTGACTTTGCTTTTGGTATCATACACAAAAAATCTTTGCCAAAACCAGTGTCAAGGAGATTTTTTCCTATGTTTTCTTCTAGGAATTCTACAGTTTCAGGTCTTACATTTAAGCCTTTTATCCATTTTGAGTTATTTTTTTGTGAGTGGTATAAGATAGGTGTCCAATTTCATTTTCTGCTTGTGGTTATCCAGTTTTCCCAACACCATTTATTGAAGAGACTCTCCTTTTCCCACTGCATCTTTTTGGCTCTCTTGTCAAATATTTGTTGACCGTACATGAGTGGGTTTATTTCTGGGCTCTCAGTTCTGCTCCATTGATCTATATATCTATTTTTATGCCACTACCATACTGCTTTCTGTTTTGACCTACACTGACTTTTTAATCCCACAATTAGACATTTTGTTTTTGTTTTATTTGTTCTCTGTCTCTTTTTCTCCCTATCTTCTTTTTTCTTCCTCCCTCCTTCCCTCCCTCTTTTTTCTTTCTTCTTTCTTTCTTTCCTTCCTCCCTCCCTCCCTCTCTCCCTCCCTCCTTTCTTTCTTTCTTTCTTTTTCTTTCTTTCTTTCTTTCTTTCTTTCATTCTTTCTTCCTTCCTTCCTTCTTTCCTTCTTCTTTCTTTCTTTCTTTCTTTTTCTTTCTTTCTTTCTTTCTTCCTTCCGTCCTTCCTTTCTTTCTTTCTTGTTTCTTCCTTCATTCCTTCCTTTCTTCTTTCTTCTTTCTTTCTTTCTTTTCTTTCTTCCTTTCTTTCTTTCTTCTCGCTTCACTCAGAGACAAAATTGAGAAAGTCATGCATTCACCACTGACTCCTTTTGCAGGACCCAATTTGTCTTTTTAACTTCACTCACTGACGGTGTCACTCTTAGGAGAACCCAACTATGTATGGAGTGGTCTCTAAGCCAATCTCCAACCTCTGTTCAAATCCCAAGCAGTCTTTTATCCTTCCAGTTGCAAAACAAACAAAAAACCCTCAGTCTTCAGCCACCAGAGACCAAGAGATACCACCAGAGCAAAAGCTAAATACAGACCCACTTAACTCGGTGTATTAGCATTTTCTTGTTATTCTGGATTTGAGAAATTCCCATATTTTACAGCCATAGCTCACCTATGCATTAAAGGAGTGTGTGTGTGTGTGTGTGTGTGTGTGTGTGTGTGTATGATTTTGCTGTACTAAAAAATTTTTCTTTGAATATTTAGTCCACCATACTGCTGAAAATAGAAATTGATGGGTATCTTTTCACATCCTTACCCTCAGTGCTGAACATAGACCATACTATATAATAGGTATTCAATAAATATATTTTAAATGCATGTAGATGTTGTGGATGCAGAGATTTCACTCCATGATCCAAATATCCTCATGCTCTCAAGCAAATATTTGAAACTAGTTTGCGTTACACAGTCTTTGAATTTGGAGTATCTTTAGATGCTACAAATACAACATTATCCCTCTTTAGCCTTCATTTGGCTAATTTGTGCTGGCTCTTAGGTGATCCATTTTTTATTACCTCTTCCAGAAATACGTTCATGAGTCAACCTTGTCACCATCATCAACATAACTTAGGGCAGATATTCTACCACTGTGTTTTCATTATATCTGATATTTACCTTGGCATAGTCATTAAGAGTCTTACTTTAATTAGCTATTAAAGTTGCTGTTTTATACTATATTGAAGAATTACAGCTATTTCATGATCATTCTTTACATCATTTTCATTCAAAACTTGAATATTAAAAGAATCATTAAAATGCCTTCTTAATTTCTTTGCCACTTTATAGACATCATGACTCATATTCAAGAGTTCACTGCTTGTTTATTAAATTTAGATTCCACTGAGATTGTTTATCTATCTGAAACTTCCAAACCAGTGAAGTACCACTCTCAGCTGGCGCTTAGCACTCTCTTCATTTTCTCTTTACTTATCTAAGTATACTTTCAAAGATATTTATGCAACATACACTATGTAAAAGACACTGTGCTAGTCACTTTGATATATACAAAGGTGAAACATGTTGACACCAAGATGAATCAGACATGACTCCTGCCTTCAGAGACCTCATCATCTAGAAAAGTAAGAAATAGATTATTATACAGGTATATTTCTGTTTCTGTATTAACATATAAATATTAGTAATTGCTAACAGTTATCAAGCTCTTACTATGTGCCAAACACAGTTTTACACTTTTACAAGTAATTCATTTCATCAAATTCAAGGCCATTGATTATAAGAAACACCATTACCATTATTGTAGTACCACTAAGAAAAAAAAAACACTGCTTACAAATATAACAATGTTGATTGGAAGATGAATCCCAAACAGCAAAGATGTTAATACATGAAAAAGTGCAAGACTTAGAACTGATGACATATAGTAACTCATTTAATCCTCTCAACAATCCTTCAAGTTAGGCAATGTTATTGTCCCCATTTTATAGATGAGGAAATTGATAGAATTCAGAGATATTAGGTAATTTTCCCAAGATCACACAGCAAGTGAGTAGATAAGTGGGGATTAAATCTACATGAATCTGATTCCAAATGCCGTGCTCTTAGCCTCTCTCAAGATCTTAGGATCTTGGATTCTCTTATGTAATAGGGTGTTCAGGAGTGCCCAAATCTTTTGTTCCTAATGTGGCTTCATTTAAAATTGAAGAAGAATATAGGGACCTCTAGTAATTCTTGAGATAAACTGAGTATTTAGTTGAGATGAGGCTTGAATTTACAAAGCAAAAAACAGTTTTGAAAATAATTTGTCTGAATTTTACATAAAATGGTTATAATAATCAGACTAAAAAGTAGTTAATACATCTTACCAGTATCAGCCAAGAGGCAATTGATTTTTTTAATCTATGCATCTATAACTAACCACATTGCATGTAGTGCAGTGGTCCTAACAGAATGATAGAGACTGGACGAAAACTTAAATTAACTTTGGCCATGAGTGTAGGCATTTTTTTTTCTATTTTTAAAGGGAAAATTAGTAGTTAGTGGAAACTATCCATCAAAGTTCTCTTTTTTAGACCTCATAAAAAGAAGTAGCAACATTTCTATGGAGAATATTGAAATCCTAGTACTACATGAAGTATTGCAAATAATCTTTGTAAGGAGCCAAAAGCAAGTCAGCCAAAAGCAAGAAACTACGTATTTTATCTTAAGTAATAAACAGCACAATCTATTTTTTTAAAAGCTAATGAGTTAAGAAATAACAACCACATACTACATTGTTTTGCCTATAAATTATGAATTACATTTAAGAACAAGCAACAGTTAAATGTACTGTGGGCCAATTGCATAGTCATGGATACCAGAGACTTCATCTGTGGAAATTCAGCAAAACACAATTAGAAATGTCAAACAGAAAAGATCTCATTAAGATAATTCTTCCAGAAATGAATCAAAAATTCTGTCCCAGCTGTTCAAGTCTTGAGTAGTCAAGTGAGATGGACATAGCTAAAAAATCTAACCATATTGTTTCCAGAAATGTGATACTGGAAACAACTACATAAAAATAACCAGATCACTAGAGTGTTTGTTAAAAATGAAGATTTTGATCTTTATCCCAGACCCACCATATCAGTACTTCTTTGGGTAAAGCCCAAGGACCCACATTTTAACCAAGCATCTTCACCCACCAATGATTAAAACCATGCTGGATTTGAGAACCATTGCATTAACACTTGACTCTTCCCCATCTAGTACTTTTGGATTGGTGGCAGAAGTGAACCAACCACTAGTGGTTATTTTTCACCAAGTATCAGAGATTAATTATTTCATTTGGTAGATATTTATGAAGCAGTGTGGGGACACACAAAAGAAATGTGAGCTCGTGTATTCAACTGTATTGCAGTTCTTGCATGTCAGATAAACAACTGTTCAACATGATTAAATGGAAGTAATTTGTGGTTGTGGAGAAAGAGGATTGAGGTAATCCTGATAGCTGTGAGAATAAAAAGGAAGGGGCTACTCCAGAAGTTATTTCAAAGAAAAAAATAAATCAATTGGTTCAGTGGCAAATTGAACACTAATGTTAAACAGAAGGGGAAAAGTAGAATACCTTGGGTGGTAAATGTGGGTAGCAGAGAGTTGGGAGATACTAACATGGTGATGGAATGTGAAAAAACTCTGAAGAGAATCCAGAAGATGGGTGTGGAAGAAGGTGAGCCTTTTGGGGTTGGGCCCTTTTACTATCACACTTGTAAAGATGGTGAATTGAATTTTGTTACTAAGTTTATATATGAATGGATTTAACCAAATTGAGATCTAACGAATTATTATTTTCTTTTTACAGCAATTGTTCAACTGTCAAGCTCTAAGAAAACTAAGTATTCCTGACAATGACCTTTCAAATCTGCCAACCACTATTGCTAGTTTAGTTAACCTTAAAGAACTCGACATCAGTAAAAATGGTAAGATTCTCATTTCATTTCTAAATAGCTTGATTTTTTAACTGAAAATATGTTTTAATGTTTTCTCTTAGCAAATGATATACACTTTTTCTTTGATTTTGTTGCAACTCTAACTTAATTTTTGTTGAAAAGCTAAATCCTGAATTATAAATCGAAGACAGAAAACTTCTCTCCCCTCTTACTAATGTCCCTGACTCACTCAGGCCTTATTTCCCTCTGCATTCAGATATGTGATTTAATCTTTTCTAGACTATTTTACTGACTTTACACTGGGTAAAATTTTTTCCAACATGTCTCAAGTATCACCTGCTCAATGAGGTCTACCCGTTAACCCTTCTTGGAATTGAATTCCCAGTTTCCTTTACTCTGCTCCATTTTTTCCCATAGCACTGACCATCTTCTCAATATATATGATTTACTGATTATTTATGGTCTTGTCTATCTTCTCCTGCCCCAAAATGCAAACTCCATTATGTGGCAGGAGGGATTTTACTCTGTTTTGGTCACTGATGTATCTCAAACGTTTAGAGCAATGCCTGGTGAATAATAAGTGTTCAGTAGTACTTGTTATATTTTTGGCCAAACTTGTTATGTCTGGTGATTTTGTTGATATTCATATTGATGATCTTTTCTTCTAAATGTTTGTGGGAGTCTCCTGCGTCCTAATATGTTCATTAAATCCTCATTTCCTTCCATACAAACTTGGCTTTCTGTTTTATTACAATAAAGCAAGGATCAGTCAAAAAGAGTTATGTCTAGGCACTATGAGGATATAAAACATGACCCCTTCATCATTAAGCTAGTCGGTTAAACTTTGTGTGTGTATGTATGTATTGCTTTGGTAACTTCAGTCAATATGCTTGGTGCCAAAGGAACAGGCATCAACAAAACTGATCCCTGCCCTTATGGAACTTACATTCTAGTACATGTGTTAGACATTAAACAAATAAGTATGGATGATTAAATAAACAATTGAGTGTGAAGATACATTGGAGGTGAAGGATATGCATACTAGTAGGACATAATCCAGTCAGTGTAGTTAAGTTACCCTAAGAAATGATAACCAAGCCCAGACAGGACAAATAAGAGTTGTTATTCAATGGGTATAAAGTTTCATTTGTGCTGGATGAATAAATTCTAGAAATCTGCCATCCAACCAACATAGTGCCCATAGTTAACAATACAATATTGTGCACTTCAAAATAACTGGTCTTATTATGCACTAGAAGCATACCCTATGTCCCTTCCCTGTTTTATTTTCTTAATAGTCTTTATGAGAAACTGACATACTATATTTTTAACTTGTTTATGTATTGTCTAGATTCCCCTAAAATTAAAATTCAGTGATATTCTAATTTTTTATTGTTGTCTTGGTCAATGATACATCTCTGCTGCCTAAAACAGTGTGTGACACATTGTAAGAGTTCAATAAAATTTATTGAATGAATTCACGAATGAATGGTCCTTCTGGAACATCAAACATTTGTTGAAATGTACCAGTTTAAATGGCTAGTGATTTCTTCAATTCAAGTCTATGATAGTCATAGAAAAGTTTACAGTATCACTGGGGAAAGAAGACTAACACCTACAAATAATCAATGAATATCAGAGTTCAAGTAATGTATATGGCTTGAGGAATTCCATGAAGCACAGTAGCATCTGAATAAAGGAGAGCATTTCATTTGAAGGAAACAGATAGAGTGCATGGGACTTCCTTGGCAGTCCAATTGTTAAGACTCTGCGCTTCCACTGCAGGGGGCATGGGTTCGATCCCTGGTCAGGAAACTGAGATCCCGCATGCTGTGTGTTGCGGCCAAAAATAAATAAATAAATAAAATTTTCAAATAGAGTGCAAATGAGGGACACACACATCTTTCTATACCAACTTGATTTATCACTTAGAGGGTTTTCAGGAAGCCAATCCTAAAAGGACCATTTGCCGATTTAGAGAGAGAACAGCAACTAGATTTAGGCCCATTGAAAGATGACATAAAGGCCTACATTTATTCTTTTAAAAATAGATTTACAGGTCACATATTATTATGAATTGATAGTTCTATACTTTAATAACAAATAATGCTATTTATATACATTCACACATCAAATTCTATTTTCAAATTACAATTTCTGAGAAATGTCATATGGCCAAATATAACACATCCCTTGGCCTTCATGCAGGTTTGGCTGGCTAGTTCATGTAAACAGAAAATCTATCTTGTTCTTAAAGAGAATCAGAAGAAAATTCATCACCAAATATAAACACAAAACTCCTAAGAAATATGACATTTTTATGAGCATTATAATCATCTCCTAGCGGTCCTCTTGCATCAAGAAATTTGTGTTGTCAATATGTAAACTGCAAGTTATACTCCTACTTAGAAGTAAGTCTGTGAGCATCATTAGAAGTCCTAGTAAGTAGTATTTAGGGACTTTTAGACTTTTAGCTATGCTTATGATTGCTGTACTGTGGAAAAAGACAGAGCAAAGCATGGCAAATCATTCTGCAAGGTTAGTATAGTACAAAAGGTTTGATGAGCATGATGACATATCAGCCATTGCTAGAAGTGACACAAACAGTAAAAGATTTCAAAACATCAGTCCTTTCACAAAATCATACCTAAAAAGCTGTCACTGAATTCTGTGGCAGAGACCTAGACAGTTATTTAAGGAGCATAATACATCCTTTGGGAATCTGTCAAGTGAAGAAAGAGCAGATTGCAGAAAGTAAATGCAGTGTCAGCATCACAGTTTGACAAGGCTAGAATAGCCCCAGTGGAAAAGAGTCAAGTCATGAGAGAATATAATCAGTATTGGGATTTAGGGACAGAAAATGAATGTTTATTTGGAGGCAGGGACTCATGCAATTGCTAGTCAATCTAGGTAAACACTTGCCTGACTTGTGTTGGAATTTGATGAGTGACCCTTTATGAAATTAATTCAATTGGAGGCTGAAGTTAAATCTGATCTTGGTTGTGCCTGTGCCTCCAATCTTTACTTGTCATGTCTAATTCTTCCACTTATCCTAATTCACCATTCCTCCTTCCATAATTTAAAAATACTACTTTATATTAAAACCTTTAGATAAGTGAACTATTGTGGGCAGAAAGGTATCTAGAAATTTTTTGTGAATAGCTTTCACTACCTCTCTAATCACAATGCCAACGAACCCATCTCCCTTCCATTTCATCCCCAGGTAATGCCAAGCTATCATTCTCAAATGCATCAGGCTGGTTACTGTGACACAAGAAATGATACTATTTTCTCTGCCCAAAATATTTCTTCCTCCCACTGTTGTCCCTCATCAACCAGAGTCCTCTTCACCTTTAAAAAGACATCTCTGATGTTATGTATTCTGGGAAACTTTCCTGACATCCTATACACAAAGAGAATTAATTGCTTCTTCCTCTGTATATCTTTATACTTCCGTCTCATTTTGTAATTTATTTTTTTTAATATTTCAAAAGGTAAATTTTATTTTATTGATATTTTCAAATTTTTTGGCTGTTTAAAAGACACAATTTTTTATTATTGAAATATAATTGATACAATATTATGTTAGTTTAAGGTGTACTACATAGTGATTTGACATTTGCATACATTATGAAATGATCACCAAGATGTCTAGGAACAATCTGTCCCCATACAAAGTTATTAGAGTATTTTTTATTTATTTATTTATTTATTTATTTTTGCCTGTGTTGGGTCTTCGTTTCTGTGAGGGCTTTCTCTAGTTGCGGCAAGCAGGGGCCACTCTTCATCGCGGTGCGCGGGCCTCTCACTATCGTGGCCTCTCTTGTTGCCGAGCATAGGCTCCTGACACACAGGCTCAGTAGTTGTGGCTCACGGGCTTAGTTGCTCCGCGGCATGTGGGATCTTCCCAGACCAGGGCTCGAACCCGTGTCCCCTGCATTAGCAGGCAGATTCTCAACCACTGTGCCACCAGGGAAGCCCCTATTAGAGTATTATTGATCATATTCCTTATGCTGTATATTACAACCTCGTGGCTTATTTATTTTATAACTATAGGTTTTTACCTCTTATTCCCCTTCACCTATTTCTCCCAGTCCCCATGCCCTCCCCTCTGGCAATCACCCATTTTTTTCTCTGTATCTATGAGGTCGTTTTCATTTTGCTTTGTTTTCTAGATTCTAAACGTGAGATCATGCGGTGTTTGTCTTTCTCTATTTCACTTAGCATACTACCCTCTTGATCTATTCATTTTGTTGCAGTTTCAGAGTTTTTTAAGGCTGAGTAATACTCCACTGTATATGTATGACACATCTTTATCTAATCATCTGTGGATGGACATTTCAGTTGCTTCCATATCTTTGGTATTGTACATAATGCTGCAATGAACATTGGGGTGCATATATCTTTTTGTATTAGTGTGTTTGTTTTCTTTGGAAAAATACCCAGAAGTGAAATAGCTGGATCATTTCGCAATTCTATTTTTAATTTTTTTTTTTAAATTTTACTGGAGTATAATTGATTTACAATGTTGTATTAGTTTCAAGTATACTGTAATTTAATTTCTATATATCCCTATGTATTTGACAAGATTGTAAAACCTTTGAAGTCAGAGACTATCTTATTCATTTCTCTATTTGGAGCTACTAACACAATACCTATACATGGCAGGTGCTCAGTAAATGTCTGGTAGGTAAATAAACATTATACTTTAGCATTCTTTTAAAATATATAATATATTTTTATATTATATTACATTAGGGACCCTGCATAGTATAGGGTCCCCACCTCTTATACTGGGATCTGTTAAATGTTGTAACTGAGTGCTGGAAAAGACAGAAATGATGCTGCAATAAGTGATGAGTAACCACTAAAATCAGCTCCAACCTTCAATATAGAAATAAATTTAATATTCTTGTTCTTGGGAGAATGACTACTTCATGTCAAGTTTTGACCTTTCCCTTGAGCTTTAGACTAGTATAGCCAACTGCAGGCTGGACATAGCTATAATATGTTCCATAAACACCTCCAAACATAACGTATTTAAAATGAAGCTCATCATCCACCCCAGTCTGGTTTTCCTCCATTATATCCAGTTTTCTGTTAATGTTACTATTATCCACACAGATATTCAATGCAAAAATCCATTCTTTCCTCTGACTCCCATATGCATTAAGTCACCAAATTCTACCAATTTTACCTCCTAAATGTATGTCTAGTCTGTTTCTTTCTTACCATTCCCATTGTTACCGTGTTAATTTAGTGTCTTGTCTGTTTCCAAGACTGGTTAACATAGCCTTCTAATTGGTCTCCCCCTCCCGTTATCTCCACCACCATTCCCAAACCTATCCTCCACAAAGTAGCTTCAGCACTTTCTAAATTGTAAATATGTCTAGGTGGCTCTCCTACTTAAGACACTTCAGTTGATCTAGGCTAGAGCATAGGCTCCCTAACACAGCATTAAAAGTTCCCACAATTGACCACCTACACTTCCATTCCATCTGCGCATCTCAAAGATGATTTGTACTTTTTAACTTTATGGTCTAGATATTGAAGAGCTGCCTCAAATGTTTAATGCTATTGCAATAACTCTGTGACTCTATTTATATAATTTCCTCTGCCTAAATCACCTTTCACACCTCTTTTCACCTGGTGCAAACTTACTTATCATTCAAAACTCAATTTAGTATTGAAAACACTTGACACTTAGTTATATTAAAATATTTAGGTAGGGACTTCCCTGGTGGTGCAGTGGTTAAGAATCCACCTTCCAGTGCAGGGGACATGGGTTCAATCCCTGGTCCAGGAAGATCCCACATGCCACGGAGCAACTAAACCTGTGCGCCACAACTACTAAGCCTGCTCTCTAGATCCCGTGAGCCACAATTACTGAGCCCACCTGCTGCAACTACTGAAGCCCACGCACCTAGACCTGTGCCCACAAGAGAAGCCACTGCAATGAGAAGCCCACGCACAGCAAGGAAGAGTAGCCCCCGCTTGCTGCAACTAGAGAAAGCCAATGTGCAGCAACGAAGACCCAACACAGGCAAAAAAAAAAAACTACGTAGCTTTAATTTTTTAACAGTAAACATTTTAAGCATGAAGAAAATAATATGAGACAGTAGTGTGCCCACCATGTAAATTAAAGTGATGGCATTTATTATAGATATAACACTCTAGCTTTTCTTTAATGAAACTTGTAAATTCTCATCTCCATCCCTTTTTCCTTCCTCTGAGTTAGTGTGTTTAAAATTTCAATGAAGTGCTAATACATTGTGTGTGTTATTCTGCAAGTTTTCATTCTACATTATGTTTCTAAAATTTGTCCTTAATGATCAATGTGAATATAATTGCACCAGCATAGAACCAAAGTTCCCACTGCTCCATATCCTTGCTAATACCTGGAGTTATTCGATATTTTAAATGTTGGCCAGTCAGATGGATATATAAGGATAGCTCAATATTTTAATTTATATTTCATTAATCACCAGTGAAGTTGGCATTTATTCATTTCTTTTTATTAGCAAGTGTAGAGTATCTTTCTCTGCAAATTGACTTTTTTGGTCCATTTTTACTTTGGATTGTTTGTTAGGTTCTTGGTGATTTGAAAGATTTATATACTGTGAACACTAATCCCTTATTGGTTAAATAGGTTACAAATATCACCTCCCAGTTTGTGGTTTGTCTTTTCGCTTTGCTCGGGATGCCATTTGTTGTAGAGAAGTTGCCAATTTTAATATACTAAAATTTATCACTCTTCTCTTTTGGGCTGTATTTTTACAGCTTATTTAAGAAATTCTTTCATATGCTAATATCATAAAGATGTTTGTCTACATTTTCTTCCAAAGCTATTAGTTTTCTTTTCACATTTAGGCCTTTAATTCATTTGCAACTTATCTTTTGTGCTATATATTATCAAAATTTATTTTTTCCATATGAATAGATGATTAATTGTTCCATCAACATTTATTAGTCTCTTGTTTTCTCACTAATTTATGAATATACCTATTTTACATATAAAAGACATTTTCCAAACTCTTTGTCTTGCTCCATCAGCTTACTTGCCTATTCTTGTACCAATATCACGTTGTTCTAAGCATTATAACTTCATATTAAGTTTTAATATTTGATAATACAAGTCTTCTTTCTTTTTAAAATGTGTCTCGCTGTTCTTGGTACTCAGTTCTTTATATAAATTTTAGGTTAACTTGTTGAAGTTCACAAACAATCTATTAGAATTTTTTTAATTGTCTTCAACTTAAAGATTAATTTGGGATGAATTGATATCTTTGTGATAGTAAGTATTGTAATCCGTGAACATGGTACTTACCTCTAATTAGATCTTATTTTGTGTCTTTCAATAAAGTTGTGATTTCTTTCAAGAAAGAGCTGCACACATTTCATTAGAGTTATCTCTGAGTAGTTTAAGTGTCTAGTTTTATAAATTGTATTCCTTCTATTTTTATTTATTTATTTATTTATTCCGGCCATGCTGCAGGGTATGTGGGATCTTAGTTCTCTGACCAGAGATCGAACCCGTGTCCCCTGCAGTGGAAGCGCGGAGTCCTAACCACTGGACCGCCATGGAATTCGTGTATTCCTTTTAGAAATTTTAAGTAAATTTTAGTTGATCCTATATAGAAACATTGCTAATTTTGATATTTTGATCTTACAATCAGCCATGGTGCTGAAATGTAAGTTCTAATATATAACCAGTAGATTCTTTTGAATTATTGTGTATAAAATCATATCATCTGCATGTGACAATTTTCTTTTCTTTCCCATCCTTATACCTTTATATCTTCTTTTTTTCCGAATTTTATTTATTTTTATACAGCAAGTTCTTATATACATATTAGTGTATACATGTCAATCCCAATCTCCCAATTCATCCCACCATCACCCCCATCCCACTTACCCCCTTGGTGTCCATACTTTTGTTCTCTACATCTGTGTTTCTATTTCTGCCCTGCAAACCGGTTCATCTGTACCATTTTTCTAGATTCCACATATATGCGTTAATATACGATATTTGTTTTTCTCTTTCTGACTTACTTCACTCTGTATGACAGTCTCTAGGTCCATCCACATCCCTTTATATCTTCTTGATCACTTTTTTATACGTTATAATTTCCTGGGAAATAATCTATTCCATCATCCAGATGTTCAATTTTATTGTAAAACATTGTCAATAGACTTCTTTTACGTGTTTTATAAATCTCTACCATATCCATGGCTGTTTCTTTCTTTGTATTCTTAACGTTTTTTAATTGTTCCATCTATCTTGTATGTTTTTATCTCCCATATGGCCAGAGGTTTTTCTACTTTACTAATCTTTCAAATAATACTTTTTTGACTTATTTGTCTCAATACTGGTTGGTTGGCTGGCTTTTTTAAATAATTAATTTCTATTTTTCTACCTTATACTGCAGCTTTTTTATTATGCCCCTCCTACTTTCTTACAGTTTACTCAGTTGTTTTTAGTATTCCAATAAACTTGCAGCTTTTTTAGTTATCATACTATTTTTATTGAAATATGTTGCAGACTACATAGTCTGGATGATTTCTCTTTATTCATTGACTTTCACATTGTGGCCTAGGATATGGTCAATTTTTAAAATATTCTTGGTTGCTTGTGATAAAAATACATATTCTCAGATTACTGAGTACAGACTAGGGATCATCTAATAATATTCTTTATTCTTCACTACATTATAGGCTTTTCTAGGACAAATACTGTATCTTAGTGATTTCTATATGCTTGAACATTGAAAGCAGATTTCAACCTCTTGTGTTCAATAAAGATTCTAGTCTTTCTTTTTAAAAATAAGTACATTAACCTTTATCTTTCTTGAGAGAGAGAGAGAGAGAGAGAGAGAGATAAATAAATATTCATGCTGCGTGTAAATCATCCTTCCTCTCTAAGGAAAATTCCCAAAAATTACATACAGCAATCCATGGGTAAATCACTGGCTTTCCATGCCAATGGATCTTTTATCCTTTCTTCCTCAGATCTTAATCCAACAGTAAAACTATAATCTTATGTCCATCAGAGATAACTGCATTTTATGATAGTGTGGTATCTGAATAAATAGTCTATTCCTGTTTGCAGAGCTGATACATGGTCATATGGAGTAAATTGTTTTGTATGATAAAGCAAGATAATGAATGATAAGGTTTAATTGGGCAGTGATTCAGTTTTAAGTCTGATTGTTGATTTGTCATAGCTTCAGAGAGACTATGACACTCTAATTTAAGGACTTCAATGAAAATGAATTAATGTGAAAATGCTTCCTAATTCTGCAGCAATTAAGTGATTTTTCTCTCATCCTCTAAAACTTATTTCTATACAAGAATGAATTTGAACAGCATCATAGTGGGCCAAATCACTGTTGTTAGTTATAATGAAAGGCGATCAGAGTTGAAGGTATTATTATGTGTTTTACTGACTTGCCAATTATTCCACCCATTCCCCAAATGCATACAAAACACTGAAGACAAATAATATCTTCAGCTTTCAGTGAAGAGGGGGAGTTTCTCTCAAACACACTAGAGAAAGAAGATATGAGTAACCAGTTAAATGATGAAAATCTTTAAAATTTTGAGCATATTCAGAAAAGAATAGAGACTCTAGTAGTGTATATATAAATTCTTAAGGAAGTCTATTTTGGGATGCCTTATGTGGGTTGGGGAGAAATTATTACCCTGCAGTTGTTTTCAATTAGCAATAAATATGCTCTTTGATGTTTGGCAAATCATTAGGCCATTTGTTTAGAGTAAAGCTTATTATTTTGTCCTATTAAATACCTCACTTTCAACGCTCTTAATGTGCTATTTATCTGAAAATCACTAGCACTTCCCTCACTGTAAGACTACTTTCCTTTCTACAGAGTCTACTTCTGCCCAAGATTATAGTGTTAAAATAGAGGATTGATTCCTCTATTTCCATAGAGGAATATGATGGCAACAAAAACCAAGTCTGTTCTCCTGCCACCTTCTTAGCTAGATGCCAGGATTTTTAACTCTTTCTAATGTCTTCATGAGGAAATAAAACCAACACATAATTTTTATGTGTGTTGCCAGCACTTACTCCATGGGGGATAGAGCTTCCAATCTGGTAATATATTTAAATATAAGGGAGAAAGGAACTGCTCCCCCCCACCTCATCCTTCTGACGTCTGTGTTGGGCTCTGTCACCTAGAGTCAACAGAGTCTTTCCTGAGCTGATTGATTAACCTGTCTTCGTGTGCCCCAGTAATTCCTAGAACTTGTAAAATAACAGAATTGAACTGGCAATGAAGCATTGTGAGTCCTCTCTCTACTAGGCCATACTCCCTCGCAGCTTCAGGATAAACTCCTGAAAAGAGCTGCTGCACCTTGCACTGTTTCTAGACTCACAACAGCCACTCTCAAAGTGCAGGCATAGTAAGTGCTCAGTAAAGCAGTTGACTGATAATGACTGAAAAAAAAATCATTAGCCAAAAATGAGGTAAGATTATTAAATAGGTCCATTTAATATAGTAGTGACTCAATATATTTGTTGTTGAAGCGGAGGGAAGGTGGGGAGGGCAGGTGTCATTTTAACTCCTTTTGACTAAGTCTTATTCATTCCTCTATAAAAGAACTTGTTGGTCAAGGTCATAAAGATTTCTCAAAATTTTCTCTAGACATGTCCTAAAGGCAGAATCATTTGCATGATTGCCTCAAAGTATTGATTACTTCACCTGCATTTGGCTTTTCTCTTTATAATGCCACTAAAATAGGCAGAGTCTTACAGGAGACCTTTAACTCTTCTTGCTTGGGTTCCTCCTGAGTTCTTGGCTCCCTTCACTTGAAGGGTTGGAGGTAAAGCAAATCATTCCAGTCTGTTTGTTCTTTTCTCTCTCTCTCTCTCTCTCTCTCTGTGTCTTTAATATATGACTGGCCTGTACATTTTCTCCCAAATTTACTAACCTAATTGCTGGATGCTTTTGCTTTCTCCCATATAATAGATTGTGTCTCTGAAATCTAACTCTAATCAGTACTTCCTACATAATAGAGTATTGCCTCATTTACCAAATATCCTTGGGGAATGTGGTTTTATACACAAAATAATTTTCCAAAAAAAATTACAGTTTATCTTTTACACCTCAAATTTTAAAATTTTATTTGAATCATTCTGAATGGAAATTATTCCAAAAATGTTTCATATCACATTATTTTCTTTCAATGAGTATAATGAATGCAATTGAACATTTCCAGGTTGACTTGAGTTCATTATGGTTTGTGTTATTAAATTTTTTTAGTATGTGTAGATGCTTGCCTCTACACAAAATAAGAATGGTAGACTTTAAGAGTTCTGGTGTTAACTTTGTAGTTTTTCCCATCACCTCCTTTATTATCAGACCATGAGTTATCAAGTCTTCATATCGACATTCTGCCTATTTTGAGTAGCCCCCTCTTCTTATTTGTTCCTTCTAATAGCTATTGGTTGAACTATATATAAAGAGGACATAGATTTGGAACTAAGCTTATAACACTTGTCAGTATAATAAATTCAGAAATAAAGAACATTATGACCTGAGCAAAGTTCCAGAAAGTTGATAGTATTATCTGAAATTTGACCAAAGGTAATCATAGAACAAATACAGTTTACAGTGCCCCTATAAGAATGCCACATGGTCAATCTTGAGTATGCATTAAACTCAGAGTTCTAGAAAGATGGGGCTGTTTGTATTTGACCTGGAGAGTATGTATGGAACAAATCCAATATATTGTGCTCTATTATGAATGTTGCATTGTCAATTTTGAGTAGCTAAAATTTATACCCCCAAATAGTTTAAATCCTGGATTTGATGGAGGCAACTTAATAAACATATAACGTGATAGTGTTTGGAATAAGCTTGGCCTGGTTTCAAAACGTCCAAGCCTCGGTTTCTTCATTAGTTTAAATAGCATTAATAAATCATCTTATAAAATTGTTGTGAAGATGAACTAAAGCAAAGTGCTTATAATGTTTCCTCAATAAATTCCATTCTTTCTGCTCCTAAAACTAATCCAATTTACTAGATATCCGAAAACCTGCCTGCTTTCTCAAAATTGAAAAAAATATATAAAAATTAGTATCACATTTAAAATATCAGATGAAAATATTAAAGTGTTATCAATATATATCCCTCCTTTTTTATACAAACTATAAAATAAAGGTTTTAATCGTTTTTCAGCCTATGGCACTTACATCATAGGGTAGACCATTTGGGCTGATGATACCTCTGAAATTCAGAGAATTCAGAGAAGCATTTCAAAATGCACTATCTATAACTATTATCATGTGTACAGGTTTATATAAAATTTTTAAAGTAATAAACATAAACTTTAATGCATTTGAGAGAACACTAAATCATTTAAAATTTGGTATTTGTAGGAAGTCCTTATATTATTTTTGTATGAAAAGAGAGTTACCTGTTTAATCTTAGAAAAGGTGATTTGAATCTAAAGCATCTGTACTTAAGATCGTGTGTTTCTTTCCATGTTTGTAGTGTTTTATTTCATTGCTTCAGGATATTGACGCAAAAATATACTTAGATCCAATTTAATAGACACTTGCTCAGTTTCTGTTGTTTTCCTAGGTCTGATCTAGGTACTGTCAGGAATATCAAGAAATTGAATGTCAACTGACTCCATCCTCCTATCTTTCCAGAACACTCCCTCTTATACCACTCCAACCCTCCTTTGACCCCATCAGAACTACCAATCTATTAGTACCACCACCTTTTCATGAATTCTCTCAACCTTGATGTTTGCTCTGCCCTTTTTGCATGGCTTGAATTTTGTGGTCAGTCATCAAATGACCCCCTTGATACCTTTGCTTCTCTTTTATATATCTACATATGCTAGTAAAATTACAACCCTGACTGAATCCAGCTCTCTACCTATGGCTGAAAAGATCTGGAAGAAAACAGTCACACTGATTGATATGACTTTAAGTTCATGATTGCAGTTCTGAAGTGGAGCCTTAATGCTTCCCAACAATCATGTTGTACTTCCTTTGTCTATTGATGCTCGTTCTCTTCTGGTGACTATTTCACATGTTCTCTTCTGTCTTCAAACTCCCACATCTCCTGTCCCATGTTCATGGTTATTTGTCCTACTCCACTGAGAAAATCAAAACTCTCGAAGGATAATTTCCAGACTGTCACCATCCTATCAATTCATCTACCAGCATCTGCACCCATATTCTCTCATTTCTGGCAAATTAGTATAGGTAAACTACTCCTGTTTCTCTCTAAAGCCAGTCTTTCCACTGGATAACCATTCCCTCTTGCCGACCCATGGATATCACTGTAGAAATTATCCTCAGTCTCTACCATATCATCAAGATTTTCCTCTCTACTTGTTTATTCTAATCAGTATACACACATGCTATTATTTCTTCTGTTCTAAAGAAAATTTCTTGGATTTTCTTCCCTTAATAGTCCCTCACCCCCTTGCAGCAAAAGCTCTAGATGGAGTTGTCTATATCCTCTATCTACAATTCTTTCCTCTCATCCTCTCTTAAACCCACCCCAGTCTTTAAGCCCTCTACTCCAAAACAATTCCAGATGAGGTCATACAGATCTCCTCATTACTAAATCCAAAGGCAATATTTGGTCATCATCTTACTTGACCTAGCAACATCATTTGAAACAGTTGAACGCTTCTTCCTACTTTACACATTTTCTTCATTTGATTTCTAGGATTCAATACTCTTATTTTTCCTCCCATCTCACTGATTGCTCTTTTTCAGTCTCTTATGTTGATTCTTCCTCTTCTCCCCAACCTCATTTTGGAGTATTTCATGGTTCAGCCCCTTGTCCTTTTTTCTTCATTATCTACATTTACATCACTGGTGCTCACATTTTGTCTTATGGTTTAAATACTGTCTAAATCAGTGGTTCCCAACCTTTTTGGCACCAGGGACCGGTTTTGTGGAAGACAGTTTTTCCACAAACCGGGGTGGGGGTGGGGATGGTTTCAGGATGATTCAAGCACATTACACTTATTGTGCACTTTATTTCTATTATTATTACATTGTAATATATAATGAAATAATTATACAACTCACCAGAATGCAGAATCAGTGGGAGCCCTGAGCTTGTTTTCCTGAAACTAGATGGTCCCATCTGCGGGTGATGGGAGACAGTGACACCCGAAATGTGTTGCTATGTCCAATCTACTCCGTAATCTCGTTTTGGTTGCTGTCACTGCAGAAAACCTTGCTTCACAAAGATAGGATGTTGGAAATTGAAGCAGGCTTTTCAGTACTTTTATGGCAATCTCAGGTTATTCTGCCTTGACTTTAATCCAGAACCTATGGAGATCTGAAGTTGTCTCAAACATACTTTTAAGGCCACTATCATTTATGATCTCAAGCAGTTGATCCTCTTCTAGCACAGAGAAAGTCGATTCACCTGGCTTATGCACAAATGGGTCATGGATCCATTCCTTCCCAGTTCGGAGGTCTTTTGTGGTTGGGAAGTAATGCTTAAACTCTTTTGAAAGCTGAGATAAGTGATCATGCACCAGCTGGGAGAAAGAAGGCCCTGGCTCCGTCTCTTTCAAAATCTCTGCTAATGTTTGAAACATGTCAAAATTCCCAATGTTCACTCATCGCCCCCATAATTCCAGTTTGGCTTTGAATGCAACCACATTATCTGCCAACTTGAACACACTTGTCGTTCTCCCCTGAAGTGACAGATTGAGTTCATTGAGCAGGTTGAATATGTCACACAAGTAAGCAAGATTTGCGACCCCTTCTGTGTCACTGAAATGTGCTGCTAGTGGTGACTGTTTTTCTAAAAGAAATCTCTGGAGTGGCTCTCATAACACAAAAACTCTGACCAGTGATCTGCCTTTAGAAAGCCATCTCACTTCTGTGTATAAGAGAAGACGTGTGTGCTCTGCGTCCATCTCCTCACAGAGCTGCATGAACAGACGTGAGTTAAGGGCATGTACTTTAATGTGGTTGATAATTTTAATCACATCCTGCAAAACGTCTTTAAGTTCAGGTGACATTTTTTCGGATAGCCAGCATTTCTCTATGGATGACACAGTGTGTAGACTCACATTCAGAAGCGACCTCTTTGACCCGAGTAATGAAACCAGAAAGCCGTCCAGTCATGGCAACCTCTCTGTCTGTGCATATACCAGCACAGAATGACCAATTCAGTTTTCCTGACATGTAATCATTCAAAGACTTGAATAGTTTTGCAGCTGTGGTGTTGGTTGGCAACAAAAGTGTACATAACATATCCTCATGCTCATCCACCTGAAAAATACATGGCACAAAAACAAGCATTGTTGCCTTGTCATCAACATCGGTAGACTTGTCAACCTGGATGACGTACCACGGTGACTCATTAATCCTCTCTAACAATTGTGCCTCAATATCCTCTGCTATTTCATCAATTCGTCTAGTTATGGTGCTAGACGATAGAGAAACACGTGCCACCTTTTGAACTGCAGCCTCTCCTAAAAGTTCATGAAAAATGTCCTTAACAGCAGGCAGGATCAACTCTTCACCGATAGTGAAGGGCTTCTTAGCTTTAGCAACGTGGTTAGCCACTAAGAATGATGCTCTCAGTGCAGACACATTTGATGAAGTGGTGGCCTTCAATAATTGCTTCCGTTCTTCGTGTTCATGTTTTTCCTCTTTTGAAAAACTCCAAAGGTTTGTCTTTTAATGAAGGGTGCTTGGTCTCCATGTGGCGAAGCACTTTTGAAGGTTTCATGGCTTCGTTGGGTAGCCAGTCACCACATACTATACAACACGGGTTTGGAGAATGTGAATCAGCTGTTGCAATGAACCCGTAATTTAAGTAGGACTCTTGGTATTTTCTTTTAAATGCAGCTTTCCTTTTGTTGGCAGTCTTAGAGTCTTCTGCTATCTCATCTTTGGGTCTTTCCCCCTTTTCAAAGAAGCTCTCCAGCATTGTTTGTTTTTTACTCATTTTGGCTAGGGTTAGCCTGTGGGCTTACCATAACTGTGACTGAGACAAGTGTGCAGTGCTGAAAGAGGCGTGGATGGAAGTGGTAAATAAAATAATGGGCGAGCCACACATGGACTAAAATAAATGTCGGATTCTGACTTAAAGCCTGTCACCAGATGCAGCCGTACAACTGAGGTACATCAACTCACTTGCCACTATAAAGCCTGCCATCAGATGCAGCTTGTCACTTGCCACTCATTGATAGGGTTTTGATATGTCTCCAAGCAAATGATTTATTACGGTCTCTGTGCAGTCAAACCTCTCTGCTAATGATAATCTGTATTTGCAGCCACTCCCCAGCGCTAGCATCACGGCCTCAGCTCCACCTCAGATCATCAGGCATTAGATCCTCATAAGGAACACGCAACCTAGATCCCTCGCATGCACAGTTCACAGTAGGGTTCATGCTCCTATGAGAATCTAATGCCATGGCTGATCTGACAGGAGGTGGAGCTCAGGCAGTAATGCAAGTGATGGGGAGTGGCTGTAAATACAGATGAAGCTTCACTCCCTTGCCCACTGCTCACCTCCTGCTGTGCGGCCCAGTTCCTAACAGGCCACAGACCATACTGGTCTATGGCCTGGGGGTTGGGGATCCCTGATCTAAATGATAATGAATCCTACATCTTGAAATCTACAGTCTAGACCTCTCTCCTAAACCCATCTGACATCTTCTCTTAGAAATCTTACAGACATCTCAAATTACACATGTCCAAAAGTGAACTATTTATCTTCTTTCCAAAACCTATTTCACATATTGTTTTTCCCATCTAAGTTCAAGATAACTCCTTTATTCAAGTTGCTTAGGACAAAGAACCTGGAGTTGTCCTTGATTTCCTTTTTTCTTTCATACTCTTCATCCAATCCATCATGCTATTCTATTGGTCTTATGTTCAAAATTCATCCAGATTTCACTCACTTCCTTCTCCCTCCATTGCTCCCACCCTGATGCAAGCCACCATCAATTCTCCTTATGGTTTATTACAATAACACCTAATTGACCTCCCTTTCAGAAAGACCACTCTACTCAGGAGCCAGAGTGATCCTCTCGAATTATAAATCAGACTGTATCACACATCCTTCAATGTCTATTTCATTCAGAGTAAAAACCATTCTTGTAATGGCCTGAGAGCCCCTACATGAGTCGACACCCCCGTCTCCCCATCATACACCCCTTATTACTTCTCTAACCTAATTCTTTGCTACTCTTCTCTTCCTCACTGTGTTCCAGTCACGCTGGCCTCCTTGCTATTCCTAGAATACACCAGGAATAATTAATCTTCACTGTCTATTCACTCTGTCTAAAATTCTCCTACTGTCCACCTTCAGTTTCCAGATATCTGTATTCCTATCTCTCTCACCTTCTTCAAGTCTTTTCTCAACTGCCATCTTTCCAATTAATAAGGCTTACCCTAATCACCCTAGTTAAGTTTGAAATCTTCAGGCATTTCTGATCTATCTTTATTCTGCTCTAATTCCATTTTCCATAGGACGTCTCAAAAATTAAATACTATTTAATGTATTTCATGTGTATGCTAATTATCTCTATGGTTTATTGTATGTGTTCCTTTGCCAGAATATAAGCTCCACAAATGAAGAGAATGTATCCATTTTTCTTACACTGTATCACCAATGTTTAATACAATTCCTAACACAGAGTAAACACTCAATAAATATTTGTTGAATGTTGACTTTCCCTTTTAGGGACCTTATAATTAAAATATCAGGGAACCACATAAGACAAGATGATAAAGCAATAATTCCTCAATTTATAACCATATATTGTGTCTCATTATTTTTCAGTCTTATTGAATTTCAGAAAGAATACAATCTAAAATGCTAGTCTTAAGAAGAGAAGGTCATATGGGCTAAAATAGTTGAACAAACTTTCACGCAGATGATAGAATTTAAATGTGTTTCTATGGATAATATTTAGATTGAGGATTCAGATGAAAGAGTGGACAGGGACAGCTAAAAATTATAACACACTGTTTAAATATATTCAAAAAGTGATATTAAAAGATAGCTATATGTTATAGAAATGTCTTACACTCAGGTTTGCCTTTAAAGGATTTTCCATTTATGACATAGGAATCAGTGTTGCTATTGCTAATGTTAGGTTCTATATTCGGTTATCACAAATTTTTGCCACATTTAGATTCCATACTTATCTACTGCATTGGGAAAAATATTTGCTTTCATACTTTAATACCAACTTAAAACCAACTTAAAGTCTAACACAATTTTAGTGACATTTTTGTTTTGATTTTTTTCATTTTGACATCAATAATCTTTTTATAATTAAATAAAGTTGAAAACTGTACTAATTACAGATTTAAGATTCTCCTGTCAAGACTTGGTTGCCTGCATTAGTAATAGAAAGGGTAGTCTAAATAAAAATAATTAACTGAATATACTAAAACCTAAATGTAGCCATGACTTTCAACTTCTCCCATGTTAAGAAGGAAAGAGCCACATTTGATGATTTCAGAATTCTCCCCTTTTCCTTCTCTGGTGGAAGAATGGCTGAGCACTGCAATGGTAAAATGGAGACAGCAGGAAAAAGAAAAATAAAAGTTCCACAAAGTGGATTAGTTCTTGAATAATTAAAAGTTGAGCAAGCAGGAGCTTTCTCAACCTAATTCTTTTAAAAGGGGAACGACAAAGAAAACAATCAGATAAAGTAGACTTTTACATCTTTCCTTCCTCAAGATATTAATAGCTTATTAACACAATTTTGCATAACTCCATTGCATTGAAAGGTTTGTTTCCAAGGTGTTTTAAGTTCAAAATGCAGAAATGCTATTTCTCATTTGACAGAATTTCTGTGAACATATTTAAAATAGTTTTTATGGCATAGTTACTGAAGTGAACGTATTGGGAAAATATTACCACAGTGTCCTAATTTGAAGGGTAAATATCTATTGATGTCATCTGATATTTGTGAATGAGGCAATTGTCCATTTTTTAAACTAAATATATCATTTTGCCTGTAAAACACAGTGCTTCCAGTGTAATTATTTCAGAGTACAGTCTTTATTTGTTGTGCAGCCTAGGTTTGAATCTAAGCTAGATACAATGAGCTTGAATCTCCAGGATTCCCAAAAGAATTGAACTTATAATGCCTTTAGAAGAGAGTTTCTTATAGGCCTGTGTTAGAAAATTTATGTGATGTCTCAACTGAAAAATAGGGATCAAAACTTGAGTTGCATGGCCTACAAATACTTGAATCTGTTTTATACAGTAATCACAAATAAAAATGGCAGGAATAAGATAAATTGTTAAAGTGAAGTCCTATCTCTGGATGCATAATTTGAAAATCAAAACAAAGTTAATCTTAAAAAGTGTGTGTGTATGAACTTTTTTAGAATTGAATAGTGTGTGTATATTTATATATATCAATATATATGTGTATAAATATATGTATATATAACCTTTTTAAAAATCAAACACACTGTGTTTCAGAGGACCAGACAGACCAATCTCAAAAATTGGTTAATAAAAATGTGAGCTGTACGGGGAATTTCCTGGCGGTCCAGTGGTTAGGCTCCGCGCTTTCACTGCCGAGGGCGCGGGTTTGATCCCTTGTCCGGGAACTAAGATCCGCTTGGCACGGCCAAAAATAAATTAAAAAAAAAAGAAAAGAAAAGAAGCAAGATGCTTAAAAAAAAGTGGGCTCTACATTTTTAATATAGTAACGTAATAAAGAGGAACTGTAAACAATTTTAATAAGTAATGTAATAAAGTAACGTAATAAAGAGGAACAATAGACATGGTGTTAAAAATAATTAAATAAATCCCACCTATATTCGTTCCCATCTATAAACATACATTAGGTATTTAAATAAGTCACCTAATCTTTGTGAACGCGTGATTCTTCATCCATAAAATGAAAATCATATTGCCTAATATATCTTCCTCATAGGATTATTAAGAGAATTAAATTATTTTACACAGTGGCATAAAGAAGTGTAAGTTAACTTCCCTCTTATTAACACATGAATTTTATCTAGTATTTATTAGATACTTATTAAGTGGCTGACATGATACTAAGTGCTTTACAACATGCTATCTAATAATCGGAACAGCCCTTTGAATTAGGCAAGAAATGAGAAAGTGACGTTCAGATATTAAAATGTCTGACTAAGATTACATAGCTAGTTAAGTGACAATACTGAGATTAGGTCATCCTTCCAACCCGTGCTTTTAACTACTATGCTTTAGTACCTCTCCATGTTTAGACTGAACTATAAGTTAAAGATATGCTCTAAGAACTTTGCCTAAAGTCTAAGGTCCATATATTAGTATATATGGTAAAGTTCCCCTGGCAACCTATTTTTCCAAATGTGTTCTGACTTTCATAAGCAAATTAAGCAGCTATAAAAACCTCTACAAAAATACAAAAATATTGCTCAACATAGACTAGTTATATATGTTTAAATATTTACATTATAACATACAAATATTTATTTATAAATATATGTTTATTATTTACTTCCCATCTGCAAGAGCATTTATTGCAGCTATTATATTGATAAGCTATTGAGATATTCTTTGAGCACACTAATTCCTACCTCTTTGTTGTTCTCTTAGGTAGATAAATTTTACAAGTTTACACTAGCCAGCTCATCTCGACATGATTGTTGGTTCCTTTGTTGACGGACACCCTCTGTTTCTATTTGTTTCTCATAATTATAGATAACATATATTCAGCACTTTGTGCCAATTACTTTACTTGCTTTATCTCCTTCAATCCTCTCTGCAACTCTCTGATGAAACCATTCATATAATAATCATATTTCAGAGTAAGAAACTAAGACATTGAACATTTAAATGACTTGCCTAGGGTTACCCAAACAGTAAATTATAAAGTTGGGATTCCATTTTAATCCAATGGACTCTGCTCTGAACAATTTTAAGTTTAACTGTAAACAACATGAGTTTTTTTTTTTAACAAATAATGTGGTAGCATTTTCACCACAGCAGGGAATTCCATTTTCAGCAGAAGATAAAGAGATACACTACAGTCTTTTCTTTAAAATTGTACTTTAACTTGCTTCTGCTTCCATGTCTTGGTTTACACATAATTTCAGGAAATATCATCCTAATGCAGGCACCTGTGGAGATAAGGCATCAGGCACACTGGCTTGTAATGAGCCCAGATTGGTAACTGGGCAGAAAAAGCTAAAGGGAGAAAAGAAAAATCTTTATACTCCTGTTGGTTGCAGATATCCAAAGTGACTATGAATGCTCAGGGGAAAAGTTGAGGATAGCTAAGGGTTATGTTATTGACTTCTGTGCCATTTTGTTAACCTCTAGTTAATAAGGGCAGCTCTAGGTGTTACGACCTTTCCAAAAAGGGTAATTGCTTTTCTCATTCAATTCATACGTAATGGTGCTCCTAAACTTCCTTGGGTTTTTATTAAGAAGGCAAAATACTTCAGCAATAATTTTAGGACAGCACAGTTTCTGGTGAATCTTCACATAGAGAGAAGTGGCATGAGAAACGCCTCCACACCATCTTTCATACCCTCACTTTGCACTGGTAAATGACTTGTTTGGTTTGGCTCTCCTCCTGCTGCTTCTCTGGACCTTGAAATCCTGTGGACATGGTGATCTAGGTCAACAGAATCTAGGAAGGTGGAGGGTTTTCTTTCTTGATCATCTATCATCAAAAAGTTCAACTAAATCCTACCACAAAGTGTTCCTTATCCTTCTGTCATATATGAAGTACTTGGCAGGACTAGTACTTTATAGACATTTTTTTAAACGCTTAACAATAGTTTCAAAAATTGAGGGCAAGCAGTACTGCAGGGATATAGGAATGGCTTCATAGAGTTGTTTTCCCTTCTAATTTTTGTAGGGCTTATTTCAATCATCCTTCAGTATCTGTGGGAGATTGGTTCCAGAAAATACCCAAACTGGTTGGTTCCCTGCAGATACCAAAATCCGCAGGTGCTCAAGTCCCTTATATAAGATGGCGTAGTATTTACATATAACCTATGCACATCCACCTGTATACTTTAAATCACCTCTAGATTATTTATAATACTTAATGAAATGCAAATGCTATGTTAATAGTTGCCAGTGCGTAACAAATTCAAGTTTTGCTTTCTGGAACTTTCTGAGTTTGGGTTTTTTTTTAATATTTTCTACCTGCCCTTTGTTGAATCCGTGGATGTGGAACTCGTGGATATGGAGGGCCAACTATATGTTTAATTCATTTGTATCAACTGATTGAAGCATCCTCCACATCTTTTATTCCTCTGAATAAAATCCTAATTTATGGATTGGGTTTTGGCTTACTGATTTCCAGTAAGAAAAACTTGTGTTTTTCTGTCACATAGCCAACAGCACAACTGTGACAGCAGTTGAGCAGTTCTCCAAGGGCAGTCAGCCAGGCTGCCTACCTCAGAGACTCCAGAGAGGACCCCAGGAAGGGTTGCTCACCTTGTCACCCTTTCAGGCAGATGTAGAGCTGCACTCCGTGCCAAAGAAGAGATGCATAAAATGTGTTAGAGCTTCTCAATAGTTTGGGGATATCTATCGGTTTTGTGAATTCTCCTTAGGTATCTTTACATTGTACATGTTCAATCTTCTCAATCTTACAAAATGAAGGGAGTAAAGATTTTATTTTCTGTTTTCTTATATCTGCTGATTTCCCCTTTCTTTTGTAGCAGCACTGTAATAACTAAATAATCCCAACTATTTTAATTTCTTTAGATTAGTAAACAGCCAAGGTATATCCTATGCTAAATTGTTCTCAATTTTATATCTAATTTCCAATTATTACTATCATAAAATATTATTTAACACTCATATTTTATTTTTTAAATGTACGTATATTATATAACACTAACATATTATATTAATAAGTTATTATTCTTACATGTGATTACCCATATGGTGTTTACACTGTGTATTTAATTAATTATTCTTAATATTAAAACTATTGTTTAGTATATTTTATGTACTATTTTCTTAATTTTAGGTGTACAAGAATTTCCAGAAAACATAAAGTGCTGTAAGTGTTTAACAATTATTGAAGCCAGTGTCAATCCAATTTCTAAGTGAGTATGAGTGATTACATTTTATTTATCTTTATGTTTCCATTGGATAATAATGTACCAAGATAAAGGAAACTCACATAGTAAATGAATTTTAAATGCTGTATTTAAAATTCAATTTAATAGAATGATGGGAAAGGAATAATCAAATCAGGATAGTTCAATAAAAGATGAGTAAAAGCATTGCTGAGTAACAATGAAGGCCTAATTGGCACAACATGGCATTACTTTGAAGGAAACCGTGTCATCATTTTTTGTGGTTCTGAAGCAACATTCCATGGAAGAGCACCAAAACTAAGAAAACAGTTATTAGCTATGGTCATGCTGGAAAATTAGCATCAAGGTTCTGATGAAAGTTCAAGAGAGTGCAAGTGTATAAGGTGCATGCAAATAGCTGATCATGTGATTCAAGGTGGAAAATGAATGAAGTATGATCAGAAAAAGGGAATACTGTATTTAGGTACCAGATATCACAGGAAGAGCAAAAAGACAACTCTGTGAGGATAGCCTAGTGGAAGACATGGATGGTAAAAATGCTGTGATCAGAAATAGGGTATCTGTGTGTCATGATCTGTTAGTAGAGAAATGCCAAGGGAAAGTGAAACCCAGCATGTGACCATGTTTCAAATTACGATATGCCATAGTGATAGAGTGTATTGTGGAATCAAGTAGGTCAAGAAACCATGAAGTGAATGGATTGGGTAAGCCCCGAACCTGAATGTTAAAGTCACTTATCTATGGAAGTGGATGTAAAATCTAGAAAGTCTATCGAAAGTTGTAGTAATATTTGGAAGTGGATGAAATTAATCAGTGGTATTGGGATGCAGATAATGAGTTGCAAAATAAGACTGGCATTTTAATTATACAAAAACTGACAGGATTTGAGGAAAATCCCTCAGTCCTTTGTCCACATGAAGATGGGGAGACTGGGAGAAACTGAAGTTCATAGGAAAGGTGTTGAATGAATCTAGTGTTTCCAGAAGAAGACAAAAGGAAGTTTATCAAAGGGAATTTAAAGGGAAAATTTTCACCAATAGGGTTGAGGAGAGGGAGTAGTGAGGATGGTTTCTCTATGGATCATGAGAAGAGGGTGTAGGTGAAACTAGAAATGAAATAGAATGTAAAAGAATGAGGTAGAAGTTTAGATGAGGCTCTTTACAGTGAATGGTTTGTGAAATAATTTGAGGCCTTTAGTAGAAAGTGTGGAACATCAAGGAATATACTATGTTTGAATAAACCATATTCTACCTCAAATGTAGAATATGGTGGGGGGAAAAAAATGTGAAAAGTATTCTCCAAAACACTTAGACCAAAATGCAACTTTCTCATAAAAGAAATAAATATTGCTAACTTATCACAACAAGACTATAGATATGTCCTTGACTTAAGTCATAATCCAGGGCAGATGATGAATTATTTTGATTTCTAGTTCTTTAATTCTAATAGCTCATTGTATTTAGGAATCGTGGTCAGGTCTTTGAGAGTGGAAGTCAGCTGATAAATTACATATTTAAAAAGCTTAAAATCTATAGTTTTATTGGCTATGTCTCTGAATTCCTTTCATATATTTAACTTTTTAAAAGATAACTGAATATAACTGATTTCATCAAAAAATGTCTAACACTAAAAGCAAGTTTGGGAATTCATTAAAAAAATTACTCAAAAAAAAAGTCAATTTAAATAGTATAGCAATTTTAAAGTCAGAGTTTTTTTTTTTTTAAGATGTATTGGGTTGGCCAAAAAAGTTCATTTGGGTTTTTCCCTAAGATTTATGGAAAAACCCAAATGAACTTTTTGGTTGACCCAATAATTCACGTACAGTAAAATTCACTCTTTTAGGTGTACGGCTCAGTGAATTTTGACAAATGTATATAGTTATGGAATCACCATAATCATCAAGATATAGACTATTTCCATCATCCCAAAAAGTTCCCTCAGCCCAGTCATCCATTGATCTGACTTCTGTCCCCATGGTTTTGCCTTTTCCAAAATATCATATAAATGGTGTCATACTTTGTGGTTTTTTTTCTTAACACAGTGATTTTGAGATTTATTCCTGCCATTTCAAGAATTGGTACTGCATTCCCATTTATTTCTAGGTAGAATTCCATTGTATGAATATAACACAATTTGTTTATCTATTCCTCAGTTGATAGACTTTTAAGTTGTTTCCAGTTTGGGGCTATTATGAATAAAGTGGGTATAAACCTTTCTGTACAGGTGTTTGTGTAAGCATCTGTTTTCACTTCTGTTGGGTAAACACCTAGGAGTAGTTTTCTGTGTAGTATGGTACATGTATGCATAACCTTATAAGAAATTTCCAAACTGTATTCCAAAATAACTATTTCATTGTGCATTCCAACCAGCAGTATGAGTTTCCATTGTTCCTCATTATTGTCAGAATTTGGTACTGTCCGTTTTTGTTTTTTTTTTCTATTTTAGCCAGTCTAGTAGATATAGTATCTCATTGTCATATCTCACTGTAGTTTTAATTTATAGTATAAATGTCAAATTAGCATCTTTCCTTGTATTTATTTACAATCTGCATTGCTTGCTTCTTTGTTAAAAGTTCAGATTTTTTGTTCATATTTATTGTCTTTTTATTATTGAATTATAAGAATTCTTTATAAATTCTGGCTAAAAATCAGATATTTGTTTGCTCTTATGACTTATCTTTTCACTTCCTAAATAGTGACTTTCAAATATAAAACAATTTTCATTTTGATGAAGCCCTGTTTATAATTTTTTTATAGTTTATTCTTCTTGTCCCTGTCTAGGAGATCATTACTAAATTCATAGTCATAAAGATTTTCCCCTATGCTTTCCTCTGGAACTTTTGTAGTTTTGGTTTTACATTTAGGTCTATGATCCATTTAAAGTTGATTTTTGTAAATATATATGTAAGGTGTGAGGGTTGTGGTTCTCTTTTTTATTTATTTATTGCATATAGATATCCAATTGTTCCAGTACCATTTGTTGAAAAGATTATCCTTTCTTTATAAAATTATCTGAGTACCTGTTTTGTAAATCAATTGATCATATGTGTTTGGATCCATTTCTGAATTCTCTACTTTTTATGTTTATAGTATAAAACACCAGTTTTATACTATCTTAATTACTGTAGCTTTGTAGTATTTCACACAGTCAGGGAATGTGAGTCCTTCAACTTTGTTCTTCTTTATCAAAATTATTTGGTCTCTTCTATGCCCTTTGCTTTTCCATATAATTTTTATAATCAGCTTGCCAAAAAATGTGAAACTTTGATAAGGATTTATTGAATCTGTAGATCAATTTGGGCAGAATTGACATGTCAAAAATATAGAGTATTCCTTTCCCTGAACATAATATATCTCTATACTTATTTAGATCTTTAAAAAATTTTTATCAATGTTTTGTAGATTTAAGTTTACAAATATTCTACAAGTTTTGTTCATCTTATTCCAGTATTTCATGTTTTGGGGACAATTACAAATGATTTTTCTATCATAAAAATATAATTGATTACTGTATATTGACCTTATATCCTGCAACTTTAATAGATTCACTTATTAGTACTAGTAAATACTTTGTAGCTTTGTGGGGGAAAGGATGCGATTTTCTATATAGACTATCATGTTACCTGTGAATAAAGACAGTTTTATTTCATCCTTTTCAATCTGTACTTCTTTTATTTATTTATTTAGCCTTATTGTCCTGGCTAGGACCTCCTGTATAATGTTGAATAGAAGAAGTGAAAACAGATATTATTGCCTTGTTCCCAATCTTAGGGAGAAAGCATTCAGACTTTCACCATTATATATGATTGTTACTTATTCTTTTTTTTTTTTTTTTAATACATTCCCTTTATCATGCTGAGGGAATTTAATATAATACATTTCTCACTTCCTTTTGAGCTTTTACCAGCAGGGCTATCAAAGTTTAGATTTCTACTTTCAAACTTTTCAAGAAAATCAAGGCTTTCTCTATGATGCTCTTCAACAGTCATGCAATCTCTGACCACTTCCTGGTTCCAAAGCCACTCCATATTTTTTAGGAATTTATTACAGCAGAATCCCAATACCAGATACCAAAATCTGTGTTAGTTTTATAATGCTGTGTGTAAGAAATTACCACATACTTTGTGGCTTAAAACAACACCTATTTACTATCTCTAAGTTTCTGTGGGTCAGGAATCTGGTCATGCTCTAGCTGGGTTCCTTGTTTGAGAGTTTCACCAGGCTACCATCAAGGGATCAGTCAAACTGCAGTCTCATCTGGAGGCTCAAATGGAGAGAAATACATTTTCAAGCTCACTCAGGTTATTGGCAGAATTCATTTTCTTGCTGTTATAAACCTGTGAGCCCCAGAATTTTGCTGACTGACAGCTAGAGGCCACTTTTGCATCCTAAAGACTGGTGTAGTTCCCAGCCAGGTGACCCTCTCCATAGGCAGTTCATAACATAGCATCTTGTTTCTTCGAGGCCAACAGCAGAGTAGAATGAGTATCGTAGCAAGATGGAGTCACATAATGTAATATAGTTATGAGAATGACATCCTATCCTATTTGCCACATTCCATTGATTAGAAGCAAGTCACAAGTCCTACCAATACGCAAGAAGAGAAGATTTTACCAGGGCATGAACTTCTGAAAGCGAAGATTATGGGGTCCGCCTTAGAATCTGCCAAATCTTTGCAATCTGTTTTGCTGAGACTTTTTCCTGTCAATAGACGTTGAATTTTGTCAAAGTTTTTCTTAAAAAAATATCTATTGACATGATGATATAAATAAACCCTACCTGGTCATGAAGTATTACACTTTTTATAAATTAATGTCTCTGATTTGATAATATTTTGTAAGGATTTTCCCATCTATATTCATGAGGCATATTAGTCTGAATATTTTTTTCCTGTATAGTACTATTCAAATTGCCTAGTTTTTCTTGAGTGATTTATGGTAGTTTGTGTTTTTTAGGAATGTACATTTCATATGTTTTCAAACTTATTGGTACCTCATTTTTCATAATTTTTTTTATTAGCCCTTTAACATCTATAATATCTCTAGTGATGCTCTCTGTTTCATTCCTGGTATCAATAATTTTTGTCTTCTTTCTTTTTTTACTTGATCAGTTATACTGGAGATTATCAATTTGCTCTATTAAAATATAGACTTAGGTTTCATTTACTTTTCTTTATAGCTTTTCTGTTTATTTTCTTAGATACAAGAAATCTACAAAGTAGTTAAGTCATGAAAACCCTAGAATATGAGAGTTATAGTTTTAAGTGTTAGCATACTAGTTTTAGTTTTAGATGTGAACTTTATAGTATAGTCTGAATGCCTTAACCAAACCACTGGTGAAAATTATTACAATAAAATTGAAAATAACAACTTCTCAATGAGAAAGTAAGGACCAACATTTATTGAGAACCTAGCATGTCTCAGGCTTTTAGATTATTTCATTTTCATCTTCACGACAATTACGAAGTAGATAAATATTATCTACGTAACTTTTTACATATGGAAATGCATAAAGATAGTATTTAAATTCCTGGGCTCCTTTTATTATATTTCACAAATCCTGAAGAAACATTTGATTTTGGTTTAAATTAAAAGATACAATTTGAAAAATCTGAACATTCTTAATGCTCAACAATAAGGAAATTGCTAATAAATTATGGTACATCTACTGGATGGTTATAAAGATTATTTATAGGGTGACTATATGTCTCTGTTTGCTCAAGTCATCCCAGTTTATACCTCTTGATGTGGCATGATTAATAATAGTTCCCTTTTAACACCCAAAAGTGTCCTAGTTTGAATGATAGATTATGTAGTCACTCTGGTTACACAGCAAAATTGAAAGATAATTACAAAGTAAAGGGAGAAATCATGATACAAGTTTGCAGTGATGTTAAAATAATTAATTGGAAATTAGATCAAAATTAAATACATGAAATGGTAATAATAATTGTGTTAAGGAGGTGGAATTATGAGCAACATTTTTCTTTTCTCTTTATTTTCTAAATGTTCTCTGATAATATTAGGTTAATTTTATAACTTTAAGGTTATAAATTAAAATGTTTAGATGTAAAATATCTTTCCAATTAGAGTAGGAGATTTTACATTGGCTCCTTAATCAAAACTTATAGCACCTGTATTTTAATTTGGTTTAACTGTTCTAATGGAGGTCAAATGCCTGTAATATGTTTTCATTAAACTTCTAAAGTAAATGCAATTAGAAAAGAAAAATGTTGAAACAAGGATGTCTGCAGCCAATCTTAATCTGCCTATTCCAACAATAAGATTAGCACTGATAAAAGTATTTAAATTAGTATTCTAGTTAATATTGAAAGATCAGAATAAAAACAATACCAAGGAAAAGTAATACAATTGCTCCCGTTTAGTGAGTTCTTAATATGGGGTGGGTAATCATTTACTCATTGGAGCAACTCTGGAAGTGGATATTAGTATGATCATTTTATAAAGAAGGAAACTGAGTCTTACAAAGATTAAGTGATCTGTAAAAGTCACAGAGATAAATAATTGAAAGAACTGTGATTCAAACTTAGGTCTTCTGACATCAATGCCCACGTGCTCAAGCACTAAACATTTTGGGTGTCTGATTCTAGTGTGCTCTCTTTATTGCAATTTGAATATGCTAATTTAAAAAATTTTTATTGGAGTATAGTTGATTTACAGTTTGTGTTAGTTTCAGGTGTACAGCAAAGTGAATCAGTTATACATATACATATATCCCCTCTTTTTTTTTTTTGGTACTTTTCCCATATCGGCCATTACAGAGTATTGAGTAGAGTTCCCTGTGCTGTACAGCAGGTTCTTATTAGCTAGCTATTTTATATTTAGTAGTGTGTATATGTCAATCCCAATCTCCCAATTTATCCCTCCCCCACCTTATCCCCTGGTAACCATAAGTTTGTTTTCTACCTCTGTGACTCTACTTACGTTTTGTAAATAAATCCATTTGTACCCTTTTTTTTTAGTTTCCACATGTAAGCGATATCATGTGATACTTGCCTTTCTGTATCTGACTTACTTTACTCAGTATGACAATCTCTAGGTCCATCCACATTGCTGCACATGGCATTATCTTGTTATTTTTTATGGTTGAGTAATATTCCATTGTATATATGTACCACATCTTCTTTATCCATTCCTCTGTTGATGGACATTTAGGTTGCTTCCATGTCCTGGCTATCATAAATAGTGCTGAAATGAACATTGGGGTGCATGTATCTTTTCAAATTCTGGTTTTCTCTGGGTATATGCCCAGGAGTGGGATTGCTGGGTCATATGGTAGTTCTATTTTTAGTTTTTTAAGGAACCTCCATACTGTTCTCCATAGTGGCTGTACCAATTTACATTCCCACCAACAGTGTAAGAGAATTCCCTTTTCTCCACTTTTAATTTCAGCCATTAATAAAATGAAAATATTTCCTTAGAGAGAGAATTATTTACCAGTATATATTTTTTAAAATACTTTGAATTTTTTAATAAATCAGTCAAATGTGGTAAACCACCAGTTACTTTAGGAATGTGAAAGCCTTTAGGAATGTGAAAACCTTTCATTAGAGTTCCCTTACTTAGTGTAAAATGTTGGATTTCACTGAGTATCTTGGAGGAGGATAAAGACAGCCCATGACTTTCATCTTCATTGAGTTTATTTAGCTTGCTAAGGAATATCTTCTTCCTTGCAGGTCCTTGTATGTTCCTCTGGAAGTTGTGATGTTGACAAGTGGGACCACTGTCACTAATAAAGCTACAAAATCATACCATAAAATTAATAATGAATAAAGTTGAATATCTTTTTAGCAGACCTACTGAATATATATTTTCAAATAATATGTTTTCAAACTACAATACTAGATTATTGAGGAGATTAAAAAAATTCCTTGCCCTCAAAGAATGTATAATTTATTCCAGGAATAAAAAATTCCCAAAACTTGTATAAAATATAATTGTTATAAGCATTTTGCTAAATCTATGAATATAATGCTGTGGGGAAGGTGAGGAAGAAAGCATTAATTTTGAATCTCAGTGCAGAGTAACCATTCAACAAATTCTTATTTAAGCAAATTGAAATAAAAAATACACATGCTATTAAACAAGACACACTGTGTAAATATACCCTTTAATTCTACATTTTTAGAGAAGAAAGATTCGATATACAATGTCAACACGTTGTTTATAAGCAGACTGAAAAAACTTTCTTACTTTGTATTCTGGTTTTTTCATATAACTTATTTTTGGCAGTCCAATTTTGCAATTGGAATCTGCCCAGTGTAGTCAATTCTTAAATCCTTAGAGAAGTGTTCTATGTAAAAGCCAGATTTTCTTACATCATAAACTTTGCTAGAGAAGCAGCCTAAAGAAATATATTTTTTATCAAAAGAAGTAGTACAATGTAATACCATTTAGTGCATACATGTGTGGAAAAATAGACTAAGGTAAGCTGAGTACTTCAAACTGTCCCTATAACTAGAAAATTAGTATTTTTAAAGGATTTTTATTTTTTAATAGTTACAATGTTAAAATAAATTATTAGATAAAAAGTTTTAACATTCTTCTCATTTTACACATATTAATCTTCTTTTTTGAAAAGTCGTAAATGATTTCCTTTCTCAAATGACTATAGGAACGAAAAAGACATCAAAATAAGATAGTAGTTAAATTGAATTGTAATCTATTGGACATCTGTGCCATTATCATAAAAACTATTTTACTATCAGGATATGAGCTCTAATGTATTATAAGAAAGGAAAAAAATAGAGAAAAACAAAGATCTACAATAAATTCTTTATAATCTTATAGGATAAAGTTCAAACCTTTGCGTCAAGCATTAAGTATCCTATAAATCCTGTCCCCTACTGATATTCTCAAATCTTAATTTCTTATACTCTTATACATAAAGTATTCCCTCTAGAACTCATCTTCCCTTTGTCACCCATCTCAGGTGAATTCTTACCTCTACGTTATAGAACCCCTCACTCCTCCCCTGCCTCCTTTCTCTCTCTTTTCTGTTTTTACGAATCCTACCTCCTTTTGGGAGCAAATTTATGGAAACATCCTCTATGAAGCCAGATACAAACAATCCAACTCCAAAATACAAATTGAACCAAGATATTTGTAGCAAAAATAATCCATATAAGATCAGCATCTTAAAAGTGTATAAAGAATTCCTACCAAATTGATATACAAATATTAATTGTGTTTAGTTTGGGTTCCCCAGCAGAAAAGTTTAGAAAATAATTCAAGCAATACATTTAGAAAATGATCTAAGAAAATACCAGTTAAGGATATGTTATCAAGCTATTTACTAGTATGGACCACTGGACCTTAATCTTTCTGGGAAACTCTGGGAAAGAGGTTAAACACATATCACAGAGTTGTTAAGCACAATGGGTGAGGGCGCTGAGGTATTTATACTCCTTCTAGTCATTAGCTGAGACCTATTCATAGGGACATTAATCTCTTGTAACCAGCAATATAACTTAAGTAAACTCTTGTACACCAGAATATATGTTAAAAATAAATAGAACATATAATAGAAATACAAACAAAAAACTAGAAACAGCTGTAATGTTCAATTAGATGGAGAATGATAAATAAATAGTGGTATATTCATACAATGGAATACTATGCTATGGTGATCAGTCATCTACATCAAAATGAATGAATTTCATTTAACTAATCAGTGAATTATTTAATAATATGAATTATTAAAAGTCTCAGAAAAATATTCATAGTATGATTTGATTTATATAATGTTAAAAACCTGCAAAACCATGTGACTTTTTTTTTCTTTTTTTAGGGATTTAAATAGGTGTGGTAAAACTCCTTAAAAAGCAGAAAAGTAAACATCATTCAGGAATTTGTGGAGCAAATAGATGTAGTCAGGGAGGGACACCTAGAGGGTGTTAAATGTACTGGAACATTTATTAAATTATACTGTGGGTACATATATACTCTTTTATTTTTTTTTAACATCTTTATTGGAGTATAATTGCTTTACAATGATGTGCTAGTTTCTGCTTTATAACAAAGTGAATCAGCTATACATATACATATATCCCCATATCTCCTCCCTCTTGCATCTCCCTCCCACCCTCCCTATCCCACCCCTCTAGGTGGTCACAAAGCACCAAGCTGATCTCCCTGTGCTATGCGGCTGCTTTCCACTAGCTATCTATTTTACACTTGGTAGTATAAATAAGTCCATGCCACTATCTCACTTCATCCCAGCTTACCCTTCCCCCTCCCCATGTCCTCAAGTCCATTCTCTATGTCTGCATCTTTATTCCTGTCCTGACCCTAAGGTTCTTCAGAAACGTTGGGTTTTTTTTTTTAGATTCCATATATATGTGTTAGCATACTGTATTTGTTTTTCTCTTTCTGACTTACTTCACTCTGTATGACAGACTCTAGGTCCATCCACCTCACTACAAATAACTCAATTTCATTTCTTTTTATGGCTGAGTAATATTCCATTGTACATATGTGTCACATCTTCTTTATCCATTCGTCTGTCGATGGACACTTAGGTTGCTTTCATGTCCTAGCTATTGTAAATAGAGCTGCAATGAACATTGTGGTACATGACTCTTTTTGAATTATGGTTTTCTCAGGGTATATGCCCAGTAGTGGGATTGCTGGGTCATATGGTAGTTCTATTTTTAGTATTTTAAGGAACCTCCATACTATTCTCCGTAGTGGCTGTATCAATGTACATTCCCACCAACAGTGCAAGAGGGTTCTCTTTTCTCCACACCCTCTCCAGCATTTATTGTTTGTAGATTTTTTGATGATGGCCATTCTGACTGGTGTGAAGTGATATCTCATTGTAGTTTTGATTTGCATTTCTCTAATGATTAGTGATGTTGAGCATTCTTTCGTGTGTTTGTTGGCAATCTGTATATCTTCTTTGGAGAAATGTCTATTTAGGTCTTCTGCCCATTTTTGGATTGGGCTGTTTGTTTTTTTGATATTGAGTTTCATGAGCTGCTTGTAAATTTTGGAGGTTAATCCTTTGTCAGTTGCTTCATTTGCAAATATTTTCTCCCATTCTGAGGGTTGTCTTTTCATCTTGTTTATGCTTTCCTTTGGTGTGCAAAAGCTTTTAAGTTTCATTAGGTCCCATTTGTTTATTTTTGTTTTTACTTCCATTTCTCCAGGAGGTGGGTCAAAAAGGATCTTGCTGTGATAGAGTCATAGAGTGTTCTGCTATACTCTTTTATATACATAAATCATTTCATAACCAAAGATTGGTCAGAGGAAGAGAAACTGTGCAATGAAACTCAGATATAGTGTTCCAGGAGTAGGGGGAAGAGCAGGAAGAATACATTAGAAGTCCAGAAGGAGAGAACAGTCAGTGTTGGCAACTGTTGCTAGGCAGTGTGGGTTACGAAAAGAAATGAAGTTAATGGAATTAGGACTTAAGAGCCTTTGGTGAGTGCAGTTTCAGTAATAAAGTTAGGGTAGATGCCAGAAAGCAATAGCTTGCAGAGTAAAGTAAAAAGTAGTGAGTAGAGGCAGCTCTTTAAATAATTTTGTCAGTAAATTCAAGGAAGGAGATAGGTTGGAATTTTAGGGGAAGGCAGATTTGAACAGTATTTAGAGGTATTTTGTGAAACAACATGGTCTTGTCTAAAGCCTAGATAAAGACATTAAAATTTTTAAGTAGAAATTTAATTATTAAAAAAAATATGTCTTTTTAAGAAAAATCCTGGAGTTAAATCTTTTTGGTAAAACTGATTTAAACATTTCAAATAATTATTTTATCTAACAAGTAAAATTTTCCCATAGGATATTTTCTCAACTCTTTTCTTTTTAAAGTCTTTAGGATTCGGTTTAATTACTGTGACAGTGTTCTTATTCAATGCACATGAATTGGATCAATTTGAATTATAATGTACATGTATGTTGGGCCTGCATTAAAGAAATTATCAGTTAAAGGGACAAAATACTCCTTCCCTTTTCATGTTGGGCAGCTTTAGTCATCATTGTCACAAACTGTAGACAAATTTTAATGATTAACTGAACGAGTAGATAGCATTGCCTGACTATATATGTGACTATGCTATTGAGAAAGAACATTAAATTTAAAATTACAAAACATGTCATACAACTTGAAATTTCCATAAAAATAGCTCACTGGTGTGCATAAGGTTAGGGCAACAGTAAGAAATGATGTCTCTGACTTTGGCAATGACATAAATCTCAGCATAGGAAAGCAGTGTGGAGGTGGGTGAATGCCAATTTATTTAAATAACAGGCAAAATTTTCAAGCCGTAACAACATGCTCAGTAAATTCTTCCATTACTGTGATACCAAAGGAGAGTTGAAAATGTATTACACTTCTATTTTTTCTCCTTAGAGATATATATTTTTGTTCTGTTTCTATGGCAACATCTATGCAATGACTAAACCTTTAACTCCTTTCTAGACTCCCTGATGGCTTCACACAGCTTCTAAACCTGACCCAGCTCTACCTGAATGATGCCTTTCTTGAATTTCTTCCAGCCAATTTTGGAAGGTAAGAATAAGAAGTTTAAACGATACAATTTTCTTTCACTTTAGGTAAGTACTGTACCAGCACCAGTAGATGAGGCTTCAAAAGTGACCATTGGAATTAAAGACACCCTCATTCTTGTTCAGTAAATGAGACCATGTCAATTAATGAAACATTTTGCAAAAAATAAATAATATTAGAATACATATTACATTACAGAATAATATTAGAAAATATTTTTTAAATTAAGGTAAAACAATAAATAGGAAAATATTTCCACCGAATATGGAAAGTAAATTATATCCTTAACTTATAAAGAATTCTTACAAATGAGTATGAAGTTAAAGTTCTCATTAGAAAAAAATGGGTAAATGACACATACTGGCAGTTCATAATAAATGTACAAATTGGCAACACAAAAAATGTTTATCATCATAAATAATAAAAATAGTACAAATTAATATGACAATAAAGGGCCTTTGTGCTCTAGCATGTTATAAAAAGTGTAAAGCTGTTTATAGACTATGAGGAAAGAGATAACCTCACACTGCTGATGAAACTGCAGAATGTTATATACTCCTTGCAGGGCAGTGTGCTTTAAAAGATTTGAAAATATTTACAACCACTGCCTTTGTAATTCATTTCTAGAAATGTATCATATCATCATGTATCACACTAGGATTTATGGACAAGGATGTTTATCATTATTTACAATATGAAAAATATGGAAGCACACATCCATCTAGGAGATTATGGTACATACATATGACAATACCATGTAGCAATTTATAATCTTGCCTAGAGGAATATCTTTAAATTCCTATGATGTTATGTTCAAAGCATATCATAGCTATATATAAACTGTGTTTTCCATACTAATATGAATGTACATGAAATAAAAGACTATTTCCTTGGAAGTGAAATTATGGATGATTTTTATTTTCATCTTTATATTTTCAATGTTTTCTAGATGTTCTAGAGTGAACTTTTTTCTTTCAGTTTTATTGAGATATAATTGACACATAGCACTGTATGAGCTTAAGGTATATAACATAGTAGTGACAAATTTATTACAAAATGATTAGGACAATAAATTTAGTTAACCTCCATTACCTCATATAATTACAAAGAAAAAGTTTTTTGCCTTGTGATGAGAATTTTTAGAATTTACTCTCTTAGGAGCTTTCAAATATACCATGTACCATACAACAGTGTTAACTATAGTAATACTGTTGTGCGTTACGTCCCCAGTACTTATTTATCTTATAACTGTAAAGTTGTATCTTTTGACTACCTTCATCCAATTCCCCCCACCCCACCCACCCCATCCTCTAGTAACCACACATCTGATCTCTTTTTCTATGAGGTTTTTTTTTTTCTTTTTAGATTTCACATGTAAGTGAGATCATGCAGTATTTGTCTTTCTCTGCCCAACTTATTTCACTCAGCATAATGCCCTCAAGGTCCATCCATGTTGTTGCAAATGGCAGGATTTTCTTCTTTTTTATGGCTTTATATATGTATATATATATATACACACACACACATGCATACATATATATGCACACATTTTCTTTATCCATTTATCTGTCAATGGAAACTTTGTTTCCATGTCTTGTTTTAAATTTAAAAGATATATCTTGAAAGTTAAGACATTTTAAGTTTATTGTTAACTGCATTTTACTAAATGATCATCTTTAAAATTGTTCAAATAACTGACTGAGTATAACTCGACACCAATCTGTTGGCAGAAGCTAATATATGGCATTAAGAAGAACCCACTGGAATAATGAAGTCCCTTAACAGGTAGCAGCCTCCATTTGCATACAGAAATCACCTCGAAAGTTTTTTCCAAATTCCCTTACTTTTGTAGATCATGATTTCACAATACAAACGAATACCATACACTTGGACAGTTCTGAAAATTCAGATATTCAAAAGAGCATTTACCTAGTTTCTAAATGAATTGATACTTCACCATTTGTCCACATAAAATAGATTTTCCTTCTGGTACTGATGACAACACTACAAATATACCTTTGGTTTATTAAATCAGGAAATATTTATCTCCCTAAGACACACTTTTTTGTCTTGCATTTTGTCAGTTCTTTTTTACTAGTCCTAATATAGGGGAAGAAATTTGGGCAAACAGATAACATAATATCAAAACCAAAACCACTTAGAAATTAGAATTCAATTTTATGTGAATTGTCTGCCAAAAAAATGCTCTATTTTATTATTGTAATCTAAAAGGCTCTATAACTTTCAGCTGGATAATTTAACAAAAGAATGTTTTAAGATACTTTCCAAAACCTGAGATTTAGTGCCCCTAAAGGCCAAACTGAGTCATAAAATATTATTACAATAGTACAAATATTAAGAAGATTTGAGATATATAAATGTTTAAGAAACTTCTTTTACTAGTGATATACCCATGCTCTGAAGAACTAAATCACTTTATTTCAAATAAAGATTGAGTTATAAGATTAAAATTAAATTGGAAATTTGGTAGAACTCAAAACAAAAAGGAAAGGAGAAGAGAACTAGTTGAATATCTAAAAGCACAGTAAATATGGGACCTTGTAGGTGAATTGTATAGTTCAAATAGTGAAATATTCCCATATCACTGAGGATTTGGATAATTCAATTAATATTTGTCCTGAAGTAGCCTCAACTGAGTACATTTTAAAGCTCAGTATAGGCATTAGTAACAATAGCATGTCCCAGATTGCAAACACTAACAAATACTTAAATGTGAGATGCATTTCTAATTACAAATGTTATGCAAGCAACAGAAACTGTGAACACTTCTCATCCCCTTCACAAGATTATCCCAACTCCAGTACTGTCATAGGATAGATGATACTATAAATTTTTAAATATGCATCCACTTGAAATGTTCAGATGTTAATCTCAGAGTCAATTAAATATGGTATATTATAGCACTTTCCCCATTTTTCAGTTAAAGATAATAGTAATAACCTAACACATACTAAAACTTATGGTGTGCCAGGCATTATGCTTTACAAGTGTGACATCATTTAATATTCAAAACCCTATAAATTTTGTGCTATTGTCACATACTCATTATAGATGAGGAAACTGGAGTTATGAGGAGTTAATTAATTTGCCCAGTGTCACATGGCAAAAAACAGATAGGATATGAAAGAGTCTGAATTTTACCCAGATCTGTCTGACCACAAAGCTCAAGGTTTTAACCACTATGCTATATTATTTGCATTACAAATTCATTTACTGTCTCTTGAGGGGAAGTATCACCATGTTTCAGTGAATGCAGCATCTAGTATTTAGTAGATATTCAATAATCTGTTGAATGCATACAATCAAACAACAGTCAATATAATTTTATAAAACATAGGAGATTTAGATGACTTGGTCTCAATGATATCTTTGAAAGAACTTTATTTTTAGGAAAGGGATATTTGTTATTCTCCAATGTTGATGCAACCTTACTCATAACCAATTTGCATAATTCTTAAAAATCTGTAACCATGGTTTGTAATGTTTGGACATAGTTGTTTGGATAATAAAGTAACAGTTTACTTTACCATAAGAATATTGTTTTATAGAGAAATATTAAGAAGCAATTTTTAAATTTATTTCTACAGACTTGCCAAATTGCGGATATTGGAGTTAAGAGAAAATCACTTGAAAACTCTACCAAAGTAAGTGGCTGAGTATTTTCTAAATTTGAATTGTGATTTTTCACTAGTTGGAAAAAGACAGCTATTTTTATTTTGGCTTTGCTTTGTCATTATGATTGAGTTAATTTTTCTACAATTTTTTTCTAGAGGCTAAAAAGTACAGTGTATTATAAGAGATTCATATTAAGAATGTATCTGCTTTATAAAACTGTGTAATTACAAGTAAAGGTGGGAAGAGTCCATTTAAGATTCTTCTCATAGCTTAACATACACACCAGGAAGTTACTGCATTGAAACTTAAGAAACTGAATTTTTATAGCCCCCAAACAATCAACAGTTTCAAAAGGTTCAACCTAATAGAATGCTTAACATTTCAAGTTAATTTATGGTTTGAGATAATTTTCAGTTTTTAAATCAAAAATATACAAAAATATTTCATAAAAATGATTAAAATGTTTCTAGAGATCCTAAAATGATTTGGCAGAAATTTTATATTTATACATTCTTTCAAACTGTACCTTTTTAATAGTCTGTTTAAAATCTGGTTTACGTAAAAATACAGAATATTTTTATGTAAAAACTAATCTCCAACATTTTATTCAATGTTTAGTTTAATAAAATTGTTTCATCCTGCTTTGCCTTATTTATGTCTAATGATAAAATTTTGTGCTGTACAGAAAAAAAAATCTTTGAGAGTCAAAAATTATTTAAAGTGGGGATTTTTTTACTCAAATAAATAATTATGACTTGTATATGTTACAGTTAAAATATTGAAAGTACTATGTTGCTATTTTAACCCTCCTGCAGTATTGCTGAAAAATATTGAGTACAGTGATTAATTTTTGAAACATATCAGCAGGATTTAGAGACCTTTCGTTTGCTGAACCAAAACTTAATTTTATTTTTTTTCTTTTTATATTCCTTCTCTAAGCAAACTACACTGAATTTCATTGATTTTTTTCAGCCAGTATATCAATACAATACTCTCAAGTACATTTTGTTACATAGATATGTTTGAAAATTCTGTCAGGGCAATATAAAGCTTTCAATAATTTTACGGATTTAATTTAAATATATACATAGAGATAAAACATCTATTCATTCCTCCATAAGTGGAAGACAAGGAGAGAACATGAAAAGGAGGAATGTCACCATATCTGGATACCCTGCACTTTTGAGTGGTCTTTCTCTAAGCCAAAGCACTATGCATAGTCTTGGAAGGCACCTCTTCCACGTTGGGGGCACAAACAGAAATGCGAATATGGTTTAAAGTGTTACTTGTTCAGCATTAATCTACTGCAAATGCATTTCCATCCGCCATGTTTTATTTATTTATTTTTGGCTGTGTTGGGTCTTCGTTTCTGTGCGAGGGCTTTCTCTAGTTGCGGTGAGCGGGGGCCACACTTCATCGCGGTGCGCGGGCCTCTCACTATCGCGGCCTCTCCTGTTGCGGAGCACAGGCTCCAGACGCGCAGGCTCAGTAGTTGTGGCTCACGGGCCCAGTTGCTCCGCGGCATGTGGGATCTTCCCAGACCAGGGCGCGAACCCGTGTCCCCTGCATTGGCAGGCAGATTCTCAACCACTGCGCCACCAGGGAAGCCCCATCCCCCATGTTTTAAATGTCTACTTTTAAAGTAGAGTGGAAACAAGGCTAATTACACACTAAACTACGGTGAAAGAGCAATTGTCTCCTTCATCTAAACATGAACATTTGGGTCAAAGAGAAAATATTGATGGTGTGGAGGAGAATCCTTTCCCCTCTGCTCTTAAATAACAGTTTTGATATGAAATAAAAAATAAATCTGACACAGGTTGTCAGGTTTTTAAATATGTATTTTTAAAATATAAATTTTAAATATAAAGCCTGACCATACATGGGTAATATGGACTTTATATGAGATAGATGTGTGAACAGTTCAGAGTAATGAGTAACAATGCTCATAATTGGTGCATGGGTATTCTGTAGGCTGTGAGACAGTGGCCCAGTATCAAACAGAATTCAAATAAGTAGAATAATATGCATTTAACTTTGTTTGGCACTTTTAAAAAAACTTGTAAAGATGTGTGGAAATGACACGGGGTCTCCTTGGTAGACTGTTATATTTGTACAATTTGTATAGCTGTTACAGTTTTTACATTTAAAAAATCTGCAAAATTATTTTCAATCTAGTATGCTTATTTTTTACCTTATAGACAGAAATCAAAAGAACCAAGGCCATGCATAATATATGGTGAAATTTATCCTAGTTTTGATGTCTATAAAAATGAGAATTGCAGAAAGTTCTGTCGTGAACAAAGATAAACTCTGTTTTTACTATATATTATACGTAGTACCTTCTGATCCCCAATCTAGACCTGTAATAGAGAGATATATGAGAGCTTTCTATTATCCTTTATTTTTACACTTCTAATGAAAATAAAGGAAGAAATATAGTTTTAGGAAAAACAATTTTAACTTTTTAATAATTACTCCAAGAAGAGATAGCTCATGATTTCCTCATGGACACAAACAAGATGTCAAATCTTTAGCGGGTCCTCAGTGATTTTCTCTTCTTTTCATCTTCTGTCTTAAAGTCTAAATGCCTGGCAAGCTATGAAAAATGTAAAAATGTGAAGAATTATGATATAACATACACTAAAATGTCTCTTTTTAAAGTAAACTGATAGAGACATTTTGATATGTGCAGATTCTAGGACAAATTCTTTCTGTTATTAAATAGAATTTAGTATTATCAATTTTTTCACACTGTTCCTTTCCTAAGGTACACATTTGCTTAAAACTCATTGACACAGTCATTCTTGATTGTGTGTAATAATTGAGGACATTGAATATCTGGAAAAAACTAGATAACCAAAAAGAAAAAAACCTTTAACTTCTATGATAAAATTTGTCCTCATAGCAGAATTACCCTCTTAATTAATTTTGCAGGGTAGTCCAAAAATGAATTTGCTCCCATTTTGGAGCTTTTGCACTGTTTCTCTCTGGAATTCTCTTACCTCAAATCTTTTCAGGCTAGAGCTTCCTTAGGATTCCTATCTTTCTTCAAATGGTGCCTCCTTGGAGGCTTTCCCCGATCACATCGTATAAGGTTGCTCCCCCTTAACCTTTATACCATTTCACTCTTCTGTTTGATTTTTCACACTTATGGTTCTCTAAATTGTATTGACTTTTTGTTTGCTTGGAGATGATCTCCTCAGGAGAACATAAGTTCTGTTCAGAAAAGGAATTTTTTCTGTTTTGTCACTGCTGAATCTCCCGTGCCTAAAGCAGTGCCCAGCATATAGGGGAGTATTCAATAAGTAAACAAGAATGCTGATATATTGATTTACAATGAGAAATATCTGTCATGTGACCTGGACATTTTGTGTCACTTGATTATTTTTTCCCATAGAAAATTATATAGGATACAAAATATTAAAATAAGATGAGTCTTTGGTGAGCATCATGAAGGCAAAAAAGAATAAATGGTTAGTGGATTCTCAATGGCTGATAGCTGAGCCTTGAATTTTAAACCTACACACACACACACACACACACTCTCTTCTTCTGGTGGTTTCAAGTTACATATAATAACCAAGTCATGACAAGGGAAGAAAATAATTTCAAATTAAGGCAATTAATATTTATAACAACTAAAGAAAATCCAAAAGTATTATGACTTATTTCTTTGACTTTGTCATTAAAAAGTGATACATTTAGTTAAGAAACATATGTCAAGATAAAAATAAAGGGATAAGAAAATATTTTAAAATGAAATTGAGGAACCATTTCCATGGAAGTAACGTAACAGCGTACAAATGGTTAGTAATAATGGTGGGTTTTATTTTTTTTTTATTTTTTATTTTTTTTTTTTTAATCCTCCACTGTAACAGCTCCTTTACTTTGCAGTGAAAATTGATTTGTATATTCTTTTCCTCTGAGTCCTTGTGGGATTTTTTTTTTTTAAATTCAGACAGAAAGTCACAAAAATTATACTCATCCTCATCAGTTCACTCAGTCCCATGTAATTAATTTCTTTTTTTTCATCTTGATCTTTTGTTAGCAGTTTTATGAGTTCATCAGTTTTTCATTAGAGTTCTGAAAATGCTTATTCATTCAGTTCAGCAGTACAGTCAGTTACCAGAAACCTGTACTTGTCAGAGTCTTTTCCATGAATTTCTTGAAGATGAAACTCTTTTATAGGAACATATTTGCAAAATCATCAGAGTACACCCAGAACTGTCTGTAAATGACAAAAGACTTAAAAATGACCATGGTTAAAGATTTGATGAAAGTTCATAATAATGCAGTTGACAAGAAAATTAGTTATTTCTGAGATATACATTTTAAAGTAATAACTAGGATTATTACTTATAACATTATACCAGAACATATAAGATTTTTAGACGTTTCCTGTAATGTCTGAAACATTTATATTAACATATTTCCATACATATTTCCATACAAATACAAGATTTTTAGAAATTTCATGTAATGTCTGAAACATTTATATTAACATATTTCCATACATATTTCCATACAAATACAAATATAAGATTTTTAGAAATTTCATGTAATGTCTGAAACATTTATATTAACATATTTCCATACAAATAACCCAATGAAAGTTTAGTATTAGTTGTTTTGTTTGTTTTTTTATACTGCAGGTTCTTATTAGGCATCAGTTTTATACACATCAGTGTATACATGTCAATCCCAATCGCCCAATTCAGCACATCACCATCCCCACCTCATCGCAGTTTTCCCCCCTTGGTGTCCATATGTCCATTCTCTACATCTGTGTCTCAACTTCTGCCCTGCAAACTGGCTCATCTGTACCATTTTTCTACGTTCCACATACATGCATTAACATACGATATTTGTTTTTCTCTTTCTGACTTACTTCACTCTGTATGACAGCCTCTAGATCCATCCACTTCTCAACAAATGACTCAATTTCGTTCCTTTTTATGGCTGAATAATATTCCATCGTATATATGTACCACAACTTCTTTATCCATTCGTCTGTTGATGGGCATTTAGGTTGCTTCCATGACCTGGCTATTGTAAATAGTGCTGCAATGAACATTCGGGTGCACGTGTCTTTTTGAATTACGGTTTTCTCTGGGTATATGCCCAGTAGTGGGATTGCTGGGTCATATGGTAATTCTATTTTTAGTTTTTTAAGGAACCTCCATATTGTTCTCCATAGTGGCTGTATCAATTTACATTCCCACCAACAGTGCAAGAGGGTTCCCTTTTCTCCACACCCTCTCCAGCATTTGTTGTTTGTAGATTTTCTGATGATGCCCATTCTAACAGGAGTGAGGTGATACCTCATTGTAGTTTTGATTTGCATTTCTCTAATAATTAGTGATGTTGAGCATCTTTTCATGTGCTTCGTGGCCATCTGTATGTCTTCTTTGGAGAAATGTCTATTTAGGTCTTCTGCCCATTTTTGGATTGGGGTGTTTGTTTCTTTGATATTGAGCTGAATGAGCTGTTTATATATTTTGGAGATTAATCCTTTGTCCGTTGATTCATTTGCAAATATTTTCTCCCATTCTGAGGGTTGTCTTTTCGTCTTGTTTATGGTTTCCTTTGCTGTGCAAAAGCTTTGAAGTTTCATTAGGTCCCACTTGTTTATTTTTGTTTTTATTTCCATTACTCTAGGAGGTGGATCGAAAAAGATCTTGCTGTGATTTATGTCAAAGAGTGTTCTTCCTATGTTTTCCTCTAAGAGTTTTATAGTGTCCGGTCTTATATTTAGGTCTCTAATCCATTTTGAGTTTATTTTTGTGTATGGTGTTAGGGAGTGTTCTAATTTCATTCTTTTACATGTGGCTGTCCAGTTTTCCCAGCACCACTTATTGAAGAGACTGTCTTTTCTCCATTGTATATCTTTGCCTCCTTTGTCATAGATTAGTTGACCATAGGTGCGTGGGTTAATCTCTGGGCTTTCTATCTTGTTCCATTGATCTATGTTTCTGTTTTTGTGCCAGTACCATATTGTCTTGATTACTGTAGCTTTGTAGTATAGTCTGAAGTCAGGGAGTCTGATTCCTCCAGCTCCGTTTTTTTGCCTCAAGACTGCTTTGGCTATTCGGGGTCTTTTGTGTCTCCATACAAATTTTAAGATGATTTGTTCTAGCTCCGTAAAAAATGCCATTGGTAATTTGATAGGGATTGCATTGAATCTGTAGATTGCTTTGGGTAGTATACTCATTTTCACAATGTTGATTCTTCCAATCCAAGAACATGGTATATCTCTCCATCTGTTGGTATCATCTTTAATTTCTTTCATCAGTGTCTTATAGTTTTCTGCATACAGGTCTTTTGTCTCCCTAGGTAGGTTTATTCCTAGGTATTTTATTCTTTTTGTTGCAATGGTAAATGGGAGTGTTTCCATAATTTCTCTTTCAGATTTTTCATCATTAGTGTATAGGAATGCAAGAGATTTCTGTGCATTAATTTTGTAACCTGCAACTTTACCATATTCATTAATTAGCTCTAGCAGTTTTCTGGTGGCAGTTTTAGGATTCTCTATGTATAGTATCATGTCATCCGCAAACAGTGACAGTTTTACTTCTTCTTTTCCAATTTGTATTCCTTTTATTTCTTTTTCTTCTCTGATTGCCGTGGCTAGGACTTCCAGAACTATGTTGAATAATAGTGGTGAGAGTGGACATCCTTGTCTCGTTCCTGATCTTAAAGGAAATGCTTTCAGTTTTTCACCATTGAGAATGATGTTTGCTGTGGGTTTGTCATATATGGCCTTTATTATGTTGAGCTAGGTTCCCTCTATGCCCACTTTCTGGAGAGTTTTTTATCATAAATGGGTGTTGAATTTTGTCAAAAGCTTTTTCTGCATCTATTGAGATGATCATATGGTTTTTATTCTTCAATTTGTTAATATGGTGTATCACATTGATTGATTTGCGTATATTGAAGAATCCTTGCATCCTTGGGATAAATCCCACTTGATCGTGGTGTATGATCCTTTTAATGTGTTGTTGGATTCTGTTTGCTAGTATTTTGTTGAGGATTTTTGCATCTATATTCATCAGTGATATTGGTCTGTAATTTTCTTTTTTTGTAGTGTCTTTGTCTGGTTTCGGTATCAGGGTGATTGTGGCCTCATAGAATGAGTTTGGGAGAGTTCCTTCCTCTGCAATTTTTTGGAAGAGTTTGAGAAGGATGGGTGTTAGCTCTTCTCTAAATGTTTGATAGAATTCACCTGTGAAGCCATCTGGTCCTGGACTTTTGTTTGTTGGAAGATTTTTAATCACAGTTTCAATTTCATTACTTGTGATTGGTCTGTTGATATTTTCTGTTTCTTCCTGATTCAGTCTTGGAAGGTTATACCTTTCTAAGAATTTGTCCATTTCTTCCAGGTTGTCCATTTTATTGGCATAAAGTTGCTTGTAGTAGTCTCTTAGGATGTTTTGTATTTCTGCGGTGTCTGTTGTAACTTCTCCTTTTTCATTTCTGATTTTATTGATTTGAGTCCTCTCCCTCTTTTTCTTGATGAGTCTGGTTAATGGCTTATCAATTTTGTTTATCTTCTCAAAGAACCAACTTTTAGTTTTATTGATCTTTGCTATTGTTTTCTTTGTTTCTATTTCATTTATTTCTGCTCTGATCTTTATGATTTCTTTCCTTCTGCTAACTTTGGGTTTTGTTTGTTCTTCTTTCTCTAGTTTCTTTAGGTGTAAAGTTAGATTGTTTACTTGAGATTTTTCTTGTTTCTTTAGGTAGGCTTGTATAGCTATAAACTTCCCTCTTAGAACCGCTTTTGCTGCATCCCATAGGTTTTGGGTCGTCGTGTTTTCATTGTCATTTGTCTCTAGGTATTTTTTTATTTCCTGTTTGATTCCTTCAGTGATCTCTTGGTTATTTAGTAACGTATTGTTTAGCCTCCATGTGTTTGTCTTTTTTACGTTTTTTTCCCTGTAATTCATTTCTAATCTCATAGCGTTGTGGTCAGAAAAGATGCTTGATATGATTTCAATTTTCTTAAATTTACTGAGGCTTGATTTGTGACCCAAGATGTGATCTATCCTGGAGAATGTTCCGTGTGCACTTGAGAAGAACGTGTAATCTGCCGTTCTTGGATGGAATGTCCTATAAATATCAATTAAATCTATCTGGTCTATTGTGTCATTTAAAGCTTCGGTTTCCTTATTTATTTTCATTTTGGATGATCTGTCCATTGGTGTAAGTGAGGTGTTAAAGTCCCCCACTATTATTGTGTTACTGTCGATTTCCTCTTTTATAGCTGTTAGCAGTTGCCTTATGTATTGAGGTGCTCCTATGTTGGGTGCATATATATTTATAATTGTTATATCTTCTTCTTGGATTGATCCCTGGATCATTATGTAGTGTCCTTCCTTGTCTCTTGTAACATTCTTTATTTTAAAGTCTATTTTATCTGATATGAGTATAGCTACTCCAGCTTTCTTTTGATTTCCATTTGCATGGAATATCTTTTTCCATCCCCTCACTTTCAGTCTGTATGTGTCCCTAGGTCTGAAGTGGGTCTCTTGTAGACAGCATATATATGGGTCTTGTTTTTGTATCCATTCAGCCAGTCTATGTCTTTTGGTTGGGGCATTTAATCCATTCACGTTTAAGGTAATTATCGATATGTATGTTCCTATGACCATTTTCTTAATTGTTTTGGGTTTGTTTTTGTAGGTCCTTTTCTTCTCTTGTGTTTCCCACTTAGAGAAGTTCCTTTAGCATTTGTTGTAGAGCTGGTTTGGTGGTGCTGAATTCTCTTAGCTTTTGCTTGTCTGTAAAGCTTTTGATTTCTCCATCAAATCTAAATGAGATCCTTGCTGGGTAGAGTAATCTTGGTTGTAGGTTCTTCCCTTTCATCACTTTAAGTATTTCATGCCACTCCCTTCTGGCTTGCAGAGTTTCTGCTGAGAAATCAGCTGTTAACCTTATGGGGGTTCCCTTGTATGTTATTTGTCATTTTTCCCTTGCTGCTTTCAATAATTTTTCTTTGTCTTTAATTTTTGCCACTTTGATTACTATGTGTCTCGGCGTGTTTCTCCTTGGGTTTATTCTGTATGGGACTCTCTGCGCTTCCTGGACTTGGGTGGCTATTTCCTTTCCCATGTTAGGGAAGTTTTCGATTATAATCTCTTCAAATATTTTCTCTGGTCCTTTCTCTCTCTCTTCTCCTTCTGGGACCCCTATAATGCGAATGTTGTTGCGTTTAATGTTGTCCCAGAGGTCTCTTAGGCTGTCTTCATTTCTTTTTATTCTTTTTTCTTTAGTCTGTTCCGCAGCAGTGAATTCCACCATTCTGTCTTCCAGGTCACTTATCCGTTCTTCTGCCTCAGTTATTCTGCTATTGATTCCTTCTAGTGTAGTTTTCATTTCAGTTATTGTATTGGTCATCTCTGTTTGTTTGTTCTTTAATTCTTCTAGGTCTTTGTTAATCATTTCTTGCATCTTCTCAATCTTTGCCTCCATTCTTATTCCGAGGTCCTGGATCATCTTCACTATCATTATTCTGAATTCTTTTTCTGGAAGGTTGCCTATCTCCACTTCATTTAGTTGTTTTTCTGGGGTTTTTTCTTGTTCCTTCATCTGGTACATAGCCCTCTGCCTTTTCATCTTCTCTGTCTTTCTGTAACTGTGGTTTTTGGTCCACAGGCTGCAGGATTGTAGTTTTTCTTGCTTCTGTTGTCTGCCCTCTGGTGGTTGAGGCTATCTAAGAGCGGGTTTTATCTTTAAATAAAAATTTTCCATTTTTATGAGAATTTTTCTAAAACCTTAAAGTTAAAATATGGCCTGTCCATTGATAACATTATGACTGTGAGTTTGTTTCAAATTGAGCCAAAATATGATGTTGTGTAAATTTGTCTGTGATAATTATAAAAACATGAAATAATATGAAGAAAGGAAACACAGGTTAAGCTAATATTAATGTTTATAATTGCGTGCCACCTGGGAACACAAGGCATGAAATGTGATTCCTCGATCAGCTGTCATAATAGAATGACTAAGAGAGGAATATTTCAAACATGTTGCAGTGGAATTTCTGGGGAAATATCAATAAGTAAGTAAACCCTGGTGAACAAATCCAAAAAGGGAAAAATGGATGAACTTGGTGGATAAGGAACTCTAAGAGTTGTTAGAAGAAGGGATTCAATTAGAGAAATGATAAGTCTGAAGTAGCGACAACTTCTTTTAGATCCTAGACTCTTTGTGAAGCTGAAAAAAGCTATGGAATCCATAAACATATTAATTGTAAAATCTGAATTGTCTCTATTTCCAATATATTCATAGCCCATTGTGAGTTTTCACATTTTTATTTTCACCTAGAAGTAGATTTGGATTTTTATGTAAAATAAATACCTAGTATACTATGACAGAGCACCAAAAAGAGGGCCCTCTCAATTTTAAAGAACCAAATTTGTTGAGTGGATTATTTTAATCATATAACTGTTTCTAGTATATTCACTCAAAAGATAACATTTTATTGAGCAAATTTTCTTTGGGGTTATTAATAGAGTTCTATTTCACTATCATCTATGACAATTTTTGGACTCTCCATAGAAAAAAATCATTAAGGAATAATTGAAAGGAAAACTTTCCCAAGTATAAGCATGAATGATACTTTGAAACTACTAGGCTATGTAAGCTTGAAAACTAGTAAATGATGTATCTATTATTTACATGATTTTATTCCTTGAGCATCATTGCTTTTATTGTGTTCCCCCCACCCAAAGACAAAGGTTCAGAAACTCTACAGTATTCCCCCTGTGAATGTCTAAAGACACACACCCCACACACATATATTCACAGAAGGCGCAGAAGCATAGTACCTTATCTGGAAATACTCTAAGAAAAAGATCCCCTTGAATTATAAATATAAATTGAAACCAGAAGTACATTAAAGCACTGTTAATGAGAGACACTAAATCATGAAAGTTAAGAAAAGACAGAGGGAATGTTTCAGACTGAAGAAGACTAAAGAGGCATTATAACTAAAAGCAGTGTTTCTGAATTGGTTCTTATGCTATTAAAAAAAAAATTATTGGGACACCTGGCAAAACTTGCAAAACTTGGGTAGGGTCTGATGATTAGGTGGTAGCAAGGTATCAATGTTAATTTCCTAATTTGGATGGTTACTTTGGTTTGGTAGGAGAATGTTCTTGTTTGTAGGAAATACAGACTAAAGTACTGGGGAATGATGGGGCACCAGGTTTGCAATTTACCATCGAGTAGTTCAGAAAAGTTATTTGTATAGTACTTTGAAGCTTTTTATAATTTTTTGCATTGTTTCAACATAAAAACTTATTTTAAAAACTATTTTCATACAAAAATTCTTTAAAAATTAAAAAAAAAAAAACGCTATTGGGCTTCCCTGGTGGCGCAGTGGTTGAGAATCTGCCTGCTAATGCAGGAGACACGGGTTCGAGCCCTGGTCTGGGAAGATCCCACATGCCACGGGGCAGCTGGGCCCGTGAACCACAATTACTGAGCCTGCGCGTCTGGAGCCTGTGCCCCGCAACGGGAGGGGCCGCGATAGTGAAAGGCCCACGCACCGCGATGAAGAGCGGTCCCCGCACCGCAATGAAGAGTGGCCCCCACTTGCCGCAACTAGAGAAAGCCCTCGCACGAACCGAAGACCCAGCACAGCCAAAAATAAATAAATAAATAAATAATAAATTTAAAAAAAAAAAAAAAACGCTATTAACACTGAGAAAATTACCAGCTCTATATCCGAAATGCTTGTAGATATAGAGGGCCAGGGGAGAGTATGTATTTATGTACTAAAATGCTTAACTATTTATAAAAATGAGAATTTCAGTGATAGAGGTTTTTTATATGTGAATAATATATATACTGTGGATTTTTTTCCTAACCTGAATGGCAATAAATACTCCATAGTCATAATTTCCACTCAAATTTCTGTTTACTTGCAAATAACATGTTTTTAGTTTTCATATAAGTTCATTTATATTTTTTTAAATAAGATTACTCTTTAGGCAGACTTACAAAAATATAATGTATTTGTCATGTTTTCTTTTTTAAAACCTCTCTTCCTTTATTATCTATTTTCCTACCAGTTATCATTGTCAGCATAATGAAGAAAAATTCATAAAATAATATGTATTCTGAACTGGACAAGTGTGACTAAGTCATTTTCTATTCTCATTTCAGTGTCCTATTAATGAATTTATCTCATTTGGCATTACTGTACTGGTTACTACAATGAAATACATCAATAGTTTCCTTAGTGCTATTGTAACAAAAAATTCCTTTGTCAGGCACAGCTTACAGAATAGCTTTTTGATGTTTCTGTTAACTGTTTTTGTGACTGTAATACATAATTGGATACAATGTGTTTTTATAATGGTATTACCTTATGCTTTTACGAATGAATATCAATTTACAAAGTATGGTGTTTTGTTACACCCATGGTACCCTCCCATTCTGGGTTTTCTTTATCGAAGGTGATAATGTGACAAGCTAGCTAATCAAGGGTAACCGTATTAGTGCCCTCTGGCTTTAGAGAATTGCACTTAGAACTAGGATTTTTTTTTACTTCTTCTCATAGGGTCTTATATTTTAAATTCAAATGAAATAAGTGATAATTATGACATGTTATATTTAAAAGCAATCAACAAATTATAATGCATTCTAACAATATAATTATTAGATTCCCTTCTAAAATATCAAACATATGCTTTCCAAAGATTCACAAAAGAAAAGAGTGTGAGCTCCCTAACATGTGAGCTAATTTCTTTTTAGCCTTGTATTTTTTTCTTTTTAGCCTTGTGTTTTCAACATAAAATTAAGATCGAGAGTATTATGGTTAGCTAAGGTTGTGTCGAGTCCAGTGAGGAGTTAGGGGGAGGCCACAAAAACAAAAACCACATAAAACCATGGAATCAAATCACTCTTTTCAGAGTACTTCAATCAATAGCCACTCTGATCCCTGATGAGTAAATTTACCAAAAGATGAAAACGGCCTGGTATAATAGCGAGGTTGAAAGTGCTATGACTTCAGTTTCATAAGATCTCAAGGCTTAGTCTCTCATGGAACAATTAGCCTATACTTAGTTCTATTTCACCTAAGAAGAGCCAGAATGTACTTGAATGAGGATATACTTTGCAGTCAGACAAACCTGGACTTGTATTCAGGTCCTTGCTTCTTGTTTATGAATTATTTAACTTCTTTGAACTTCAGTGTCTTTATTTTAAAAGAATATTGGGTGGTCATTGCCTTCTTTAAACTGTGAAATATATTTTGCATAATAGTTGATGAAAATGAGTCATGATTATTTAGAACCAGAAAAGCATTTAAACAAAAGTGTGTTCTATGGTACTTAGACAACTTAAGAGCATTCAAGGAAAGATTAGCATAAACAAGACAAAAAGACAACCCTCAGAATGGGAGAAAATATTTGCAAATGAAGCTACTAATCAATTCTTAAAGACTATTTTTTTTTCTTTTTAAAGTTTGTAGTTTCTTTGGGTGAATTGAACTCAAATAGTAAAAGACATGATAAAAAATAAAAACTCTCAACAAGAACCGAGAGGAACATATTCAACATTTGCAGATTTGCAAATTCAAACAATTTAATGTGGATGATTGCTCTCCCCTTTATGAACAAATGTAATATCTTTACTAAAGATATAATATATTCTGAACTTTACATTAGTGTTGATCTTGGTCCCAGAGTCTTGGAAAAATATACAAAGACACAAAGGACCTAGCTAACAGACTACTCCTGTGGTCTCAGATATGGTGAATTGCACATATTTACTTGATTTCAAATTCCATATTCCAATAGCCAGATCTCAAATGGAATATTCATCACATATCAAAACTGAAATCACCTTCACCTCTCTTCTCCACTCACCACTCCAAGAAAAACCAAATCAAACCAAACCAAACCAAACAGAAATCCCAGGCATCTTATTATATACTGCCTAGTGACAGTACCATCCACCTAATTACAGAAATTAGAAATCTCAATTCTATTTTCCTCTCCTACTACCCCCAAATCCACTGTCCATCAACTTATGCCACATCTAAACATTCTTCTCTACCTTCTGTCATTGCCCTACTTGAGGTCTTTAGTATTACCTGTCTTAGCCTGCAGTAACTCCTCATTCTTCCTATCTCCTTCATCGGAATCCATCTCCTTATTCTTGTCAGAGCTTTCGTACTAAAATGCACCATGACACATGCCAATGTAAAAACTCACAATGACTGCCCACAGCTTGCAGAAGACAAACATGTCAAGACGCTTCACAGCTTAGAGCCAACATTTCCAGTGTCATTATCTTTCAGCATTCACCATCCCACAGGGTCTCTCTGCTATATACAGTATACAATGCACCTTTGTATCTCCAAGCATCTTTCTTAGAACCTTCCCTTTTTCTCTCTGAAAAACTCCAAATCATCCCTTAATTTTCCCATCACCTTTGCTGTGAAATTAGCCATGGATTCTGCATTCAGAGTGGTAGCTTAGAAACTCTGCTAGAGTTTTTTCAAGGCAGAGTTTCACAGGAATTTTGATCTGATTATAGTTTGACTCAGGAATCTAATAAGCTTCATTTTCTGAGAGATTTTTTTGTCATCTTGACTATGTTATTTGAAGCTCCAACCCCACAGTCCAACTCTCAAGGAAGCAACTGCTGAGCAGCATGCTTTTTTCTTTCCAATTACTAATTTTGGGATGGAACAGTTTCAGCAACAGTGGACACTCAAGAGGAAATGGTGAATTGATTTTCACTAGGGTCCTTCTCTGGTATTTTAGAAAGTGCATGAAAAAACTAATCATTAGGAGATATGTTTTATTCCAGCAATTGAAAAGCTTTCCCTGCCACCTGTTTTGATTTTCACTTTTAAAAACTCTTGATGAGTAAACAACAAACTATTACTGATAATTGGCTCAATAGGACACATGAAAACAAGTGAAATATATCTAACTCTCCATAGATTTTCTGCTTTCTTCGTGCCTCCGCTTTTCTCTCTACTCAAGGCGGGGTTAATTCAGGTCTTTCAATATGCAAAACACATCCTAAAAAAGCTTGATTTCCTGCTGAACAGACAGACAAAAGTGAAATATTTCTAGGTTGCTATAGTTTTCCACAGTTTCTGTGACATTTAAGATCAATACCTGAGCAATATTAAAAATAAACATTCACATAAGATATTAACTTCATGACATTCATTTCCTTGGATGTATATTTTGCATTTCCTTTTAGTAATATGAGATTTTAGTTTGCCCTTTTATGGCTTTAAAAAACTGTGAATTCTTCCTTGCCAAACTTCCTATTCCATTATGTTTAGTTTTACATTATCTATATTCAAAATGATCCCAAACCTTTACCTAACTACACTGTATTTCTATTCATTTTCTCTTTATAGTTAAACTTAATTCAGTACATTAAAAGTACTTCTGTTAACATTTAGTACATAATAACAATCTTTTCTAGTTATAAAGTAAATGCTGTATAATTTTATAAGTAAGATTAGAAATAAAATTAATCACATTAAAGCGCTGTGACTCATCAACCATTAGCTGTTCAGATTTATGTTTGTTCTATAAAGATGGGGTAGAAAATATGCTACATGAAGTGGTTAAAAAGTAAGAATAACACATCTCCATTAAGAAATGTTCAATAGCAACTTAGATAAATAAATTGTGTGTTTAAGTTACATTAAAGCTATTGACTCTTCTGATTATCATAAAACATTTCTAAATTAAACAGATTTCTAGAGGCAAAAGCTTTATTTTGATTAAATGTCTCATGAAATTTTAAAAGCAAAAGTAAAAACATTTCTTATACTAAATAGAATCTTAAAGGGCATCTCTTTAAATATTACATCCAACTAAGTAGAAATACATTTTAAAATATACTTAACATACTTTAGTTTTATAAAAGGAAGATCTCATAACTCAAGGTTTTATTTAAGAGAGAATTTAAAATTTAGAATCTTTGGCTTCCCATTCCTTTACAATAATGTCCAAACCACTAAACATGGCATTCAAGACCCTTCCCAGCCTGACCCCCAAGTTCCCTCCAATTACTCCCCACTTAATCCCCTAAATATGACTTGCAGGTTTGTGCCTCTGTGCACTTACCAATAAATTCTCACTTCATATAATGAACAAGTCAGTTTAAACTTCAATTGAGTATGTACCTAACATGTGTCAGACACTATTCTATGTGCTAGAGGATATGAAAATATGACAATGAACAATAAAGACAGATTCTCTTTTCTTCAAAGACTTTCAACTCTAATTAAGGGAGACAGATGACAAACACATAAACAAATAAGTGAATAAGACAAGCAATTGCTATAAAGAAAACAGGATGATGTTATAGGAAGTGATTGGATTTGGGGTTTTTTTTTTTTGTTTAATTGGTTGATTGTTGGTTTTTGGATTTTTTTTATTCTTTGTTTTTTGGCTAGACTGGTCAGAAAAGACCTTTATGAAAAGGTGGGCTTTGCATGATTTAAATGATGAGAGTAATACAAAGTTCTAGAGGAAGAGCAAAAACAACAACAAGGAACAGTGGGTGTAAAAACACTTGTGATGGGAGCAAGCCTGATGTGTCAGGAGCAAAAAGGCCAGTGTAGCCAGAACATAATGAGCATGAAGTGAAGGAGTATGAGACGAGGTTGGAGAGACAGGTGGGGCAAAATGATGACGTGCCTTGTGAGCTATGTTTGGAAATTAAGACTATATTCTAATTGTAATGAAAAGCCATTTGAGGATTTGAGCAAGGGAGAAGTGTGATTTGACCAAACCTTTACAAAGATCTGTCTGGCCACTCTGCAGAGAAGAGGTTCTAGGTGGACAAAACTGAAAAGACACCAATTAGGAGATGATTGCAATAGTGTAGACAAGAAATGACGGTAGCTTTGTCTAGGATTGTACTCTGGAGATGGTAAGTGGTCAGATTTGGGATCCATTTGGAGGTGGAACCTTGCTGATGGAAAGAATCTGTGGTGAGAGGAAATGTTAAGGATTTAAGGAGGAATTAAGGAGCATTCCCAAAGATTGGGTTTGACTAACAAGGTGACTGGTGGCATAATTTCCTGATGTAGAGAAAATTTGAAGAGGAGCAGATGTGGGGAATCAGAAGTTTGATCTCGGCAAAGAAAAGTTTGAGATGCCTATTAGAAAATCAAGTGTAGGCAGTGGAATACATAAACCATATGCTCAGGAAGATAGAGATATAAATTTAAGAGTTATCACTCTATAGATGATATTTTAAAATAAGACATTGGTCGAGTTAACCAATTGAGAGTATAAATAGAGAAGAATTGAGGACCCAGAATTAAACCTAGGACACTTTAATATTCATAGTTTAAGTATGGAAGGGGATTCTACAGAAGATCCTCAGAATGAACAACCAGAGAGTTAAGAAGGAAACCAAATGTAGGAAGTGCCACAGAAGTCTAGAAAAAGAGGGAGGGAGGAGTCAATTGTATCAAACACTAGTTGGAGGTCAAGTATGATGGGAACAGAAAACTGAGCATTGGCATCAGCAAGATCTAGGTCATTGATGGGAGCTTGGTAAGAGCTATTTCAGTAATGCATTATGTGCAGCCTCACTGGAGTGGTTGAGGAGAGAGTAGGGATTAGCAAAAGAATATAACAAGTACAGATGGTTCCTTCAAGGAGTTTAGTTGCAGAATGAACAGTGAAAATGTGGCAGTAACTGGATGGGGGTATGGTGTCAGGAAAAGGATTTGTTAAGAAGGATAATGTTAAAGCATATTTGCAAGATGACGGGAATGATCCAGTAGAAACAAAAGAATTAATAATGCAGGAGAGAAGGAAAATAACTACAAGACCAAATGCTGGAGGAAGTGAGAGAATGGGATGCAGAGCACAAGTGGAGGAAGTGGCCGTAGAAGCAAGGATGCTTCTCACGTGGAAACATAAGGATCCTAGAGAAAATAGATATAAATATAGATAGATTGATGGCTTGGGAGTGGAAAGATAAGAACATTCTCAACTAATTGCTTTGATTTTCTCTATGAGGCATGAAGAAGAGTCATCACCTGAGAGGGAGAAGGGAATAATGGAGATTTGAGGAGGTGAGAGAGAGTGTGAAAGAGAAGTCTCTTAGAGAATGGGAAAGTGAATACACTAGAACAGTGTCATAGAATCATCTGGCAGTGTTGACTGCCCATTTGAAATTTAAGGTTATATATGTGAAAGAAGTCCATTCAGGAAAGTTGAGCAGACTTCTTCAGAAAGTCGGTTACCTTGCTAGGCTTAGAAGGAGACAGCTGTCTGGGTTTACCAGGCATGCCAGATGGAGCAGGAGAGGGGCAAGGGAACTTGGGGTGTTTACAGAAGGGTGACTGGGATCTGGGGCTACAGAGTCCAAGATGGAGGATGGAAGTAACTGAGGATATTAAAGGGTCAGAAGAAATGTTTTATTTGCCCTTCTCTCTTTTTTGATATACTATGAATCTTTAAAGTACAGTCCAAATGCCACTTACTCTATAAAGTGTCTCCTGACACTGCGGACACAAGTAATTATTCCTTCCACTTTGCTACCACAGTATTTTGTACATGTCTCTATGATAGCCTTTATTACGTTATATTGGATTTGTTGCCTATGAGTATATCCCCAAGAAGACTGTAAACTTTTAAAGGAAAAAACTATATCTTATTTATTTATCTTTCCATTGGCAACAAAGCGGAGCGTAAGGAAGGTTTTCAGAGAACATTTGATGAATGAAGGCAGGCAGTGTAACGTGGAAAGAAGTGTTTTAGTTCCTCAAACATTGCCAAGCATTCAGTGAGCACGTGGTGTATACCTGATTGATTGTAAGAACCAGAAATGAATAGAAAGTTAAACTCTGTGATATTTTCTCATTAAATAATTTGTCCACTGCAGCTGGCTCTTGATTATTGAAAAATTAAATCACACATAAGGCACATTGTTTTTCTTTCGTTTTATTTCACTCGCATACCTTTTAGTCATCCCACTCATCCTTACCCTTGAAGAGAGTACACTACAGATGTCAAGTTGGTGTTGCTATACTTTGTCTTTAAGAAAATATTAGCAATGTGGTTGCCAAGGGGGGGGGGGGGGGTTGGGGAAGGACAGAGTGCGAGTTTGGGGCTAACAGATGCAAACTATTATATAGAATGGATAAATAACAAGGTCCTACTGTATAGCACAGGGAACTATATTCAATATCCTGTGATAAACCATAATGGAAAACAATATAAAAAAGAATGTAGGGGAATTCCCTGGTGGTCCAGTGGTTAGGACTCCACGCTTTCACTGCTGAGGGTGTGGGTTCAATCCCTGGCCAGGGAACAAACATCCCACAAGCCAAGGCCAAAACTGGAAAAGAATGTATATGTATGTATAACTGAATCACTTTGCTGTACAGCAGAAATTAACACAACATTGTAAATCAACTATACGTTAACGAAAAAAATGTTAGCAATATAAAGATATGGCTTAAACTGACACTGTTAGTTACACATGGGCTTTATTTACTTTCTTGGATTAGTTAATCAATGTGTTATCTACTTTAATTAAAAAACTAAATATCATCTCTTGGGTATATTCTTTGATTATGTTTCCTTATAAGAAAATTTATTACAGTACTCTTTATATGGAATGAATTTCCATAGCATTATGTAAAATGAAAATGTGTTCTAAAGAAAGAGATAACGAAGGTACAGTGTACTGTGAGGCAATATGGCCTCTTCTAGGTGGCCAAATATTGTTGCTTGGGAAGCAAGCCATTTAAAACACTTTGTATCAGAATATCCATAAAGTAATTATAATTTTCTATAGACATAGTTTACCAAAGTTTCTATAGCTTATCAAATGCATTTTGCTTGGAAATGTTTCCAAAATCTTTAAATCATCCCTGATACCCATATACAACTACTACACACCCCCTTGATGAAACTGCTATTGTGAACAATAAAGCACAACAAAGAAAGAACACTAATAGCTGATACACAGTGTGATCGTTGTAGTGAAGGAACCGTTATTTGGTGGTCTGTGAAACCTATCTGAAATTTTAAGATATGCCACATTTTAATGGAATTCTGTTCTCCTTGAACTATCGTTAAGAAATTAGCACCTTTTATTTTTTCTTTTTAGATAAAATTCCTGACAGGAAATTTTGCATTTAAAAGTATTTGGACTATCATAGGAAGAAGTATGTCAAAAGAGTCCAATCCAAGATGAAGGCAAAACTGAAACTCAGCAAACTGTGGGAGAAAATAGATGAGAAATATGAACTCAATTGATTTGGGCAAGGGATAGATGTTACCTTTTATAGTAACAGTGGGAAACCTGAAATTCTTGTTTCAGGTGTAATTCAGTAACTTATATAATATTTTGTATGTTTTCTATCAACTATAAATAGGCTAACATTCAATATTGGTTCATGAATAAAATTTACCCCCTTATAAACTCTGGCAGACATTCCATTTATAAGGTTTTGGATAGATGATACAAAATCCCATTAAACAAACTGATTGTGTTTGCTATTCTTATTCTACCTGAGAAGTAAGTATTAAATAGGTAAATCTGGCTTATTTTTAAGTTGAAACCTTGAATGTAATTATAACAAGGATAATTAACTGCCCGAAAATTTCTTCTGAAAAAAGTATTTTTCTGTTACTTTTCTGTTTGCATTTTCAAACAAATATTCATACTGATTTTCCCTCTGTGACTACTAAACAAGTAAGATTAAACAAGAACAGAATTTTTGGTATATCATAAACTGTTTTTTTTTTTAAACAATGAACATTTTTTAAAAATTTGTTTATTTATTTTTAGCTGTGTTGGGTCTTCGTTTCTGTGAGAGGGCTTTCTCTAGTTGTGGTAAGCGGGGGCCACTCTTCATCGCAGTGCGCGGGCCTCTCACTATCGCGGCCTCTCTTGTTGTGGAGCACAGGCTCCAGAAGCGCAGGCTCAGTAGTTGTGGCTCACGGGCCTAGTTGCTCCGCGGCATGTGGGATCTTCCTAGACCGGGGCTCGAACCCATGTGCCCTGCATTGGCAGGCAGATTCTCAACCACTGCACCACCAGGGAAGCCCCATAAACTGTTTTTTAATCATCATACTTGGGGTGGCCTGATGCAAAGGGAATCCAGAAATCGTTATTAATCTCACACATAATGAAGTTATTGCTTGAAAAGTATGTAATAAAAACTAAAAACAACTTTGAAAAAAACAACTGTTAGATGAGCTGCTCCAGCAGGTTAATAGTAAAATTTAAAATCTTCTTTTAAAATCTAATTCAAATTTCCAGAACATACCAATATGTTTAAAAAATCAAAAATTCAATTGGTGATTGTTTTGGGGTTTACAGAATAAAATCTGGAATATTTTTTCTTAACTCAACCTGTGGTTCCCTGCCTACATCAAGAGCAGGAAACCATCATGGCCAAGAGAAGGGGTCTTGGGCTCTAGAGTGGACAAACATGAATTGAAATCTCTTTCACCCCTTAGTACTGTGTGCCTTAGAGCAAGTGATTTATGTTCTTTCAACTTCAGTTTCCCACATGTATCATGTACTTAGGCACTATAGATAATACTACACGTATATTATACCCAATAGTGTTTACCCGCAGTGGATGCATAATAAATGGTTCTTAAGCTTGCAGAGGGAGGGAACAAAAAGGAAGCCAAGAGAGGCTTCTCAGAGGGACTCAAATATTCAGCAGTCCTTGCTCAAGATAAAAAGAAATTCATAGAGAAGGGGGCTATACCCATGCAGGCTACACAGTATTACCATTCTAGAAAGGCTCTCCGGATGTTCCCTTTTCTCTTTTTTCTTTCACCCTTTGAATTGGGAATTTTGAGAGTGCCTCTGGGTTCCAAGTTTACTAGTTCTGCTCCTGCTTTGTCTGCTGTACCTCACACTGGCAGTTACACAGCAGGATCCAGATAGCCACTGCTCAGGAAGTCAAAATACTGGTATTAGAATCACCCACTCTGGCCCACTAAACCATGAGTCATAACATATTTGCACTAAATTGCCATGGCAAAAGTGCCCGTTTTGCACTTCCTGTTTTATCTGACCTCTAGTTCCTGAGAACTGTCCTCTGAGTCCTTTTACCTTATTTATCGTAGTAACCTCTTCAATGCCTGGCATCCTACCTTGCACAGAGTTAAACCATCAGTCAATTATTGTTGAATAAATGAAGAAATAAATGTCATTTGTTTTCAGAGAATGCATATTTATCTTGGAATCAGAAGGCATAACCAGAAGGCAATACACCTATAGCATAATTGCACCCCGGCAATATTGTATGTGCACTACTGTACACCACACTCCAAATCAGACATTATGTGTCCCATATTCATATGCTGAAATCTGGCAAACTTACTCAAGTCAAAACAATGAATCAAAGCCTTGATCATTAATGTGACTGAAGAAAGATGTGTTTATTTATAGAAACGATCTTAGAAACACATCAAGTTATTATTTTTTGTCCACACAGTGGATAATGAAAATATGTTTATTTTGTTATTTGCTGATATTTATACACTTTACAATACTTTTAAAGTTAAGTATTCACCTTTCTTTGTTATTTCCATACTTACTTGATAGTAAATAGGTTAAGATCTGTTATGTTTTCAAAATGTTCTTGTCTTAGATAAAAACAATACAATTTCCTGAATATCCATGAAGATCATATAAAGATAAATACAAAATCCTTAGAATTATTTCCAGCCAATTTAGAAAAGTTGTTCTTAACCAGAATGCTGTGGTACCTGAGAACCCCATCAACACTTCACATACATGCCAAATTCCAACTAACATTTAAATGTTGTTTTTGCTCTACCTTGTTCAGGTCCATAACCTGCTATAACAAGTTCTAGTTCAGGTAAAGGCAGTGAGCAGTATTATTCAAACAGCCTAATAGTATATAAGGATGAACAGGAATAATTTAACATTCTGGATGCTTTCATAAATATTGTATGATATTGTTATACTCTCATAGCTATTGCATTGAATCATTGCTGGTTTGTTTAACGTTGCCATGAATCTTTTAATACATTCAAAGCATGCCACCGCAACTCATAGTATGAGAAAACGTACAGTGAACACACAAAAATGTGAGAATTTCTGCCTAAAACAACCCACTTGAATTTATGAAAACTTAGGAAGTATTTTTATATGTTTGACTTGTTTTAATAATCCAATTCTTCCCTAATGCACCTGTTTTCTTTGTGATTCTTCCTGTTAAGCAAGTTCAATAGATAATCACTGGTGGTGAGGAAAATATTTGCCAAAGGCTCTTTTTCCTGATTCTGTGACGTACAAAGAATAGAGTCATTTGAATGATGATGATGAATGCTCCACATAGCTTTAAGAGGCAAGATAACTTACTGCTGTTTTTTATAAGAAGACTGTAACTTTTTTCAATCAAGACATGCACAAAACACAGTTTAGTTGAGCTTCTGTGTTGACATACAACAAAAAGCCCCTTTATACACAAATAAGAATGGTAAAATTTGGATTGTATTCATATTCCAATCAGGTGTTTAATAAAAAAATGGGACTAATGAGGCAATCAAGGACAAACTTTCTGTAAAGATCTGTAAAGGGTTAAGTTGAAGGAAATGGGTTTTGCAATTATAAATTGCCACTCTTAATCCTAGGTAACTGATCAGGAAATGAATGTCATTATTCACAAAAAAAAAATAAGCTCCCCCTCTTCCCCCAAAAGAGTTTTCCCAGATCAACCCATACACAAATCCATTGCTTCACGTACAACCCATAATATTGCATGTTTCTGCTGAGAGTGGCTCAGTTTGTACCATCTGTGTACATAAGGCTCATATTAATAAAAGTATAAGAATTGAGAGTTTTGATAATTTCCAGCAACTAGATGAAGACAGTTTTTTATATTTTTGGACAATAAAAACATGCATTATTAGTCTTTCATTATTCAGATTAAGTTTATTCAATAGCTTTTCTAACATATTATATTAGTATCACATACCTATATAGTAGATTTACTATATATATATATATGTTATCAAAACTATTATTATTATATCAATTATGATCCCCAAATTCAACATGCTATTGACAGACAGCTAATCTGAATATCCTGTATTTTCTTTATGGTTAAAAGGCTTTTATTATAAGCTGAGTCAAAATTTTTATTCCCTTTGATTTTGTTCTGGTGGCAGTTAGGGTTAATGAATTCTGCAACTAAGTCTCTTTTTTTAAATTTATTTATTTTTATTTTTGGCTGCATTGGGTCTTCGTTGCTGCACGCAGGCTTTCTCTAGTTGCGGCGAGCGGTGACTACTCTTCGTTGCGGTGCTCGGGCTTCTCATTGCAGTGGCTTCTCTTGTTGTGGAGAATGAGCTCCAGGCGCACAGGCTTCGTCAGTTGTGGCACGCAGGCTCAGTAATTGTGGCTCTTGGGCTCTAGAGCGCAGGCTCAGTAGTTGTGGCGCACGGGCTTAGTTGCTCTGCAGCATGTGGGATCCTCCCGGACCAGGAATCGAACCCGTGTCCACTGCATTGGCAGGCGGATTCTTAACCACTGCACCACCAGGGAAGTCCCAAGTCTCTTTCTTTTGACAAGTGTAAATTAATCACTTTTGAGGAGCTTTTCTTAGCTAAATTATAAAAATTTAAGATTTTTTTATAAAAACTTAAATTTTTTCTCTACATATAATGCCTTTGTTAAGAACTAGCAAAGTTGAGAAAGGAGTAAGAAATCTAAAACTGGAAAAAGTTTCTTTAAACTGACAAAATATATGTTCATTTTGACCTGTTTTTTAAATCAACAAAAAACTTTCCTAGAGAACTTACTCCAATTAGTTAGATTTTTATAAGATGTATTAATATTTGAAAAAAACTGCACTAATCTTCCTTTATTAATAAGTTACATTGAACTAAATGATGTGAGTAGACATTTATATGGGATATATCCATTTCTACTACATTCAACTTAATGAGCTCAATTATCTTTTTTTCCAATGGTTCCCACGATTCACACAGTTTAAGTTACAATTCTAGTTCTCCATTATTTTTCTTTGTTTATGCAAACATTAGTTTCCTGATAAGTGTTTTTTTAATTGTTGTTTCTTAAACTTTAAAAGCCTTATTAGATGAAATACATATTCTTCGTTGGATTTTATTTTGCAAAATAGTCAACTATCATTGTATTTCCTGTTTGGGTCATTCTTTGTTCCATATTATCTGGAGAATCTCTTGGCACTCAGAAGAATCCAAGCTCTTCTAGCTTGCCTATTTAACATCTTATATCATTTGTCATTTAAAAATTAAGAAACAATGCTGCTGGAAAATTTACTTTTACTACTCAAACTGGTTTTTGTCTATGAATTCTTCAACAGCTGTAGTAATAATAGTAGCCATCATTTCCCAGTGTCTTATATCTGCCAGGCACTGCACTAAAATGTTTTATTTTTATCAATATATTAATCCACATGCAATCACTATAATATAGGTACCATTGTCAGTTTCCATTTTATAGATGAGGAAAATACGACGTAAGGAGGTTGAACAACTTGCCCAGTATTGCACAACTCTCAAAGATAGATTAGGATTTCAAAGGTAGATCTGCCTGACATAAATCTGTGTAGAAATAACTGACAGTAACAGTTATATTATTTGCTTACCATATAGTCATACTTCTGTACATTTAGCAGATCTGAGCCTTAATACACTACTAAAAAGAATAAAGGTATTTGCAAGATGATTGGAGAAAAAAGTAAGTATATGAATATGAGTAGGTATTTTTTCCATTCTAGAAAAAACACTGATGAAAGAAACTGAAATATATATTCCATTCCCAATAGAAACAGAAATGAAGTAATACTCAGGAATAAATGTAACAAGAAAGACATAATGCTTATGAAAGAAAAATATAAATTCTTATTGAAAGGCATAAAAGAAGATCTGAATGAATGAAAAGACAAATCATTTTTAAATGGGAAGTTTAATATCATAATAATGTTATTCTCTCAAATTATTATTAATGAAATTCAATATTTATTTAACCCATCTTCTCTTATAATTCCAAAAGTTTTCAATTGGATAAAATAATCTTAAAATTTGTATGAGGAAAAAAAATTATGTATAACAGTCAAGAATGTATAACAAAAAGTATTAATGATGGAAGGACTTACCTTGTCAAATATTGGAATACAATATTAACTATTCTTATCAAATAAATATTGTCATAAGATAAAAAGTAAGTCAATGGAATAAACACAAAATCAGAAATAGATCTTAGTATCTATAATAGTTTTAAATATGACAAAATGTATTTTAAAGCAGTGGAAAAGGGTATATTACATAATAAACGCTATTGGTGCAATTGATGATTCATTTGAAATAAAATGGAGCTAGACTGTATCTATACAGTATATAAAAACTGTCAGTGATTACTTAACTTACAAGGTTATGGCAGTATTGTTTGGAGTAACAAAAAAGTTGGAAAAATAAAACAAAAATTAACAGAATGAAAGCTGACTAAATAATGGTGCAGAGACAGGATAAAGCCATTAAAATGATGATTTCTACAAGTTATTATTGGGGGGGAAGAAAGATTCAGAAGATGGCATACAGTATAATTTAATTTTTATAAAACAAACAATGCCAACACTTCTTATATTTGTGTGTATTTGTATGTAATTTTATAAACATCAAGAAAAATATAATAGGCTATGTACTAGATTATATATTTGGGTTACTTGAGGCTGGATTCAGCATGAGAAGTAAGTAAAAGAGTGGAAGGGAAAGGAGGAAAAGACACCAAAAGTAAAAAAAAAAAAATTAATTAAAACTGCACTGAAAAAAGCATATATGACAATCACATTTATGAATTTATAAGTGATAGCTTATTTTAACATATATATAAAGCATTTTCAAATATAAAAGAAGTTGAAAAGAACTACAAATTAATTACTTCACTTGTTATCAGCAATTTATGACTCTGTTACAATCTGCCACATCTTCAACAGTGTTGATATTTCTCTAAGTTCATACATAATGTTCATCGAATAAATTCAGTAAATGGGATTCTTAAACAATATTCAATGAGCACAACTTAATATGACCTTGTATCAACATATTGCTTTAGAAAAATGAGAGTGTCAGCAAAAATCTATCAGTGGGAACACGAGAATTTGCAAATACTCTTTACTGGACTTTGACTCCTAAAATGTAGCAGATTCAATCTACATTATGAGTCCTGCTGAACATGAGAAGCAATTTATCCAATCTAGCTTACAGAGAGCTAAGAGTAGAAATCAGACTAAAGAGGAGGAGCCTAGCAAAAGGTTTGATAAAAGCTAAGTACATCCAAGAAGGCAGAAAATCAAGCTCAAGGGAAGGAAGTATAAAACTGGTAGCCAAGAACTAAAAAATGCAGGCAGTATCCAGCTATCAGTGGAAGTGTCCAACTCATATAGCCATGGCAGAAGAAATTAATTGAGAATCTTAATTCTAGACCAGAGGCTCTTTGCTTTATGCCTTATATCATGCAGTGTCAGTGTGTGGTACAGCTAGAAATCATAGGTTTCAGTAGTTCAAAGACAAGAGGCTGTCAGGTCCTACCCGCACTTGATAAAATCAGTTGCTAAAGTCTAGCTTTCTGGCACTTTTTAAAAGTTATCTGAAAAATAGGACAGGTTTATCAGGTCAAATTCCTTATAGTTGAGCCTTCTCTATTGAGATAATATTTCATTGTGAAGTTGCAGTAGCTGTGTATGTAGCAGGGCAGTCTCTGGTTTGTCTGCACACAAGGACACTTTCTACCTTGGATGGTCGTTAGTCTGTATAACACCTTACAAAGTTAACCACAAAAGTATCCTCAGTAAAGAAGTTTTATTTTCTCCCTTCTCATCAATGGCCTAAAGGGATCTATGGCCCAAGATAGTATTGAAACATATTTGCAGTACACCACACAGATTTGAACCCAATCCCCAAGACTAGGTTGAACAGGAAAAAAAAATGGTAGTAGGTTTTTACATATGACATATAGGCAAAAATAGTGGATGAGATCCCCCAAACATTGGGCTTCTTTCAACATAAGTAAAACTATTTTTATAGGAAAGCAAAAATTAAAACAGTATTAAAGCACTGTAGTGAAGAGCTCAGTAAAAGAGTCTAGATTTCCAGATTTCTGCCTGGAAATAATTAGTCCTGTCTAAAGCCTACCAATAACTAATAGTCATGTTATGTTTGGGTGACCATGATGTTAGAGAATTCCAGACAGAACACAGTCTACTGGCCCTGAATTGTAGGAGGTATTGGGAAGACTTTCAGGAAACATAGTCAACTGAAGATATTATCAGCTAAAAAGTTTCATCTGGAGAACACTGTTGTAACAATCTTTTAGAGTTGTGGCCTATATCCTTTCTGTTCTTAGAAAGAAAGTCTCTTGGAGATGAATTACCATCTACTATTTCAGTGCATCACAAGTACATTAAAGTCCACAGTTCCAGTGCTGAACTTCACTTTTCCATCACTGTCGGTAGTTTTTCCAGTATCCACAAGCTCATTTAGAAAGAATAGAAATAACATTTTCTAGATCCTGTGAATCATCCTAGGCCTATTTCTTACTCCCACATCCAATCAGTCAACAAGTTCTGTCAAATCTGTCTAATTTGCTTATTCATTTCCTTCTGTCTGGAACTGTCTGCCCCCAGAGCCACCCGTGGCTGGCTCCTCTCTTATCATCCATATCTTAAATCAAATGTCACTTGCCCTAGAACTCTTTGATGACCCTTCCATCTAAAGTAGCCTCTCCCACCCCAGCACTTCCCAAAAACCCTATTTTAATTTCTTTGTAACACTGATTACTATCGCACATTCTCTTACTTATTACTTGTTTCTCCCCTTTCTAAAATTTCTCCTTGAGAGCAGGAAACTTGCATAGCTTATTCATCACTGAATCTTCATTGCCTTGTACACTGTCCAGTTCATAGTATGCATTTAACATGAATGTACATTTTAAATTCACTCATTATCGAATTCACTCAACAAATACTTATTAAGCACTTGTGTGCCAGGCACTGTGTTAGGCATAGGAGATACGTTGGTAGGCAGAAATGAACCCTACCTTTGTACTCATGGATCTTATATTTAATAAAAGAGATATATACTAATCAAATAATCACATAAATAAATGTAAAATTATAACTATAAGTTGTGACTTTCATCTGTTTTCCCTTCTCTTTATCTCCATTACCATTGCTTTAGTTTAGGTTATCATGCCTCAGCTATTAAAATCATCTATTTCCCTGCCTCCACTCTTGCACCCTCCACTATGTTTTTCCAAAACTAAAGTGCAAATATTAACTCATATTCTACATTAAAATCCTTAATAACTTCAATGGCCTTCAAGAACAAATATCTAAACTCTTTAAGATAATGGCCATTTACGACCTGCCCTTCAACTATCTCTTCTTCCCCTCCTCACACTCTATGCTCCAGTCACCCCTGAATTACACTCTTATCCCTTGGCCATTATGTATGTTGTTCCTTCTGTCCTGTACATATTTTCCTACTCGTTGATTAAGTGATTCACTTACTTATAATTCAGTGGAGATAAACTCCACCAGAGAGCCTTTTCTGAACTCACTCAGACTGGCTCAGCCATCCCTTTTCTGTGTTCTCTTAGCAAAAAAACCGTTATCCTGTTGTGCTATAACTGTTTATTTACTTACTTGTTTCCCTTGCAGGCCAACGATTTCCTTTGTGGCAGAGTGTCTTTAATATTTCTATCTCCTTTGCCTAGAGCAGTAGCAAGTATGTAGAATAAATGGAAAGATGGTTGGATGGATGAATGGATGGATGAGTTCCCTTGACAAAATTAAAAATAAAAGTCTAAGGTAATATTCAACACAGCTTCAAACAGGTACTATTAAGAATATGTGTAAACAGTAAGTTAAGCAAAATGAGAAGACAGAGAAATACACAGCAGATGAAGGAGCAAGATAAAAACCCACCAGACCAAACAAATGAAGAGGAAAAAGGCAGTCTACCTGAAAAAGAATTCAGAGAATGATAGTAAAGATTATCCAAAATCTTGGAAATAGAATGGAGAAAATACAAGAAATATTTAACAAGGACCTAGAAGAACTAAAGAGCAAACAAACAATGATGAACAACACAATAAATGAAGTTTAAAATTCTCTAGAAGGAATCAATAGCAGAATAACTGAGGCAGAAGAATGGATAAGTGACCTGGAAGATAAAATAGTGGAAATAACTACCGCAGAGCAGAATAAAGAAAAAAGAATGAAAAGAATTGAGAACAGTCTCAGAGACCTCTGGGACAACATTAAACGCACCATTTGAATTATAGGGGTCCCAGAAAAAGAAGAGAGAAAGAAAGGGACTGAGAAAATATTTGAAGAGATTATAGTTGAAAACTTCCCTAATATGGGAATGGAAAGAGTCAATCAAATCCAGGAAGCACAGAGAGTCTCATACAGGATAAATCCAAGGAAAAACACACCAAGACACATATTAATCGAACTATCAAAAATTAAACACAAAAAAAAAATATTAAAAGCAGCAAGGGAAAAGTAACAAACAACATGCAAGGGAATCCCCATAAGGTTAACAGCTGATCTTTCAGCAGAAACTCTGCAAGCCAGAAGGGAGTGGCAGGACATATTTAAAGTGATGAAAGAGAAATACCTACAACCAAGATTACTCTACCCAGCAAGCATCTCATTCAGATTTGACAGAGAAATTAAAAGCTCTCCAGACAAGCAAAAGCTAAGAGAATTCAGCATGACCAAACCAGCTTTACAACAAATGCTAAAGGAACTTCTCTAGGCAGGAACCACAAGAGAAGGAAAAGACCTACAATAACAAACCCAAAACAATTAAGAAAATTGTAATAGGAACATACATATCAATAACTACCTTAAATGTAAATGGATTAAATGCTCCAACCAAAAGGCATAGACTGGCTGAATGGATACAAAAACAAGACCCGTCTATATGCTGTCTACAAGAGACCCACTTCAGACCTAGGGACACATACTGACTGAAAGTGAGGGGATGGAAAAAGATATTCCATGCAAATGGAAATCAAAAGAAAGCTGAGGCAGCAATTCTCATATCAGACAAAATAGACTTTAAAATAAAGACTATTACAAGAGACAAAGAAGGACATGACATAATGATCAAGGGATCAATCCAAGAAGAAGATATAACGACTGTAAATATTTATGCACCCAACATAGGAGCACCTCAGTACTTAAGGCAAATGCTAACAGCCATAAAAGGGGAAATTGACAGTAACACAATCATAGTAGGGGACTCCAACATCCCACTTTCACCAATGGACAGATCATCCAAAATGAATATAAACAAGGAAACACAAGCTTTAAATGATACATTAAACAAGATAGACTTAATTGGTATTTATAGGACATTCCATCCAAAAACAACAGAATACACTTTCTTCTCAAGTGCTCATGGAACTTTCTCCAGGATAGATCATATCTTGGGTCACAAATCAAGTCTCAGTAAATTTGAGAATGTTGAAATCATATCAATTATTTTTTCCGACCATAACGCTGAGACTAGCTATCAATTACAGGAAAAAAACTGTAAAAACTACAAACACATGGAAGCTAAACAATACACTAATAAATAACCAACAGATCACTGAAGAAATCAAAGAGAAAATCAAAAAATACCTAGAAATGAAAGACTATGAAAACATGACAACCCAAAACCTTTGGGATGCAGCAAAAGCAGTTCTAAGAGGGAAGTTTAGAACAATACAATCCTACCTCAAGAAACAAGAAGCATCTCAAATAAACAACCTAACGTTACACCTAAAGCAATTAGAGAAAGAACCAAAAAAAAACCCAAAGTTAGCTGAAGGAAAGAAATCTTAAAGGTCAGATCAGAAATAAATGAAAAAGAAATGAAGGAAACAATAGCTAAGATCAATAAAACTAAAAGCTGGTTCTTTGAGAAGATAAACAAAATTGATAAAACACGAGCCAGACTCATCAAGAAAAAAAGAGAGAAGACGCAAATCAATAGAATTAGAAATGAAAAAGGAGAAGTAACAACTGACACTGCAGAAATACAAAGAATCATGAGAGATTACTACAAGCAACTCTATGCCAATAAAATGGACAACCTGGAAGAAATGGATAAATTCTTTGAAAAGCACAATCTCCTGAGGCTGGACCAGGAAGAAATAGAAAATATAAACAGACCAATCACAAACACTGAAATTGAAACTGTGATTAAATATCTTCCAACAAACAGAAGCCCAGGACCAGATGGCTTCACAGGCTAATTCTATCAAACATTTAGAGAAGCGCTAACACCTATCCTTCTCAAACTCTTCCAAAATACAGCAGAGGGAGGAACACTCCCAAACTCATTCTACGAGGCCACCATCACCCTGATACCAAAATCAGACAAAGACGTCACAAAGAAAAGGAAACGACAGACCAATATCACTGATGAACATAGATGCAAAAATCCTCAACAAAATACTAGCAAACAGAATCCAACAGCACATTAAAAGGATCATACACCATGATCAAGTGGGGTTTATCCCAGGAATGCAAGGATTCTTCAATATCAACCAATGTGATAACCCATATTAACAAATTGAAGAAGAAAAACCATAGGATCATCTCAATAGATGCAGAAAAAGCTTTTGACAAAATTCAACACACATTTATGATAAAAACTCTCCAGAAAGTAGGCATAGAGGGAACTTACCTCAACATAACAAAGGCCAAATATCCCACAGCCAGCATCATTCTCAGTGGTGAACCCACAGCCAACATCATCCTCAATGGTGAAAAACTGAAACCATTTCCACTAAGATCAGGAACAAGACAAGGTTGCCCACTCTCACCACTATTATTCAACATAGTTTTGGAAGTTTTAGCCACAGCAATCAGAGAAGACAAAGAAATAAAAGGAATCCAAATCAGAAAAGAAGTAAAACTGTCACTGTTTGCAGATGAAATGATACTATACATAAAGAATCCCAAAGACACTATCAGAAAACTACTAGAGCTAATCAATGAATTTGGTAAAGTAGCAGGGTATAAAATTAATGCACAGAAATCTCTTGCATTCGTATACATTAATGATGAAAAATCTGAAAGAGAAATTAAGGAAACACTCCCATTGACCATTGCAACAAAAAGAATAAAATACCTAGGAATAAACTTACCTAAGGAGACGAAAGACCTGTATGCAGAAAACTATAAGACACTGATGAAAGAAATTAAAGATGATAACAACAAATGGAGAGATATACCATATTCTTGGATTGGAAGAATCAACATTGTGAAAATGACTATATTACCCAAAGCAATCTACAGATTCAATGCAATCCCTATCAAATTACCAATGGCATTTTTTACAGAACTAGAACAAAAAATCTGAAAATTTGTATGGAGACACAAAAGACCCCGAATAGCCAAAGCAGTCTTGAGGGAAAAAAAAAAACGGAGCTGGAGGAATCAGACTCCCTGACTTCAGACTATACTACAGAGCTACAGTAATCGAGACAATATGGTACTGGCACAAAAACAGAATTATAGATCAACGGAACAAGATAGAAAGCCCAGAGATAAACCCACACACATATGGTCACCTTATCTTTGACAAAGGAGGCAAGAATATACAATGGAGAAAAGACAGCCTCTTCAATAAGTGGTGCTGGGAAAACTGGACAGCTACATGTAAAAGAATGAAATTAGAACACTCCCTAACACCATACACAAAAAGAAACTCCAAATGGATTAAAGACCTAAATGTAAGGCCAGACACTATCAAACTCTTAGAGAAAAACATAGGAAGAACACTCTTTGACATACATCACAGCAAGATCCTTTTTCACCCACCTCCTAGAGAAATGGAAATAAAAACAAAAATAAACAAATGGGACCTCATGAAACGTAAAAGCTTTTGCCCAGCAAAGGAAACCATAAACAAGATGAAAAGACAACCCTCAGAATGGGAGAAAATATTTGCAAATGAAGCAACTGACAAAGGATTAATCTCCCAAATATACAGGCAGCTCCTACAGCTCAATATCAAAAAAAACAACAACCCAATCCAAGAATGGGCAGAAGATCTAAACAGACATTTCTCCAAAGAAGATATACAGATTGCCAACAAACATATGAACGGATGCTCAACATCACTAATCATTAGAGAAATGCAAATCAAAACTACAATGAGGTATCACCTCACACCAGTCAGAATGGCCATCATCAAAAAATCTACAAACAACAAATGCTGGAGAGGGTGTGGAGAAAAGGGAACCCTCTTGAACTGTTGGTGGGAATGTAAATTGATACAGCCACTATGGAGAATAGTATGGAGGTTCCTTAAAATACTAAAAATAGAACTACCATACGACCCAGCAATCCCAGTACTGAGCATATACCCAGAGAAAACCATAATTCAAAAAGAGTCATGTATCACAATGTTCATTGCAGCTCTATTTACAATAGCCAGGACATGGAAGCAACCTAAGTGTCCATCATCGGATGAATGGATAAAGAAGATGTGGCACATGCATACAATGGAATATTACTCAGCCATAAAAAGAAACGAAATTGAGTTATTTGTAGTAAGGTGGATGGACCTAGAGACTATCATACAGAGTGAAGTAAGTCAGAAAGAGAAAAAGAAATACCGTATGCTAACATATATATATGGAATCTAAAAAAAAAGAAAAAACGTTCTGAAGAACCTAAGGGTAGGACAGGAATAAAGACACAGACATAGAGAATAGACTTGAGGACAGGGGGAGGGGGAAGGGTAAGCTGGGACAAAGTGAGAGAATGGCATGGACCTATATACACTAAGAAATGTAAAATAGATAGCTAGTGGGAAGCAGCCACATAGCACGGGGATATCAGCTCGGTGCTTAGTGTCCACCTAGAGGGGTGGGATAGGGAAGGTGGAAGGGAGGCCCAAGAGGGAGGAGCTATGATGATATATGTTTATGTATAGCTGACTCACTTTGTTATACAGCAGAAACTAGCACACCATTGTAAAGCAATTATTCTTCAATAAAGATGTTAAAAAAAAGAAAAGAATGTGTGGAAAAAATATTGGCCAGAACAGAAGGCTAGTGAAGCCCATTTTGAATATTCCGAGCACTGTGGAGGGTAGCACTCAGTAATAAGTTCACTAAATGTATTCCATGTTTGTTGTTAAGAAAAAAAACATTAACTATCCATAGCCCTATGTTTGAAATGTTAGAAGGTAAGGCAACATAGCAATCGTATTATCAGATTGAAGGACAGTTTGCAAGATTTCTACCACTGATGAAACACAAACTTAAACAAAGGATATTAACCCTGAAAACAAAGGGTATTAAACACCTCTAATCTTCAGTAGGAACTCTGTAACCAAAGAAGAAAAAGGTATGGTGACAATCTTTTTTCACTAGATACATGGAATCATGGAAGCAATACCATATGTTAGAGAAAGTTGAATATTTAGACAAATAAAATATAGTGCAGGCTTAGACTTATAATTAGTATATGGCAACAACTGCTGTGCTAGGGAAGTTGACTATTTTTTTCTAGTGAAGAGGAACATGAGGGCACAAAGATAAGCTGGTCCTTGAGAAACTCTCAGCATGTTTGCAAGCAGAAAGTTGTTTGCTGCAGTTAGCCATTAGGGACAGAATGAGTATTGAACAGAAAGTATTGGGTTGGCCAAAAAGTTCGTTCGGGTTTTCTGTAACATCTTACAGAATAGCCTGAACGAACATTTTGGCCGACCCAGTATAAAAATAGGGTGATTCTAGTTATTCTACTGGAGAACATCCTAGCAGAGGGGAACTACTTTCACGTTACGTGCAACAAATCTAGAGAAAATAACTTCCCTTGCCTGAAAAGGGTAAACTAATTACTAGTGCAGGTACTTATATACCAGCTATGGTCCTAGTAGAGGTGTCAGTTGACCATCTGTAAAACATCCATCCAATATTCAGCAAATATTCATTAAGTACCAGCTATATCAAGCATTAGGCTACACGAACCCTAATTATTAGAAGGAAGAACTAAGGGTGGCTGATAGAATGGAGCAATAGTGAAATTTTAGGAGTCAACACTAATAGCCAATTAGATTAGCTTCCAGCAGCCAAGGAAGTAAGGTCCTTAAGAGTCTCAGAATAAGTGAGCCACTGATGACAGTTCTTTTTATATAGATGACAGAGAGGCAGAGTATCTGAACAAAGTACCATTAACCTCAGGAGTTATCTGAAAAATCAGCCTGTGAACAGGATAACTTCAGATCCACCAACAGTAATAAGTGAAGACATAACTCCTAGGTGCTACTGCCAAAAGGAAAAGAACATTTTGGGGTATATGGAATATTGGGAAAGGAATAACTGTGTCTAAATATATCTTATCTAACACTTGATCATGTGTTGATTTGTATTTGTCAAGGTGGCAAATTCTCAAATGACAAAGGAATGAAACCTAAGATAAATTCAACAAGATGCTTTTTCTATAAGTCTGTTATCATTTCTAACACTCAAATATTGGAAAGGAAGGTGAAGTGAGTCTTCTAATGGAAAAAGGAGATTTGGGTTGTGTGTGTGTGTTTGTGTGTGTGTGTAAGTCACTAGGTCTGAAAAGAAAAGAATAGATAGTAAAAATGAGAGAAAGTGGAGTCTTCTTCCTACTTCCTCTCCACTAAAGCTAATGTTTTGGGTTTTTTTTATGGGAGATGTGGTTTTCAAGGGAGACAGGGTTACTGTGTCAGGCTTGGGGTGGCTGCAGGGTCTGGAAGTATAGCCATAAAGCTAAAGAGAATCTGAAGAACCAGCAATGTGTGGCCCACAGCAGCAGGCTGGATGGTAGAACGGTGTATCCTTTCATCCTCCCAAAGTAAATTTAAAGAACTTTTAGAGGTTAGGATCTGATGGCATCGAGACTTTTTAGACACAGACCTTCTGACTCCAAGTTACTTACCATTTTCTATTTATAAAACATCTTACTATAATCCTGCCTTAAGAATATATATATTACCAGGTGTCCCATATAAGGTATACATCAGAACATTCTTAAAAATCATAATAAAAATCATAACAATAACCATTACTTATAGTGGTGTTATTCAAAGCAAAATTTCTTTTCAATTAGCTTCAAAATTAATTTGTTAGCACTGAATATCAATTCTGCATTAGTACTCCTCTGGTAATTATTGCTTACCGTCAAGTCTCCATTAAGATTCCATGTTTGAAATGATGACTGTGTACCTCTATTGATTACTGCTTATGATTTATTGAGTTATTCTTAGAATAATGATGTTTTTAGCAATATGTTTAGTTTTTCCAACATTTGTGAATCTACTAAACCTTGATAAGTGTACATATATATTTAAACTCACAGTTGGAGTACTACGTCATATTTTTTCAGGCCCTTAGGGACACTGGTATAAATACATTAGTTTAGTGAAGGCTCTATTACAAAATTATCATACATTTCCATGCCAAAGGAACTTAGAAATATAAAAAATATTTTTATTTTATTTCTGGTTGTGATTTTATTACAAGTTGCTTAGTTTTTAGTCTCCTCTTTCTCTTTTAATATCCTTCCTACCGTGAACCTACAGTGAAGATTTTTGTCAACATATATATTTAGATCTCTTAGCAATTTTTTTTAGTTTTATAACTTGTTCTTGCAAGTTCCCAGTCTGAGAACAGACACATAAGTAAAGAGTCACAAGAAAGTTCTTTAAGAAAAGTTCTTTAAGAATGGAGAAGTCAGCTGATTCCCTCAGAGGAGTGCAAGAAGGATTGAATAACACATATAAAACCCTAAGTACAGAGCCATTTAAAGGGTCAGAACATGGTGCAGAAAGATTCAATGATCCACTGAAGAATATTAAGCTAAGGAGTGACATGATCACTTTGAATCTTTAACAGTTACATTAGCAGTTATGAAGCAAATTTATGGAGGAAGGAATTGAGGTGTCTGGAGACAGAGAGATGGAGTTAGAGACCATTTCAATAGCTTAAAGATCATGTGGACCAGTTTAAATGAATAATAATGGAGTGGAGAGGAAAGACACAAGATATAGTTAAAAGACAGAGTCAAAAACACTTTAGTAAATGATTGAATTTGAGTTGGGAAAGATTGAAGGAAAAGAGACATCAGGATGAACCACTGGTTGCTAGTTTGGAAAACTTGGTGAATTATTGTGCTATAAACAGATATATAAGAAGGTTTGGGAGAGATAGAAGGGGTAGGACAGATACTAGTTAGAAATATTGAGTTTAGTTTTGGACTGATTTAAGTTTTAGTGAAATGCTCTGATGAAGCGGTCCAACTGATATACAGATCCAAAGACCAGGAGAGAAATCTAGAAATAGAAGTTTGAGAATAATACCATAAAATTCATTATTAAGCCCAGAGCAATCAGGGCTGAATTTCTAGTTCTAGTAGAATGATTAGATTAATTGAGATAAGTCAACATGGTGAGATATTTTATGAAGTCATTAAAATTATGTTTTTAATGATAAGAAAATGCTCAAATAATAATATCATATCAAATAAAAACAGAAAACAAAATTGCTTGTGCAGTAAAATCTCAATTGTGTAAAAATTGGCCTTAAAAAGGCTGGAAAGAAAAACATTAGAGTTATAATTGTCCTACTAGGGTTAAACATTTATGGTGACTTTTCCCCATCTTTCCATTTATTTATATTTTATAAGTTTTCTATGTGCATTACTCAAAAATCAATTTAGGTTAAGGGGTGGCTTCCTGGAAAGATAATGATTAAGCTTCATTTAAAGGTCTAGATAGAAATTAACCAGGTGAAGAGGATAACAGTAATAGAGGTACATAAGTGAGGAATACAGTGTGCACAGGGATCTGTAAGCAGTTGAGGGTTGTTGAAACATTCATGATGTCAGAGAGTGGTCAGAAAGGAAGCTAGATAGGAAGGTGTGTTAGCCCTATGACAGCTTGTTATGTTGAGATTCTACCCAGTGTACTCTGAGCATCTGTTAAAGATATATATACACAGGGTAGTGTATTCGTTTGCTAGGGTCACCACAGCAAAGTAACACAGACTGGCTTAAACAATAGAAATTTATTTTCTCACAATTTTGGAGGTCAGCAGTCTAAAATCAAGGTGTCAGCAGGGCTGGTTTCTTCTTAGGTCTCTCACCTTGACTTGCACAGAGCCGACTTCTCTCTATGTCTTCACATGGTCTTCCCTCCATAAATCTGTGTCCATATATCCTCTTCTTATAAGAACGCCAATAACTGGTGTCCTTATTACATTAAGGTCCACGCTAGTGACCTCATTTTAACTTAATGACCTCTTTAAAGACCTATTTTTAAATTCAGTCCTATTCTGAGTTACCAGGGGTTAAGACTTCAACATACGAATTTGGAGGAAGGGGAGACACAATTCAGTACATAACAGAGAGTGATATGGTTAAATTTCCTTTGTTAACCATGTGGAATATGGATTTGAGGGAGAAAAGATGGATGAACAGGCTGTTTTAATAATGTAGGCAAGAAATCATTATGTTGTTTAGAACAGTGAATGTATATAAATCAATGAATGCAAAACACATGTAATCATAATAATTCCAAAGAGAGCAGCTAGGTTAGAGGGGAAATAATGAATTCAATTTGGGAAGATTCAATTCTATACCTAGTATAGAGTTAGATATAGGAATCTGAAGCTCAAAGACAGATTGTTGGGATGGAATTCTGGATTTGGGCATCATTAGTACATATGTTATTTGAAACAGTAGGAGCAGATCAGTGTATCTGAGTGATGAGAGCAATGGACTTTGAACAGAAAACCAACATTTATAGATCAGGCAGAGAATGAGCCCATGAAGGAGACATGAAAATCTGAGATAAAGCAGAAGAGTGCCTCATCATAGAATCTAAGGAAGCAGAGAGCTTTGCTGAAGGGAATAATCAATAGTCAAAGAGAGCTTTGCGATCCTAAAGACAAAAACTGAGAAATGTTAGTTGGATTTGGAATTAGACGGACTTTTGGACGTGGATACTTAACGACAATTCCTTGAACTTCTATGTGCTAGACACTGGGTGAAGCATTATAAAGCATATAATTATATTTCATTTTGAGCTTCACTTAAGACTGAGAGAAGGGTTATTATGTCTGTTTTACAGATTAAGAAAACAATGGCTCAGGAAAGTCAAAGTACTATCTCAAGATCAACAGACAGCAGTAGATCAGTGGAAGTCAGCTCTAGACTTCTTTCTGTCACCAAAACTGGCATGATTAACCACTAGTAATACTAACTCCCTAAAAGTGAGGCAGTTTTATTAACTTGGAAGAACTAGAATTCCAGAGAGCTGTGGGTTAGTGAGTGAATGGTGAGGAAGTAAAATAGACCACCCTTTTCAGAAGAGAAGAAAGTAGGACAGAGACCAACCCATCTTGCTCTCCTTTGTTTAGTACATTGCCTGGAACACAGTAGATGCTCAATAAATTTTAGTTCAATGAACAAGAAATAAATGTTGACATGAGCTAGGCATAAGGTGTACATGGAAGAGGAGGCAGCAGAGATGTAGATTGCATGCAGCCCAAGGGGGAAAAAAATGTGGAGGGGATAACACTGAAGAAGAAAGAGAAGAAAACTTAAGCCAGGTGCTTCCTAGAAAATGTTGCTAGGGTTCAGGATCAAGAGCACAAGTAAGAATTTCACCCAAAACACCTTCTTTATGGTTGAACAAAAAAAGTGAAGTATAGAAATAAGTATGTAAGGACACGTGACAAGTTGCTTCATCTTTTAACAATCCTCTCCATATTAAGCTTCTTCAGGAAAGAATATCTCACTGTTTCCAATAAGTTATTTGTTTTAAAGTTTTAATAAATTCATACATGTAATGCCCTGTGCCTAGATTTCCCTCTTTTTCATTGTATGGTAATCTTTTATTGCAACATAAAGACTTAGATCACAGATTATCTCTTAGAATTATTTATTCAATTCTCCAAACAGAATCTGTTACTCCCTCTCTTTTCTATCTCTTAATGCAATCCTGTAGTGACTTGGAGGCCATAGATAAAACACTCTTACTTTTATTTATTAAGTGCCTTTGAAATACATTAGCATATCAACTAAATATTTCAAAATGTTATATGGAATATTTTAAAGCAAAGGAATTTCATAAGCTGATTTAGCTTGGACACAATTGTATTTATTAATTCAACTTTTCTATATAAAATAATATATGTTTTAAATTTTCTTACTAGTCAGCTAAAGACTATTCTGTTAGATGACTGCATTTTGTAATAAAAGCACATTCTTAATTCATTGAGTTTTAATAATCTCATACTGCAAATGACACATAGGTTGGAAAATTTTATGCAATGTATTTAAAGAATAAAATGTCACTTGCCATTATAAAGATTTATCTATTGATCACTGTGATGTTTAAAGAAAATGATTTGTACTTGTGCCCTAGCTTCACTATCTTCAAAGCCAAATTGTGCGTTGTAATACTTTAAGCTTTCAGCTGGTGTTGAATTTTGGCTGGTTCAATAGTGGGATGAGATTACTCACTGCTATATCACTATTCTGTTAAACAAATTCATTCTTGAATAATCTATATGCCCTATGGGAAGGTCAAATGATAAGGCAGAAAGATCTGAAACAAAACACTAAGATTTCTTTGTTTTGAGTTTGGCAGATGTCCAGTTGCATATTTCAAATTATCTAAGAAAAATACACAAAGTGCACAATTATAGTCAACTTGAGCTTGAACTTGAGCTATATAGAATTATCCTCATCTAATTTATAAAGTATACTGGTATATATGAAATATGAAATATAACATTCTTTGTAACACTTTGCACATGCTGGTATTTTCCTTCTATCACTAAATTAAGAATGTGAACTTAATAAGCATATATTGGGAGAGTTAAGATAATGTTGTGGAATAGCTATATCAATTTGTCCATAAACACCTCTTTAAATAACTATTTAATATTATACCCAAAAATACATAAATAAAACTAAAACTCTAGCAGAATCTGAGACAAAATATCCTCACAAATAATCTGTGTATGCATTGCCTGCCAATTAAACTTGCAGATAGGTAATTTTTGCTCAGTCTATGTGCATTTTTAATCTACCTAATGTAAGCATTGAATTGTTCAACTTTTAGAACATTTGCCAAGTTCCAATGTAATTAATAATCATATGGATTTGAAGACTCTAGTTCTTTCTTTCTACTATGAAAATGCTTTAAGATTAATGTGCATTAATTTCACTTGTATGCAAAAATATTGTAATGTAAGATTATGTTTTTATTTTCTTAATTGAAAATGTAAGTCTAAGTGGAGCAAAGAGAAATTTCTAATGCAGATAAACTATTCAATCATCATTTAATATTATGTATAACCATAGTTGCATTTATCTGAGAAAACATAATTTGCTTTGTTTTGCTATTTAAACATATCCAATTTTTAAATATGTTAGTAAAATTGTAGCATTTAATTAATTTGAATAAAATGTACATCAAAGTTGTAAGTGAAATATGTATATGTATAAGATTAATTGGAATATGCGATTGGTGGCTTTTCTGGAAATAAAGGAGAGAAAAATTAAGGTAGAGTAATAGCGTGATTAATTGATTCAGGATGGCTCCTGCTGAAAAATTATGTTCAGTAAGAATTTGTCGTTATAATTTGTGATCATTTGTCACTTTACATTATATCATATAGAGTGGATTCAGGTGCACAAGCTGTATAAATGACTGTCATAAAAATGCCAATTTTTACAATAAAAAAGATGGTTATTTTACTGATTTAATTCAAAAGTCATTGTATATTAATTTGAGCTATTGTTGTGTTTCCAGAGATGGTAAATACTTTGTAAATGATTTTGTTCTCATATATGCATATATCATTTAAAAAATCAAATCAATTATTTTTAAAAAATATGTTTCAAGATACAAATTTCACATGTTTTTATTAAAACATGAAGATACTGGGCAAAAGTTGATTTTTAAATATTTAGTAAAAAATAAATAGAAGGAATGATTATTTTTTACAACCCAAAACATTCTTTCACTCAAAATTCTTTTAATATAATAAAATGTACTCTTTTACAGTATGTTCCCTTCTGTATCTCACTGATTTCTTCAGTGTTGTTATCTCATATAAGAGCTTTTGTTAAACACTGTAGATTAAGCTGAATTACTCTACATATGATGGGAACTGATACATTTGAGAAGAAAATTTTATTTAACAGAGGACATTCATAAACCAAATTTTGTTATTTTCAGAGAGAAAAAGGGACACAAACGCAGAGTAACATACCAATGGGCTCATTTGTGTTCTGCCTTAAACAGCAGGCATCAGTAATGCTTGTTATTGTAGAGTTAATTTAAATGAGTAGAAATAACCTTGGAAATAAAAGTTTAAGCAAGTTATTTTCATGAGACTGGTTTATTATGCAATGATTTTTAAATGAATATTTTTCTTTCTTCTTTTAGGAAGTATGCATGTTTTTAGTCATCCTGTCAAACACCACTCAGTCTGATTTTCTGTTTCTATCCTATCTAGTACTTGTCTAATCCTAGAACTGTACCACTTTATGAAAATCTTGTTTATAACCTATTTATATAGAATTATATGAAAACAAACAAACATTTCACCTCCCTGTACTGTAGACCAATTGGTAACTATTTTAGTCGCCTTCTGCATTAGGAGTTCCATCTTTTGGGCATTGAAATTGATTTTTCTCATCTTAGCATCTGAAGATCCAGAGTGTGCCCCTTGCCCAATCGCCTGAGACTATACAGTGACACCTACAACAGAGGATGTGGAGGCAGCAGCTTTCGGGCACCAGAAATGGCAGCATCAGGAGCATCAGCACGAGTAGACTTTGTAGAGGTAGTTCTCCCAAACTGTATTATGAAACCAAACATTTTTGGTGTGCTGCCTGCTGATGGGGGCTGCCTTCTTACTGCCTAGTGTTATGCAAAATGTTTGGTCTTTGTTAAAGCTTAACAATAACATTTCTGACGAATATAGAGCAACCTGATTTTTTTTCCAAGTGTGTTCAGTTGCCTTAACTTTCAATTAACATGAAATTTTCTCAGTCTCAGAAAAACATTAATACTCCTATCTTTGTCCAGTTTATTTCACTGTTAGTTTATATAAAGCTGCTGTCACATATAATTTTTGTAGAATTTTTTTTTGACTAGATCAGAATAAACCATCATTTTAAAAGACATCCTAATGAAGTAAATAAGAGAATTTCTCTAGTCAGTTATATACTTCAGAGACTGAATAGGGTTGCCAAGGTTTTCTGTGTGGACCGCCTAGTGATGTTCCATTGTGAACTTATTTTGCAAAGTGAAAGATTATTCCCAGATGGTCCCAGTCAAAATATGAAAGACCAGGGATTGATTGGTTTTATATATCCTTTCATTTTATGTAATTTAATGTGAAATAGTTATTTTGTAGCTATAAAACACATTTGTTAATTAACCACATTGGCTTTATCTATACAGTTCAATGACTTATAACATTTCAATTTGCATATAGAATGAGCCTCTGTAATGATGTCTTTGCAAAATAAATGACAGTTGACACAATGGGTGCATTTGCTTTTAACATTTTATACATTTGACTTAGAAAAGTAGGATATATTTCATATTGAAATTTTGAAGAGTTTGAAATTCAGCATACAGAGATCTTCATCTTGGTGCAGTACAACAAATTCATTCTTCACCCCATCTTCACTCCTTTTTGGAACAAGGCAAGAAACAAAGAATTTATACTAGTTCTATTGGAACTATTGCTTGATTAAGTATAATTTGAACCTTCTTTGCATAAACCAGATATGAGCAGGATAGATACATTGACCTTAATAGTATTTTTATTTTTGTTTTTTTCATTTTTTTCTATTTTATTTTCTTATTTAGGAAATTACGAACTGTCATTTTTTGCCAAATCTACACTATGGAGTTGAAATGTACCTTTCTGAATATTTCCATTCTGTCTTAATGTATTTTAATTATGTGAATTTATAAAATAATGGCCCTAAATGCATAGACCTTTGTAAAAAGTACATATATATTTGAAAGTGGATGTTGTTTTTTTAGTTAAAATTGTGTAAATACTGATTTTTCCATGAGTACTTATAGAGATCTTATGTAAAAATTCATAAACCTACTTAATTGAGTTTGTACAACATAGTTTTTAGCTGTGTGTCATATACTCATTGACTTCTGTCATTTTCACAATATATTGCATATGTCTCTAGAAACTGTATATTGAAAGGTATGTTGCTCTTCTAAGAACACAAAAGTAAAACTCTGACTCTGCTTTAGAACAAATTGTGCTAGTTTAGTATAGTTTTATAATGTGCTCTCATCATGTCCTTCAAATGCCATTTTCAAGATTACTTAAAACATTCTGCATGAAAGTAGCTTTAAAGTATTTAAGAAATACTTCTGCCTCTATCATGTTCCAAGTAAGGAACTGGATTTTCCATTGTTAAATTTTAAAAGTCTTACAGAGCTGCAGTTAAAATCTGCAGCATAGTGCAGTAGTTCTGTTTTTTTTTTGTTTTTTTTTTGTTTTTTGTTTTTGTTTTTTTTAAATAACAGCTCCTGTTTATTTTTTTTTTTATTTTTATTTATTTATTTTATTTATGGCTGTGTTGGGTCTTCATTTCTGTGCGAGGGTCCTCTCCAGTTGTGGCAAGTGGGGGCCACCCCTCATCGCGGTGCGCGGGCCTCTCACCATCGCGGCCTCTCCTGTTGCGGAGCACAGGCTCCAGACGCGCAGGCTCAGCAATTGTGGCTCACGGGCCCAGCCGCTCCGCGGCACGTGGCATCTTCCCAGACCAGGGCTCGAACCCGTGTTCCCTGCATTGGCAGGCAGATTCCCAACCACTGCGCCACCAGGGAAGCCCCAGTAGTTCTGTTTGATAATTATTTTGGTGGCGTGACCTAACTGCAGTAAACCATGTTGCATTCCTGGTCTTATGATAACATATTACAGTTGAGACCTTGTATATATAAGATAAAGGAAACTTTTCTTAAGGAAAAGACATTAACAAGTAACAAATAATTGTTATTAAGTTGGAATGATTTAAAACTGCATCAGCAGAAGTGATTACAAAAGTAAAAAATTAAATCAAATACCACTGAATATGATATTTGATTCATTTTTGCCCACTGTTCATGCTATGTCACTGTACTGTTCCAACAAGTGGAAGTGATTATAAATTCCTTCACAATGTTTATGGCACTCTAATCTTTTATGCTAAGAGGAGTCACATATACCAATTTAACAAAAATATTAAATGTGTTCATTTCATAAAGTTACATAATTTTTAGCCTCTAGATATATATATTTTTTAAACTAGATAAACTGGTAAAAGGATAAGATGTGTTTATGTGCATTTGTTATTATTGAAATAACAGTAATCTATTGAGCTATCTTTTAGAAATATAGTCTATTGATTATACATTCATGGGTAGTGGAATATGCATATTAAACCAGAATTTGACTAAATATACAATAATAACTAAAACAAAAAATAACTCTAAAGGAGAAGGCAGCACAATAGGTGCTTACCCATTCTCCAGGATACCAAGTATTACAACAGAACCCTTTCCTTCCTTGTAAGATAAGTGTCCCTCCTGGGAACCTGGGCCACCATTTGAGCAACATATTGAATTGCCTTTCAACATCTTCTTAACATCTCATGAAGAGAAATCAACTTTTATAGCTCTTAGCAGCGTCTTAGAAAATAGAATACATCTCCCTATGTTTCTCAGAAATTACAGGTTCCTGCATGTTTATTAAGAATTTCATATACTCTCCCATCCCTATTTTTTTGTTCATATCAAATTTTACCAACTACGATTTCTGCCATTTTTATTTTCTTTTAAATCAAGTCAACTTTTCCTGGAGCAAAACTGGCAGATCTAAATTTTGTCACAAAAGAATGCGATTATTTTTCAAATTTTTAGCCATAAACAAAACATAACAAAGTTATATTAGGTGTTGTCAGTTTTATATTATTTGCTTCTGCTACAGCAATCAATATAAATTGGATAAAGAATGATAATTTATATGTATTTATTGGCAGAAAACCAGAAAATAGTAGAAGGGCAAAAGTATAACATCTGGATGTCATTACAGTAAAAGTAACAGGTTCAGAACAGAAGGGGTTAGAACAGCCTGAGGATGTGGAAACTACACAGTTGTTCAAAATCTCATTGAAGTAAAAATCTTCTATAAAACCAATAATTCCCCCTGCCCCTCACCCAATACATACAACTTGCTCTGACTGCAGCTGTATGATACATAAGGATATAACATTTAAAACAGAACTCATAGTCATCTCTTGTGCTTGGGCAAATTTTGAAGAGAATACAAACCTTTAATTCAGGCCACCTCAGTAAACATTTGTTAAGGGCCTACTGTGTGTCAAGCACTGTGATTAACATTAGAGACACCAGGTACAACAGACCCCCTGCCGTTAGACAGATCACAGTTCGGTAAGGAATATAGACAAGTAAAGCATTACATGGAATACAGCATGTTGCATAGGATTATAGAAAAGTGACAAATGAACAGAAATATTGGGTTGGCCAAAAAGTTAGTTAGAGTTTTTCCGTAACATCTTATGGAAAAACCCAAATGAACTTTTTGGCCAACCCAATAGTATAGCATAATGCTTAATCCTATCAGCAAAGTCCAGGTAAAAATTTACAAAAGAGGTGAAGCCGAGGAGTCTTTTAAACAATAAATTTGAATCTAACAAGTGGGCAGAAGGAGTGTTGCTTGAAGAGGAAACATGTCACAAGGAAATGAATGTGCAAAATCGAATGCGTGAGGAAGGACTAGCCAGGAGGTAGATAGAAAAGATCTCATGAAGGGCCTATGTGCCATCGGTTAGACTTCATTTGTGGGTAAAGTTGAGATTCTACTGAAAGGTTTTAAGTAGAGGAATGATAGGTGTGTGAGTGATGGGATAAAATTTATTACGTAAAGATTTATAGGCAATTTCTTCACTAAGGAAGCAAAGAACAAAAGACACTCAGAATATTTTTTAACAGCTGTATTGAGGTGTATTTACACAATATAAAACCTACCCATTGAAGTGTATAATTTAATAATTTTCAGTAAATTTAGAGTTGTGTAATTATCACCACAACACAGTTTTCCACATTTCTGTCACCCCTACCAAAAGCCCTTGTGCTCGTTCGCGGTCAATCCTCTATCTATCTGATCTCAGTTCCTCCTCCAGCCCCAGGCAACCACTATTCTGCTTTCTGTCTCTACAAATTTGCCTTTTCTGAACATTCCATGTAAATGGAATCATATGATACATAGTCTTTTTGTGTCTGGCTTCTTTCACTTAGCATAATGTTTTTGAGGTTTCTTCCAGATTGTTATGAGATAAACAGAACAGTATTTCACCCCCCAAAAGACTATGACTACTGGGAAAACAAGATGCATGAGAAGGATGTTGTGTGAACCTGGCCAAAGTGTGGGGGACAAAAGAGCACAAAAGTGTGAGGACAGGATGGCATGGAAAGAGTTCAATCAGAGTAGAAGAATCAGAAGTTCACAGTCACATGAAAGTAGGTGAAAATATGTCAAGATATTTTAATAAAATGCATTCAAGACTAAATCTTGAACTTCTATTTCCTCCCCACCTTAAAGGTTTGCAATGGGTAAACCTTGGACTTCCTGTTTGTGGATACAACTCTAGCGATATCACAAACTTGTTAGCTTCTTGTATTAAAATCACTTCTCCGAAGGACACAATACCTTAGAGAAAGCCAATAAATCATGACAGACTGACCTCGGCAGTTAAAATGTAAAGGGGCAAATGAATCTAGAACAAGCTGTATTTTCCTTGGAAAACCACTTGGGGCAATGTGGTTGGTGACACTGAGACTAGAAGTGCAATTTTTTAGAGAATGCAGGATTGGTTTACGAATTCCTGTTCAGTTGGAGAAACACTTAGGTGGCATTATAAGGCCACCCGAGTCATAAAAAAATTAAAGTTCTTTCTGCAGGAAAAGAAGGCTACTGGTAGCTTCTCTGGATCTACTTTCAAGCTCCACCCCATTAGCTGAAAAAGAGTGCCTTGCTGGACTACTAGTTACTAGAAAACATTATAGGATTACAGTGCAGCTGATGGAATAAAAAGACTATGTGCTGGCCAGAATAGCCCACCACTTGGGTGTACAGGCAGGACAAGCTCAGAAACAAAGAAGTAACTAAGTAGGAGAGCCTGACAAAGATGTCCAGGTTTAATGTCATGACTGGCTTCAGGCCAGGAACCAAGTGAACCAAGGTTGGAGCCTCAAAATGAAGCTACCAAGGCAGGTTTCCCAAGGGGCTATCAAGAGAACTCCCTCCCTGGAAACCCCGGCTCCATTGCCAGGGAAGCCAGAAGTGAACTTGCCACGCCTGACCCCTTAAGGGACTTTGTGGTCCACTGTGGCCTCAGGAGGCAAAGAGAGACTTCTCAGTCCTAGTTAGAGACTTTCTGGAGCCATTCCAGGGTAAGGACCGGAACTCAGTTCCAAAGGTGCAGACTTAGGGTCCCCTGACATGGCCCAGGGTGGATAGGACAAGTCCAGAACCCTGAACATTGGTGTGGTCTGTTTGCTTCCGTTAGAGTAATAATAGAGTGTCCACAAGCTGCAAAACTGAAACTCTGGTCTTGAAAAGAGACGAGATTAAAGCCAATAATAATATACTTATGTCACAAGAAGTCGCCATTCCTCTGTGAGGTGTCCAGAGACTTAGGAGAAGTATTTGCATACTCTGAGTTTGGGGAAGAAAAGAGACATTAAAATGGACTTGGAAAAGATAGAGATTTTTGTATTTTTCCTCCCCCTTTTCCCACTTACTTTCTTCCCCCACCTCTGTTTTCTGAGAGGAGAAAAGACAAGTCACTGGAAGATTCTTTTAAAGAAAAGTTGCCAAAAGAGGAGAATCGTACTCATGTGGGCTTCGTGTGGAAGCTAGAGGTGAGGGGACATGACACATCGAGAGTACACACTGTGGGATTTTATGCAGCACTGAGGAAAGAGATGATCGAAGGTAAAGATGGGGTGAATATGATAATAGGGTAAGAGAGTAAGCTTTTCTTAGGAGTTCTGGTGTGCTATAGAGTATGATGGAAAATATCAATAAGCAATACTATGAACCAAGTTAGTAGATCCTCTTAGCTGTCAAACAACTCGAGGAAAGAAATTGCTATTTGGAGGCTATGTTTCTTTAAGCATCCTTTACAACAGTATTATAAGAGTGAATACTGATAGCAGGGAGACCAGTTGCTATAATCTGGCAAAAAGAAGGTGAATGCCATGACAATAGGGCCAAGAAAAGTAAATAAAATTGGGAGACATTTTTGGAAGTGAAATTCAAAGGACTTTCATCAGTGTAGTTTATTCTTGACATATGTAAGGAAAATAGAGAAACGCTGACAAAATCAAACTGCTTCCAGATTACTCCTTAAATCAGGGCTTCACTCTGTGGCTTTATGATTTGATTTGAACAGGATTTTCTCAACAACAGGCACAGCCACTTTCAAATGTAACTAATAACAAATCTGTAAAGCCAAACATAAAGTATCTTGCATTAATACTGTTTTTGATTGACTATAGCTCTGCTTCCATATATTACTTTGACTAAGGTCCAGTCCAAATGTCAATATCTCTGTGAAAACTCTGGTTGCCCATCCGTAGTAACTCTACCACATATACCTATAAGACTTTAAATATAATATTGCTAAAAAGTTGTCATGTTATATTATAATAAGTTGTTTTAGGGTATGTTTCCTTGAGCTCTTTGAAGATAAGACTACATTTTCATCCTTGCATCTCCAGTGACTAGTAAAGTGCTTTGTCCAAAGTTAGATTTGTTGAATGAACAGAGGAGATATGGCAATCAGAGGAAGTGTAATTTTCTGCTTAGTGTTTAAGTACTATTATATGTGATAAAAACAACACAATTAAATTCTAAGGGCATTCCCTATATCTAATTCAGAAATTGTGAAACTGTTGTGAGAACTATTATAATCAGAGCTCCCAGTGAAATCAATATATTTATGTGCCGCTAGTCTCAATTACTCAGGCTACTAGAATATTGTTGAGTACTTGTATAGGTGTCACTTTTATTTGAATTACTAAAATATAGTTTTAGTCTATCATTCTAAAATTTAGCAGATATCTTTTTTTTTTTTTTTTTTTTTTTTTTTTTGGCTGTGTTGGGTCTTCGTTTCTGTGCGAGGGCTTTCTCTAGTTTTGGCGAGCGGGGGCCACTTTTCATCGCGGTGCGCGGGTCTTTCACTGTGGCGGCCTCCCCAGTTGCAGAGCACAAGCTCCAGACGCGCAGGCTCAGTAGTTGTGACTCACGGGCCTAGTTGCTCCGCGGCATGTGGGATCCTCTCAGACCAGGGCCCGAACCCGTGTCCCCTGCATCGGCAGGCAGATTCTCAACCACTGCGCCACCAGGGAAGCCCCTAGCAGATATCTTTTAAGTAAGGTAATGATCCTGCCCTTTCTCTTCTCTCTTCACCTACTTGACTGGTTTCTTACTATCCATCCTTTAATCTTCCAATGTATCAGGACTATACATCTATCTTTCTGTCTTATTTATTTATGTACTTTCCTTTTTACATTTTTCTAAATGGTAGATTTCTTGAGGACAGGTATGTTGTTTTATTCATTCTCCAGAATACCTAGAATGGTGGCTTGCAAGTAGTATGCATAGCTAATGAAGAAGAAAGACAAGAAAGGAAGAAAAGTAATCCCCCCCAAATACTTAAAGAAAATAAGATTACTTCCAGTGAGAGGTAAGGAGGACATATTTGAGAACATTTGATCTAGGTTTTAAAGGGGAAGTTATATTTCAACTGTTGGGAAGAAAGCAGTGGTATACTTGCAGAGGAAATGAAGGATATAAGAACGTACAGGGCACAGTTACGGAATGGCTTGATTTTGCTGACAGTTGGATAAGTTAAAATGAGCAGTGGAAGTAGAAGTTGAAAGGTGGATTGAGGTGGTCCTGGCTAACTGACAGCTACTAAAAATTTTTGACTACATGAGTAATAAGGAAGAGTTGGCATTTAAGGCAGCAGTTAAAAACTCAAAAAAGAGAAAATAAATGTTACAGCAACATTTCATAAATAAAGCAAATGATGTACTTAAACACAGTGCAGTACACATTTTTTCAGTCTCTTGTGAGTGGCTGGCACTGAAGATAGATGAAGTCATATGCACTGCATCTCAGTCTTTGTCTTCCCTCCAGTAAAACAGTAATCTAGACAAAACTGTTTTAGCCCATAAGTGGTCTTGAATTCCTTGACAGTGAAAGGGAACAAATATTTATTTAGTGGATATACTAAGCTCTTTATCCATGAACCTTATTTTATTAAACCTTATAACAGTGTAAGGTATGGCTTGTCATTTTTTTTTAACTGACGAGGAAACTGAGTCTCAGAAATGAAGCAGAGTAGAAAGTGGCAGAACCTGGATTCAAACCCATTTCTCTCTCCTGTGCTCCATAATGTACTGACTTCACTGTTTTACGTACAGATTGGAGTCCTGCTTAAATGATATTTTTAGCAACTTCAAATTATTTGTGCTGATGTTGTTCTTGATTGATTTATCTCCAAGGTACTTGATTAGGAATCAAATCCTATTAATGCCTCTTCTAGATTATAGATATTTGTCACTTATGACAAGAATTGCTTATTCTTTTGAGGTATTTTCCGTTTTAAAAAAAATACGTCAGGGTACGTTTTGGGTTCTGGAATCACAGATTAACCATTCAGCCCTCATAATGATAAATTAAGGAGATGATCAATGAGTTTCATAAGGTTATGAGTGTCAGTTTATTTGTGATAATGTAAGGTTTTGTTCCTGCCTTTAATTTACGGCTGAGTGTCTTTAACTATCAATTTTATCTTTCCAACCTTTTAAAATCAAGGTGATTTCTTCTTTAGCATTTCTTAACATACAAGATTGTAAAGGTACCAATACCTCATACAGCGAACGTGTATTACATTTTTCAAAGCTTTCAATAGTAATTTTTTGATCTGCACATTAACCTGGTAAGGAGGGCATAAAAGATATTTTCCATTCAGGTAATAAGGACTTTAATGTTATTTGCCACCATATAAATAATATTCTTAGCCCCACAGACAATGCACTGATTTTTGTGTCAGCTTATGCTATCTATTGGTGTATATTAATTCTATATTATATTTTTTCTTGAGGACAAATGTTTAGAATTGCAATTTTCATTTTAAGTTGATGCTCTGCAGAAGGATTTCACAAAAACTGATAAAACTTTGAAATATAAATTTTTTCTATGGTAATTACCACAAAATACAGTTAAGTAGTTCAGGATGTTTCTATAGTAATTACTGAACAATGTGCTTTCGGTATTTTTGATATAAGTAAATATAGAAATTACGTAGCTTCTAATATCAAAGGATTTGTTACTCTAAGATATTTCTAAATTTACTTTTTAATATAAAATTGATCATGCTTGAAATCAAACTTTTCTTCTGTGTACATAATTGATATACATTTTACTCTTTAGGAAAACAAATAGAAACAAATAGAAACTGGAAAATTTTTAGGAAAGCAGAAGAATGTAATTCTCAGCAGTCTTCTCTCTGGATCAACAGGTTTATATGGGCATGTAAAATTGTTAAAAAAATAAAAAAGACTTGGAAATAAAGAGGATTAAAAAACAGCAGTAAATATGGATACATTGAGATGGCAATCTACAAACTGTTGTCCTAGTTTTGTCATTTAGTAATTCTAACAGAAGAGCAAAACAGTATATTCCTTTAATACCAAGCTTAGGGCACAAGAAATAAATGTATTTAACATAGTGACGGAAAACTCAATAAGAGAATGAAAATTAGAATCAAGGAAAACTTGCCCAACATTTACTGAAAACTTACAATTGAGCACTGTACTATGTGTTGAGAATTTCAAAGATACATTGGGTCCTTTCACTGAGTTTTTGGTTCTGTGGAAGAGATATTCTAGCCAAGGAAAATCATGAGCAAAAGCAGGGAGATGAATGGAAACTGATGAACTATGCAAAATCCTAGGAGATTCATTTGTGTTGGATGCATTGGCTTGTGCATATCAAGAGACGGGGTTTGAAAAGTAGAGAAAAGCCTATTCGAGTAGTGTTTTGTATGCCAGTATAATGGTTAGATCAATAAAGAGACATAAGCCTAATTCAGTGAATTTTGCAAGGAATACTGGCCATTGAATTTTACCTAATATAGGCACTAGAATTTAACTCTTATGGGTAATATAATTGCTAATATTTATTGAGTTCTAAATTCTTTACATATATTAACTCATATAGCCCTTACATTAACTCTCTGAAGTAGGTATTAGTACTATCCTTATTTTATAAGTAAGGACACTGAAACATAAAGAAATCACTTACCCAGTGTCACAAAGTTGGTAAGGTGAGGTGGAAGGATTCTCTCCCTGGCAGCCTGACTCAGAAGTCCTGTTCTTAATTACCATGGTACAGCAAGGTAGAGTCCACTCAAACTGGACTGAAGTTTTGAGGATATGTGATGATATTTTTTTTTAGATATTTGACTACATATTGAATTCAGGAAAGTTTTGGTAACATTTGTTAGTAAAGTATCCAAATCTTCTTTTTTTAAAAAAAAACAGCTTTATTGAAGTATAATTGATATCTTATAAATTGCACATATTAAAAGTAGCAGTTTGATAAGTTTTGAAACATATATACACCACCAAAAGCATCATCACAGTAAAGATAATGAACATATCCGTCACCCAAAAAAGTTTCCTCATGGCACTGCTTACTCACTCCCCACCCAGGCAAATACTATTCTGCTTTCTATCACTACAGATTAGTTTGAATTTTCCAGAATTTTATGCAAATGTTATCTTAGAGTATATTATCTTTTTTGGGGGGTCTGGCTTCTTTCAATGAGCATTATTATTTTATTTGTCTATGTTGTAATGGTTATCAATTTTTATTGCTGAACAGCATTCCATTGTATAAATATAGCACAATTTCTTTATCTTTTCCCCTCTTGATGGATATTTGAGTTGAAAGTTTTTTTCCAGTTTTTCTCTGTTACGAGTTGGCTGCTCTGAATGGTCACGTACAAGTCTCTGTATGAATGTTTAAGGAAAGAAGTCAGGCACAAGGAATATATATGATTTCATTTATGTAGAATGTAATGTGAGGCAAAACTAGTCTATCTTATCAGAAATTATAATAGTGGTTATCTTTTGGGAGGTAATTAGTGACTAAAAGGGTGGATGAAGGAGACTGCTTTTGGACTCTGAAAGCATTTTGTTTCTTCATCTTGATATTGATTACATGGGTAACCAGTTCAGTATATGAAAATTCAGTGAGCATTACACTTCTGCTACGTACTCTCCTATAGGTATCTTACACTTTGATTAACAGTTAAAGTAAAAGTGAGGCTAGTGAAATCATTTGGTTCAGTCTAGATAATTTTCTATATGTTATCTGGCATGTATGCTTTTTATTTCATAGCTCTTATTAATATTCTAGTTATATACTCCTATAATATCCTTCTTGTACATTCTATACCATTACATTTATACCTTTTACTGTAATTACTATTTTACTGTATGTCTTTCTTGTTAAATTAAAAATTTCTGTAAAAGAAGGTAATATCTAACTTTCCTACCTCCATGTCCATTGTCTGATATGGTTCTTGGTACATAGTAGGTATTCAACGAATACTTGGATGAATGATACATAAGTTTTCTTTCTGGTTTCTTGTGAACCTGCTCCAAGTTTAGCCTCTGAGTCTTCATTATTTGTTTTCTACTGAAGGTTTTGCTTCCTCTACTGTCTACAAATTATGGGTTATATTGTGTGATATTAAAAGTTTTTCCTCCTAATCTCAATTCTTTGTTTTACCATACATTTTTCAAAATAATAATAACTTCTATTTTTGAGTGTTTACCATGTGCTCTGAGCACTTTACATCTACTAACTTATTTAAGATGCACCATCCAGCATTGTAGATACTCATATTGTTCCCATTTTATGGAGAAACTGAGGCACAAGGATGTTAAATATCTTGCCCAAGGTTATAAGGTCTTGTAAGTGACAGAGTTCATATTTAATCCCAGACAGTCTAACTATGTAAGTCATGATTTTATACAGTATAGTCTTCTGTGTTTATATACACTACATTATGTCATAACATTTCTTCATTTCCTTCAGAACTTGGATAAAATGTTAACTTTCAACAGTGGCTCTCTCTGACTTTATATGAAATAGAAGCTCTCCAGATGCTCTCAGTCATTCTCACCCTGCTTTATTTTCTTCATAGCACATTTCACCACATGTTATGTTGTACATTTATGTTTATTTCCTTCTCATACATCTCTCCCACTAAAATGGTAGCTCTACAAAGGCAGAGGTTTTATCTGTTTTACTTTTAACTACAGTCTTATATCTTAGAATAAGGCCTAATTCATAGTAGATGCTTAATAAATATTTGTTAAATGAACAAATAAATGCTTCATAGAATCAACTTACACCATGGCACTTTGGTGCTACAGGGTTGGCAGAGGTTTTTAAAAATCCCTTTAGCAGAGTCACTTCTTGCTTACAATAGAGACCAAAAAGGATCTCTATTGGACAGAAACACAGACACCATAACACATTCCGATTGAACATATCCTGGAAATGGTAACGCAAGAGCATTTCTGAACATGCCAGTATCATGTGAATTTTTATTCTAGGAGCAACTTTGTTCTGGCAAAGGAAGTTTTATTTGTCGTCATATAATTTGCATATTTAAAAGATATCTGCGGCTTCTAAGTGGAGAGTGTGTTATAGAGGGCACAATGGAAGACACAGTAACCAGTTATCGAGGCCATGGAAGTAATTCATGGGAGAAACAAAACTTTGAACTAGAGCTATGACAATGACCATAGAGATGAGAAGAAATAGATTTCAGAGAGAGTAGAATCCATAGAACTTGTGAATAATTAGTCATGGGTTTCTGATTTAGGTAGTATCAACTCATAGGCAGGAAATAGAGGAGGTCTGGGAAGATGACTAATTTTGTTTCCTACATGATAAATTGGAAGTTCATATGGTATATTCAAAACTGTTCAGTAAACAATAAAAAAAATTAGACCTGGAACTTAGAAGAGCATTTGTGACTAGAGAGTTATATTTCGGTCATCAAATGCTTGAAGTTGCTTAGGGGGATACTATGTAGAATGTTGTTCCAGTATCAACAGGTTCTTAACTAGCCACACGATAACCAACTCTGCATGATTTAAGCTGAAAGAGACTTTAATGATAGGACATTGAATAAATGAAAGAACGGGCTATAAGACAACCAGTGAAACTTAGAAAAAAGGCAAAAGCAATTTTTAAAAGAACAGTGTGGCGTAATACCATCATTGCCACCACTGAATGCTGAATGCCACAGTTTGCACCGGCACCCTGCAAGCACTGGGTACTGACCACTGCTACTGCACCATCACCCTGCAATGTGTTACCCTCGCTGCTGCTGCTTCTGCTACTCAAGCCATAATGAATTCTCCTCAGTTAGCTTCTGTGGCGAGAAGGGAGTATGTGTCTGACTTGCATAGCCCCTGGCCCCAGTTCACTGATGCCAGAGAGACTTGACAACCAGGTATGTGGCTTCTAAAAATGATGTTGATCCCCAGCAGCCAAAAACCACCATGTACACTTACTCACCAACATTAGGTTTATTAATTGCTGCAGCAAGGGAGGCTGCATACCATGGAAAACCATGGAGCACCTCAGTAAGAGGGAGTTAGGAGGGATTTTAGGTAATTTTGGAGAAGGTTTAAGAATGTGGTTATTTTTCGGGATCAGGTATTCTCTGAAAGTGGGGCATTTGGTTATTGGAGATTTGGGCATTTTTTAACCTTTGAGACCAGGGGAATGGAGGGTAGCTGGAGTTGCCATTGGAGAAGAAGTAGTAATTCCTTATAGTAATAGAAGCACAAGGTCTGCTTTTGTCTCTATCCAGGTCTGATTTTGTAGTTGACTTGTCTTTGTTTTATTCCATCATTGTCTGAAGAGTCCTCAACTGATAATTTTGTGAAATTGCTTATCATCAGCAGGGAAATACCATGGTTTGGTGGTAGCAACCAAGCTAGCTACCAGCTGTCAGCTGTCAGGGCTGCTCTTCCCTTTTCAGTAGGTAAGCTTTGCCTCCTACCAAGATTCCTAAAGTGGAAATGACCAAAATGCCAGATGCTGGGCAACCAATTAAAAAATTACCAAGCCTATAATTTCCAAATATTAGGTATTGTATTAGTCAGCTCAGATTGATGTGACTGAGTGGTTTAAACAGCAGGAAATTATTTCTCATAGTTCTGGAGGCTGGAGGCCTAAGATCAAGGTGCTGGCTGATTCTGTCCCCCAGAGAAGGCCCTTTTCCTGGCTAGAAGATTGTGCCTTTTTGCTGTATCCTCACATGGCAGGGAAAGAGGGAGCTCTGGTCTCTCTTCCTCTTCTTATAAGGACACTAATCCAATTATGGGAGGTGGGATCCCACCTTTATGACCTCATCTAAAGCTGATTACCTCCCAAAGGCCCCACCCCCAAATACCATCGCCTTGAGGGTTGGGACTTCAGCATATGAATTTTGAGGGGACACAAACATTCAGTCCATAAGACGTGTCACTTTAAATCAGGGATCAGCAAACTTTTTCCTGCAATAGGCCAAGTGGCAAATATTTAAGTTTTGCAGGCCATAGGGTCTCCATCACAACTACTCAGTCATTGTAGCACAAAAGCAGCCAAAGACAATATGTAAACAAACAAGCATGGCTGTGTTCCAAAAATCTTTATTTATGGACACTGAAAAATTTGAATTTCATATCATTTTCATGTCATGAAATATTATTCTTCTTTTGATTTTTTTCAACTATTTAAAAATATAAAAACTATTCCTAATTTGTAAACTGTATAACAACAAGCAGTGGACCAGATTTGGCCTGCAGGCCATAGTCTGAAAACCCCTGCTCTAACTAAGAAGTGATATTATTGATGAGTCGGTTGCCTGTGAACTGATATGAAGAGAGAAGACCAAGTGGTGTTGATTAGTTCAAAAGAACACATCATGTGGAATTAGATGTCACCATAACAGAGATTCCATTACTTCTGGGTCCTTATTGTAAATCTCAGAATCCATGTCTATTTTAATAGCTCTTAAATTAGGAGATAGTGACAGACTCTACCTACTACTTCACTGATGTTCTAGGAAAGCTTCTTTACATAGAATTTTTTTATTTCCTTTTATTTGGATACATTAGGACTCACTTACAGTTAGTTTTTTTTCATTTTTTCCCAATTTTATCAAGATATAATTGAAGTACATCACTGTATAAGTTTAAAGTGTACAACATAATGGCTATATATATATATATATATATATATATATATATATATAGTGAAGTGATTACTGCAATAAGTTTAATTAGCAACCATTATCTCATTTAGATGCAATAAAAATAAAAAGTAAAAAAAGAAAAAGAACTTTGTTTTCTTATGATGAGAATGCTTAGGATTTCCTCTCAACAACTTTCATATATATCATACAACAGTGTTACCTCTAGTCATCATGTTGTACATTACATCCCTTACATCGATTTTTAAATATTATTTCTATTGCTCAGCTTCGCATGAGAGACTTCATATTAGTTGCATACAAACCAAAAGCTTTGGTATTTTTTTGATCTATAAAAATTATAACAGTTTATTTGGTAATATATTCTTTTGATAACCTAATACCTTTCAAGAGGCAAAACCATAACAAATATTTTCCCCAGTAATTGCTCCTCATAAAAATTGAATTATTCTCAATTGTATTTTTTAATCTGAGAAGTCCTCTGAGATATATTTAAAAGGGCTAAATTTAGTCTCATGACCTCTAAAGATAAATCTACCAGAGAATGGCTCCCATTAGAGAACCTAGCTCATTTAGGACACTATAAATGGCTGTAGATTATAATATGTGTAGGGGTTTTGCAGGCAATAAAACCAGAAAGGTAAACTGGTGTCAAATTATAATTTCCTTGAATGCAGTGTTGAGGAATTTGGACCTTTTCCTGAAATAATTTGATTTCTGAGCCCAGAAATGACATGACCAAATTATTTGGGGGATTACTCTTGTGACAATGATAAGTATGGATTGGAAGAAGCTGTAACTGGAGGCAGGCAGACTAGCAAAGAGGCTGTTACAAGGCCTGGGTCACCATAGTCCAAGAAGTAAAAGAGGTGAAACCAAGAAGTAAGTAAACTAACAAGTGAGAGGAGCTAAGGGACTCTTCATCTCTTAAACCCTAATTCTAGTATTATTTGATATGAAGCCTTCTTTGGGTCAGGCAGAGAGGATGAAAAGAGAACATATATTCAAGACATATAACAGCGGTAGAATAAACAGGTGCTTGTAATTGACTAATTTGGAAGGTGATAGAGAAAAAACAAGTTTAGAATAGCTTCCAAGTTTCTATTTTAGGCTACAAGGGAGGTAGTGGTAACATTCATCAAAATAGGAAATAGAGAAGTAAGAGGCAAGTTCTTTCTACCATTGCTTTATTGGGACAATCAATCCTTCCTTTCCTTAAAGGGACTTGGGCTCCATCTTCTTATTTTGGCACTGATGGTTCTCCTTCCGCAAGACCTGTGAGCTCTGCTCACAGTGTGAAGGTCCAGTTTGCCCTGGGAACATAACCCACTGTGGCCTGACAGGGGAATAATTCTCTTAACCAGTCTTCTCCATGAGTGAACTGCTTTGAGAAAGAACTTTCTGTCTTCTTTGGGCTTTAACGCTAAGGAAACAAAGAAGTCCTCTGAGTCCCTTCATGTTGCTGAGAATTTTATTGAGAAAATACTTTTCTATTTCCCGAACATGTCGAATAATTTAATACCTAGGAGAATGCTAATGCTCGTGTCATTTTCCTTGCTTGAAAATCCCTTTCTGCCTTCTCCATCTGGTGAACTCTTCATCTCATAACCCCTAATTTCAATATTATCTGATATGAAGCCATCTCTGGGTCAGTTCCTGAATTACAAGTTCTCAAAACATGACATCTTCTGGGTAGCATGAATCCCAGGCATAATAAATTAACACACTAATTTCAAAATCACTTAATTTCTTAATTTTCTGATAGAATATAAGCTCCATCAGGGCAGGGACTGTGTTTTGCTGTGTAAATCCTTGAATTACTGTTAAACACATAATAAAAATCTCATATTATCCATTATTATTGTTAATTGTACGTTTTTATGTCCACTTCACTAAGTTGTGAGGTACCTGAAGGAAGTGACCACATCTTAGTGCCAGCCCTTAGCCTAGCCATCTGATATGTGCTCAAGAGGTGTTTGTTATATTAATGAAAGAATTGTTTGGTTAATGAATTTAAAAGACATAATTTACAAGGAATTTGTAAAATGAAGTATCAGGGTAGTACAAAAGTAAGATAGTTAACTTGTTATTTTGTCTACAATGATAATGATGATATGAAGAATCAGACCTTTCTTCCTCTTTGGGCAGTTAGCTCAGTGTTTTGTAACATTGACAAAAAGTTAATCTTTCCTCAGTAAAATTCAGGTTCAGAAATATCATTTTTTTTTTTTTTTTAAATTATAGCTACTTTATTTATTTATTTCTTTATTTTTGGCTGTGTTGGGTCTTTGGTTCGTGCGAGGGCTTTCTCTAGTTACGGCAAGTGGGGGCCACTCTTCATCGCGGTGCAGGGACCGCTCTTCATCGCAGTGCGCGGGCCTTTCACTATCGCGGCCCCTCCCGTTGCGGGGCACAGGCTCCAGACGCGCAGGCTCAGTAGTTGTGGCTCACGGGCCCAGCTGCTCCGTGGCATGTGGGATCCTCCCAGACCAGGGCTCGAACCCGTGTCCCCTGCACTAGCAGGCAGATTCTCAACCACTGCGCCACCAGGGAAGCCCCAGAAATATCATTTTTTTGACAGTATGTTGAGAATCAATGGCTGAACTTATGACTTTTTTAAAGCAAGATTGCCTTTATATAAATATAATTACCCATAAGAAATAATGCTATTAGAATTCAATGTCTTTTACAGTTCTTTAATTGAAATGAGCTTTCATTATGAGGCACATTTCACAATGGTCTCATCTAGAGTTGATTTTTTACCCATTGTTCTATTTGGTTTCTATTGTACAGTCCGTTATTTCTGATTGCTATCCTATTATATTTTATTTCACAACTTCTAAGTACTGATTGTTATAATCATATTTTAGCATGATAATCTTTATGCCAATTTATGTCCATGGGGAAAAAATTAGTCCTGGTTAAGACCAATCAAAAAGTTATCCTAAGTGAAATTTGTTCCTAAATTGCTATTTTAAGTGAACATATGCAGCTAAAAGCACATATCATTCCAATTATTAAATAAAAGCTAATTTTATTTCTATGTATTGATAGACACTATGAAAAAATATACCAGTAATGTAGGTTTTAGCATTCAAATACTAAGGGAAGAATCTCTAGTAATAAATACATAGAAGAAAAAACATCTAGTTGAGTCTGAGGCAAATATTATTTTAAGAAGAAACTTAATTTAGGAAATTAAGAAAAATTAATAATTTTAATTTATAATCATAATAATAATTAAAAATAATTTTTCTAATTAACTGACTTTAGAAAAAAAGATTTGTGGAGTAATTTTCTTTGAAGATATAATAAACATAAAAGTGAAGAGGTATACGAACTTGAAAAATATTAACATCTTTACCATATTTTCGAAACTATAAAGTAATAAAAAATGAAACAGAATATATATAGAATCACAGTCATGGTTTCTGAAAAGTTGAACTTGTAAACATCAGAAATCATACAAAAACCCACAGAATAATTTATGAAAAAGAAATTGTCAAAATGGAAAACTAGAATATTGATAAGTCAAATGCAGGAAGGAAAAAACTTAAACTGCTTTGAACATTGTTGGACCTAGAAGGTATTATGCTAAATAAAATAAGTCAGACAGAGAAAGACAAATACTGTATGATTTCACTTATATGTGGAGTCTGAAAAATAAAACACATGAACAAACAAAACAAAACAGAAAGAGTCACAGATACAGAGAACAGATGGTTGCCAGAGGGAAAAGGGACCAGGAGGATGAGTGAAATAGGTGAGGGAAAGTAGTACAAACTTCTAGTTACAAAATAAATGAGTAACAAGGATGAAATGTACAGCATGGGGAATACAGTCAATAATAATGTTTTATCTTTGTATGGTGACAGATGGTAACTAGACATCATGGTGATCAATTTGTAATGTATAGACATGTCAAATCACTATGTTGTGCACCAGGAGCTAACATAGTGTTGTAGGTCAGTTATACTTCAAAAACATACAAGAAAACAAACAAGCTCATAGAAAAAGAGATCAGATTTGTGGTTACCAGAGATGAGGGGGCAAGGAGGGGGAATTCAATGAAGGTGATTAAAAGATACAAATTTCCAGTTATTAGGTAAATAAGTACTAGGGATGTAGTGCATAACATGATTAACATAATGAACACTGCTGTGTGTTATATATGAAATTTGTTAAGAGAGTAAATACCAAGAGTTCTCATCACAGGAAAAAATATTTTTCCTTTTTCTTTTATTTTGTATCTATATGAGATGATGAATGTTGACTAAACTTATTGTGGTAATCACTTCATGATGTATATAAGTCAAATCATCATGCTGTACACCTTAAACTTATACAGTGCTATATTTCAATTATAGCTCAATAAAAGTAGAAGAAAAAAATAAAATCAATTAAAGCTGCAAAGGCTATGCAAATACTTTTATACATATTTTCTATTTTTTTAATTTAATTTAATTTAATTTTTTTATACAGTATGTTCTTATTAGTTATCTGTTTTATACATATTAGTGTGTATATGTCAATGCACATTATCTCTCATGATCCCAAAAGCACCTTTGTACTTAATTTAATTAAGTAGTAATATATTCATTTCTTTGCTAGTTTAGTATTATCAAAATTTTTTTTCTAATCAAGAACAAAAGTGTTAAAACTATTTCTTTTATATTTTTTGCCTAAAATCTACTAAAACTCAAATTAATAAATCAGGATTTTTTTTTTTAATGTGTGGTGTATCAGACACTTCTGGGCCTTAAAAGACCTCTATTTTTACTTTACGTCTGCCACCAACAAACCATGTGATGCTCTTTTAGGTACCTAATAGCTCAGTAGAATGAGTGTGTTTAGAAGTATGCTTTTGGCAATAAGAAACAGAATTCTGAGTAAAAGTGACTTTTTAAATAATAGGTACCTTGTTGTCCATAACAAAGTCTCAAGATAAGCAGTTCCAGAGTTTGTTTCAGTAGCTTAATGATTTTACCAAAAGCTCAGTCTTTTTTCCACTGCTATTCCCAGCATGTTGGCTTTCATCCTTGGACTTGTTACCTCATGGTTTCATAGTGTCTGCTGCAACTCCGGGCATCACATTCTCATCCAACCATGAAAAAAAGAGGAAAAAGAGGGACAGGTATAAAAGTTCTCATGCCTCTCTCCCTCTTTTAAACCAAGGGGAAAAATCTTTCTCAGGATCTCCCTCAGAATCTCTTCGCCTCCTCTTCCTGTTCTAGTGGCCAGAACTGAGTCATATGCTCATATCTTAGCTGCAGAGGAGGTTTGCCTCATAACTATTTGGGATTTCCAGTCTCTGATGCAGGGCAGATACCGCTGGCAAGGAAGAAAGGGAAAGGAAACGACAGTTGCCTGGGAAACCAGCCATGGCTACCTCGGCAAATTATTTTCAAAGGCCTTTATCTGCTAAAGTTCAAATTCTCTGACATCTTAGTCACAGGGTTGTTTCTGTATTTTACATCATTCAGGGTATCAACAATCTAAGGCCAGATCTACATAAAAGTACATGAATTAATATTTACAAAGCCCAAAGTGACAAGTTGTAATTTTTTCATTGAATAATAGGAAGAAATAATGAGCCTGAAACAATGAGACTGTGTATGTGTGTGTGTGTGTGTGTGTGTGTGTGTAAGAGTCTCTTAGGAAAGAAACTTGTTTTTCCCTGCTCAGTTATCAAGAGTTTTAAAATAGCTTAACTGTGCTTGAGTATTTTTTCAGTAGCATTCGAAATCTCTTCATGAGCTTATAATGTAGGTTGCAGCATATTCTAGTGAAAATGAGCATCTTCATAGCTGATTATGTTTCCCATAACCTCTTGATTGGACTGCTTCAGTGCAAGCTAGGAGCTTCAGTTCCTGACGTGCGCCCATACACAGAGATAATTGTCATGGTTTCTGCTCATATGGCACTGTTTCTCCAGAAAGAGTTCAGAAAGTCTTACAAGTACAATTTTATCTTTGCTGCATTGTCATGAGTTAGGAATGCACAATAATTTTTGGCCAGTGGGAAAACTCACGTTCAGAGTGAATGAATGACTGGTGCTGGTCATAAACCCAAGGAGACTAGAGAGAGAGGAATGAAATTTAGCCTTCTCCTCAATCTAATTAGAGTAGTGCAGAATTTGTCTTACAGCTGATTGCTGTTCACAAGGTTCTATTTTATACTTTAATCTATTTCACTGGAGAAGTTTATCTTACTATATAAACTAAAGCCATTCTTGAGAGGTTACTTGTAAGTTTATTTCTTCATACAGAATCTTTTTTTCATGTTATGCATTAAATTAGAGATACATAGTTATAGGAAAGAAAATTTTTCCAATAAGACATCATGAAATCAGCTTAAACTTTTAAATGTTGAATATTTAAAAGAAAAAAGTATTTCCCAAGGAAATACTCAAAATATGTGACAGCTTGATGTAAATTATATATTTTAAATATTTATTCTAAAAATTTAAATACTGCAAGGAGAAACATCTTAATTAGAAGCATTCACAAATTGCTTAATTAGAAGAATTCTAAAAAATTGTCTTCCCAATATCCTTTGACAAAATAATAGATGTTTAGTTTGGTTACATATCCTTCTGGGAGATCCAAGAAGCCAGTTTAGCTTTTTGTTGCTGTTCTTAGGGGAAAGTTGAATTGAAATGATGGAATAGTACATAAATATTGTAGCTGTGACATTGGCTTAAGCTATAGTAATAATCGAGGAAGAATTTTTTTTTAATTTTTATTGGAGTATAGTTGATTTACAATGTTGTATCAGTTTCACGTGTACAGCAAAGTGAATCAGTTATACATATCCACTCTTTTTTTTAAGATTCTTTTCTCATGTAGCCCATCAAGGGAGAATCTTTATAGAAAACATTTTATCATAGAAATTATATTATGTTATTGGACAATGGATTTAAAATTTTTCCTGGTGTGTAAAGATAATAAGTTTATGTTTCTTCAACATGAGGTATGCCGCTAGTTGCATTTTTAAAGAATATCAATTCTTGTCTTGCCTTTTTGTCTTTAGTACTTGTGTTGTAAGGAATTATTTATTTCAAAATGTATAATACAAGGTTCATTTAAAGAAAGATTGTGAACAAGAGAAGAACATGATAACATGGTAGAATCGGTAGGTCCAAAGTATAAAATGTAAATGTCCATTTAACATAGGACATGGATTAAGTAAAGTGGAAAGATAGTGTATTCTTTCCCTAAGTTCCAATACGAGAGAAACATCGGACAGTAGCAACTGAGGGGAGTTTTCCTATCCTTGTGACATGAATAGCCACTAATTAGAGAGTGTTTGAGAACATTTGAAAGACAAGTTAAAAGATGGAATGAATTAGCCCATGCCAAAAATTTGCAGAATCTTGTGAGAGTCAGCAAACCCATGTTACTGCACTGGGAATTTATGGAGAAACAAAATTCTGCCAACTTTATGTGGCTTCAGAAGTAATTGTACACTTAAATAGATAAAACCTCTGAATCTGATAAAAAGCAAATCATAGACTGTATAATTTTATCAAAGTGACAGATGCACCAAGATACTGCGTTATTTCCCGTCATTGCTCCAATTGGAATCTTTTACCAGATTTGCAATTGGATAAATGCTATAAAGTAATAGCATGCTAGTAAGGACTTAATTTTCATAAATGCAACCAAATGACAGTATTAAGAATAAATGTCCCTAGATTCCAGTAACATGTACCCTAAGAAATGAGAATTTCAAATAGTATATAAATATAGTTATCTAGTGGCAATTACCTAATAATAAATATTTCCAGTCCTTAATTTATCTATTGTATCAAGTTTTAAAACTTAAATATTCTTAGGAACCAAGCTTATATCATAAACCCACGGAGCTATCTAGATGTAAGATCTTAAGGACTGATGTAGACCAAGGGTTGGAAAACTATGGCTTATGGTCCAAATTTGGTGGCCCCTATTTTATAAATAAGGCTTTATTGGAACACAGCCATATCCATTTGTTAATATGTCATATATGGCTACTTTTGCACTACAATGGCAGAACTGAGTAGTTGAGATAGAGACCATTTGGCCTATAGAGCATGAAACCCTTCTTGTCTAGCCTTTAATAGAAAAAGTTTCTTGACGCCTGGCATAGACTACAGTGAGCTCTAGAAAATAGACTTTTCATAAAAACATTCATATTTAAACAATGGTCAAGCCAAACAGTCCAGGCCAGGTGTAGATGATTGGCCACTGCTGTGAAAAGAGATCCTGTGCCAGCTCTGTCATTAACTTTCTGTGTGACATTGAACAAGTCACCAAGCCTCCTCTAGTAAGAAGGGAGCATTTCTTTTCCCTGAGGTTGCTGTGCATAAGGCCAAATGGCAAAAATCAACATGGTCTTTTAAGGAGAATGTGAAAGTCAAACCAGGGAAGCATGTCCAAAACAGTCATAAATGCAAGAAGAGCCTGAAGTGAATATTGGGAGCTAAGATGCAGGGCCTGACAGGTCAGAGTTTCAAGAAGACAAAAGAGGATGATTCGATCAAATTTAAATCATCCATGTACAATGCTTGGTGTCAGTCTATTTATCTCTTGTAAAAATAAAATACAGTGTGTGTGTGTGAAAAAACAAAAACAAAAAAATATGAATAGAAGTTAGGTTTATTACTACAAATGAAAAGTTTAATACTTTTCAAAAAAAAAAATTTAAATCCTATACTCATTATAGGGAAACACACAGGCCTGTGTTTTCATGGACTAAGTATATCCATGATTCCATGGACTGGGAAGGACAAGAACTCAATTTCATCATCTTTAGAAAAGTATTTACAGTGTCCTCCTAGTCTAAGAAATGTCCTGTGGGAAAGAAAAGAAAAATGGTTTTGGTCACATAAACAGGAAGTTGTCTAAACTAATTGAATCTGTTAAATAATCACAATGAACATTTGTATGTTTTATGAGAAGTCCTACTGATAAGAAATCTATTTAACATTTTTTAAGCAAGATTTGCCAAAATGTACTGGCCATCTGAAATTTTTTTTAAATCATGCAACATTTATAAGTCCTTAGGAAAACTTCAAGAAACTCTGACCTCAATAATCTCTCAAAATATTTCCAACTCTGAAATTCTTCTGTAAGTATTTCAATACCTAACTCTTAAAGAACACCTACCATATGTCAATCACAATTTATGTGCTTTACCTGTATTAACTATTTTAATCATCAAAATAACCTTATGATATAAGGTTTCTTATTATCATTCCCATATTACAGATGAGAAAACTGAGGTGCAAAGATGTTCTTATTGGTTTAAAGTCAAACAGCTAGTGAGTGGTAGAATCAGGATTTATACTCAGGTTGTCTGAATTCAGAGTCTCTGCCCTAAACTACTCTCCATTTAGAGTTTTGTTGCTATATTTCAGATATCCAAACAAATGAAAAACTCACCTAAATATTTCACTTAGTATTTTTTATTATTTGGATTTTTTAAAACCTACTATTGAAAATGTCAGGAAGTCAACTTAACACAAGATGCAGATATCCTGGGATGGATGAATCTCAGCCTTATCTGCCTCTATTATCACTCATAGTTTACAATAAGTAAGCTAATGTATATTCATTACAATATTCATTAAAACAGGCCTATCAGGATATCTCCTTGGCAACTGTTCATTAATTATAGCTGCCTCCTTGGCAACTGTTAATTAACTGTAGATGCCTGATAAAAATTGAGTGGTTTTTCTTTGTAAATATTCTAGAATTCAAACAGCTCACTGGTAAAGAGTTATTCATTCATGCACATATGAATATCTTCATTAAACAAACTGATTGAGAAGCTATTTGTAAGATCAACAACTTACTTGCTCTCATGAAGTTTCAGTCTAGCAGGGGGAAAAAAATTAACAAGTAAACAAGTTTTAATTTTCAGTATTAAATATTAAAATATAAAATTAACCTAAAAAATTAAATTAAATATTTTCAGTGGTAAGTGTTAAGAAGAAAATGAAACAGGGCAATATATAACATGAAGATGGGAAGAAGATTTAATTTTGGGTAAAGGGGATATGAGGAGGAAAAATATGAGCTGAGTTGAAAAGGAGCCAGCTATGAGAAGATTTATGAGTTAGAACATTACAGGCAAGAGAAGCAGCAATGATAAATGTAACAATCATGGAAATTTTACACATTTCTACAATTTTTACATATATAATATGAACATAGGTTGGTAAACATCATTTAATACAACCAATTTCATTAGAACTTGCTCATTCAGATAACTAGGTGAACTTTACAAATGAATCTAAATAATCAGAAAGATATTCGGTTCAGACAGGAGATGATCAAATTGTAGGCATAACTGATAGAGAATGTGACCCAAACTGTAACAAGTCCTGATATTTTCTCCCTAGCCTATGGCAGTGATCATGCCTTCAAGCCATTTGTAAGGGGAAGTCACACCAGTTGGATTCCTGTGTTGGGACATAGAGATAGACCCCAGACCCACATGTGTTTACTGTAAGGACAAAGGAGTACAGTCAAATGAGTAAGTAATCAAGTAGGCTGCTTGAAGTGCATAAGAACAGGCCACGTCGGACCCCACCTAGTAGAGTAAGGAGGTAAACAAATGGAGATAAGAGGCTTACCCTCCAAGGAATCAGCAAGGAGAGGAGATAAAAGCCTGGAATATTCCTCTAGCGCAGTGGATCTCAACTAGAAGTAATTTTGCCCCCCTAACCTCTACCCTGGGGACATTTGACAATGTCTGGAGACATTTTGGTTGTGAAAACTGCAGAGAGTACTACTAATTTTAAGTAGGTAGAGGCCTTGGATGCTGCTAAACTTCCTACAATGCACAAGATAGCTGCATCCCAGACGTCCCCTTATCCAGCCGTGAGGATAGAATGACAGGGATGCCTGCAAGAAACTCTAATGGGAATTTTTAGAATTTCTTCACTTTGGACTAAAATCTCTTACATTCTTTAAGGATACATGTTAGTATTGTGGACTTAAGCTTTAATCACAGAAAACCCTCAGCTTCAGATGTACTCTTTTAGTATTTTTATTCTTTCTTTTCACACGTGCAGATGTATATGACTCATATAGCAAGGTTCTCCAAAACCCAGCTCAAACTTCACCTTTTCTTAAAGTTTTCCATAATTACCAAACTGTCAAATGTTCCTTCTTCTGAGCTCCTATGGCAATCTATACATACTTTTATCCTAGCATGTATCACCCTGTGAAGTATTTATTCATTGAAAGGTCATTCCCATTTTAAAAATAGGTCTTTCTGGGTAGAGACTATGTAAGATGTGCTAAACATCCTACAGTGCACAAAGTAGTCTCCTATATCAAAGAATTAACTGGCCCAAAATGTCAGTAGTGCCAAGGTTGAGAAACCCTGCATCCCAGAAATCTTTGTAACTTCAGTGTCCTCGTGGCACCTGCCATAAGGAAGCACAAAGTGAATGAATGAACGCTCACAAACACTACTAACATAAAAATACCATGAGTTCTATTTTATTTTTCTGACAAAGCCTTACTTGTTTGTGTCCTAATTATATTTAAAACCTATTACATATTTCATCTAAAAGAAACTTTTTTTGGAGAATTTGACAGAATGATTATAGTTTAGTAACTAGCACACGAACAAGAAAAGCAACAGGCTGCATTACAAACTATCTAAAATATTGTGGGTAAAGACAGTCATTTTGAAAGTGTAAAGTGTAAGAAATAATATAGAACGACATTTTCAAAAAGCAGAAATAAGAGTGTAAAATTTTAAAGGTATGTAAGAAATCATATTGGAAAGTAACTTTAAAAATGGAAGTAAGAATGTAAAGATAGAATGAAACTTTGGTGATAGTAATTAACGGAAACTAGGATCAAGACAATAAAATGAGATAAAATTAAAATAGAAGAAAAGATATTTTAAACAACAGAACTTAAATAAGCTTCAGGAAATAGTTTAGAAAACCTCATGGGAAAGCCTTTTGTCATTGTTGTTCCAGAGCAAACAAAAGGAAAATTGTTGCTCTTTCAAAAGAATGGCAAAGGAATCGTAGGAAGCTATGTTATAAACTTAAAATGTAGTTTTTATGTATGAATTTATGAGTCAAAGATTTCAAAAGCAGTAGCCTAAAACTAGGATGGGAAAAGAAAAAGTCTTAGAGGTGACAGAGAGGCTACCTATCCCCATACAAAAGGAATCAAACAAACTACACTAATAGAAACATAAGACATAACAGATACATTTATACATTGTCTTGGTCAGCCCACGTCTAAAGAACAGTGTTTAATTCTGAGTGCCAGCTGGCCTTCAGAGATAGGAAATGTTTCAGATTCTGTGGTCCATATGGTCTGTCTCACTACTCAATTCTGCCATTGCAGTGCAAAACAGCCGTAGATTATATGTTAACAAATGGGCATGACTATGTTCCAGTAAAGCTTTATCTATAAAAACAAAAGTGCCAGGTTTGTATCTCATCCTGTTTGGAAGAGAAGCTTTGATAAAGATGATCAGGGTGTTTAGGTTTCTGGAAACCCCATCATACAAGAAATGATTTAAGAGGTCACCAATATTTAGCCTAGAAAAAAGAGATAAATCCCAGAACTAATAAAATTTACTTTAGGACACTCAAGTACAAGACATCACTCATGTCTTCATTTAATAAAAATAATTGTGTCTTTCTCTTTAACCACCATGGCTAGAAAAAATGTATATTCTCAGGTTTATGTGATACGCATCTTGGAGATCAGTGAGAACTACAGAGTTCCTAGAGTTCAGGAAGCTGTGGAAAGGCTTCTGGTCTTCAGCTCATGACGGTTCTCACTAGAATACTTTTTGCCTAAGGCTACATGGTCAAGTCAAATGCAGGTGGCTTTACTACTCCTGTGGTCATTTTTCATTCATTGCCATGCTTGGTCACTTGGTCCTTCACCTTGGTTCCCAAAGTTTTGGTGGTCATTGTTTGTTGGACTACAATGTGGTCCAGGAACAAAGCTTGAGAGAATCTGCCACTCCTCAGTATTCCCAGGCTCAAAAGAAAATCTAATTCTCTCTTCATGGAGCGCAGCCACTACCACCCCTTCCCCTAGAAGCACCTATTCAGTGGTATAGGTTTGGCAAGAGGTGAGTCAGATGTTCTTACAATGTTGGCCAATGTTTCACAACCGTCTTTGGACTGCTAGTGGTCCCACACAGACCCTTCTGGGCATCTTGAAACATAAAGGAGATATATATATATATACGAAAAAAACTAACAATTCAAGAAAGTTAGTGACCAATGCCAAATAAATCATGGAAAAAGAAAACAGATAGTATGTGAGCCTAAAAGGAGAGATAACTTTGCAGTGGAGTAGACAAGAAACCTCACTTATTTATTTTTCAAATATTTATTTCTAGTCAAGACCTCTTACCTGAGCTCCAGTCTTACACAGGCACACAGGTGCACGTGTGTGAGCACACGTGCACACACACAGACATTTTCTCCTAACATAGGACTCACACATTCACCTCAAATTCTCTATAGTATTTTAAAAAGTATTCACTACATACAGCTCTCTCCACCTTAGATTTATTCCTTTGCAACATTCCCACAGTGCTACTCAATCAAGAAACTAGCTTCAATTCCTTCCTCTTCTTTACCTTCCACATCCAACCAACTATCATCATTACCAAGTATGTCTTCACCAATGCATCCCTCATAGTTCCTACCATATCATCCGTACTGCCATTGTCTTATTTCTGGCCACAATTATATCCCGCATAGATTTCAGGACAGTCTTTTATTTGACCTTTTTGCTAGCACATCTTCTCCACATTTCCCACACCACTCCAAGCTGCCAAAGTCATCTTTCTAAAATAAAAATTTGATATATCTTCCCTATCTAAATCTTAAAGCTTCCATTGCCTTCAAGCTAAAACTCAAACTTCTTTGTTTAACATGGATGATCTCATGATCTGGTCCTTGTCTACGTATTATTTCTTATTTCTTACTATGTTTCTTATTTCTTATTTACCATTCTTACTAACCTGCAGTTCCTTAAATGGGCTTTGATCTCTTTCAATGCCCCCCTTTGATGTCTCTTCCAAAAAACATCCATCTCTTCTGATTCTGTAGCCTTATCAACTGCTACAAAGTGAAGTGTCAGTAGAGTCTCCTATTTTTTACTCCCACTCCCCAACGCTGAAAAAGCACTTCTTTAGAATCCTACACATATATTTTCTATGGCATTTAGTCTATTGGGTAAAAATGACCCATTGTCTTAACCATTTTCTTTCAAGATTATGAGCTACCTGATAATAGGAAAAACACCTTTCATCTCGATAACCTTAAAAGTTGAGAGATAGTAGGAAATCAATATGTTTATGTTATTGAATAAAGAGTATTGAAGATGTATGGATAAAGGCATATTGAACGGGAGAAAAAGAGCATTAGCAAAGGCTTAAAACAGAAAACTGATCTTCTCAAAGTCACCACTAATCTTCATGTTGTTCAATCAAGTGGTCATTTCTCAGGTATATCATCAATTTTTCTTACAATTTGTTATTTCTTCCACCTTGAAACTCCATCTTTTCTTGGCTTCCAGTTCTTCACACTCTTCTGGCTTTTCTTTTTTTTTTTTTTTTTTTTTTTTTTTTTTAAAGTTTTTTTTTTTTTTTACTTGATTTTATTTATTTATTTATTTATTTTTGGCTGTGTTGGGTCTTCGGTTCGTGCGAGGGCTTTCTCCAGTTGTGGCAAGCGGGGGCCACTCTTCATCGCGGTGCGGGGACCGCTCTTCATCGCGGTGCGCGGGCCTTTCTCTATCGCGGCCCCTCCCGTCGCGGGGCACAGGCTCCAGACGCGCAGGCTCAGCAATTGTGGCTCACGGGCCCAGCTGCTCCGTGGCATGTGGGATCTTCCCAGACCAGGGCTCGAACCCGTGTCCCCTGCATTAGCAGGCAGATTCTCAACCACTGCGCCACCAGGGAAGCCCTCTTCTGGCTTTTCTCTTGTGATCCTAGTAGCTTCTCTGTCTTCTTTCCTGGCTCATCCTCAGGTCTTCTTAGACCTATTATCTTCTCATCTACACTCATTCCTTTGGTGATCTCACATGCTCAAGGCTTGATACCATCTGTATGCTGACCATGCTCAAATGATCTATTTTGCCTGGACTTCTTCCCTGAACTCCAGACTTTTGTATATAACTTCTTGCTTGACATCTCTAGTTGGCTTTACAATAGAAATTTCAAATTTAGCATTTCTTTTTTTTTCAACCTTATGAGGTGAGGTGTAACTGATAAATAAATTATAGGATATTTAAAGTACATTGTGATGATTTAATAGAAGTATACATTGTGAAAGTATTCTTCTCATCTAATTAATTAACACATCCATCACTTCACATATTTATCTTTTGGGGAGGAAATTTGAGGGGGGATGGACAGGGGTGAGAACATTTAAAACCAAGCTTTTGATGAACCCAAAACCCTGCTCACCCTGTCTTCTCCATCAATCAATTACACTTCATCCTTCTAGTTGTTCAGACCAAAACACACTTTTAATCACATTTGACTCTACTTTCTCTAACTCCCCACAATTATTTCATCAACAAAACATTTGAATCTAATCTTAAATATGTCCAGAACCCAATCACTTCTCACCCCTTCCGCTGCCACCAACCTGACCAAACCGCCGTCACCTCTCATTTGGCATTTTCCATTAACTGCTTGTTTGATCTCCCAGCTTCCACCTTCGTCCTCCTCGGTCTGTCTACAAGCCTGAAATCATAGGTATCCTTTTAAAACAAGTCACTTCAATATACCTTTGATCAAAACCTTTCCGTGACCCTCCATCTTACTCAAAATCAAAGCCAAAGTCTTGGGCTATAAGACCCCGTATTTTCTAACCCCCCATTATCATCTCTTTACTTCTCCTGTCCCTTAGTCTACTTCAGCCACACTGGTTACCTAGGATGTCTTCAAGCAAGCAACGTGTCCCTGCTTCAGAGTCTAGGCACTAGGATGCTCCTTCATTTCCTTTAAGCACTGGCTCAAATTTCTTCTCAGTGAGACCTGATTACCCTATTAAAAACTGCAGTCATGTTATATGAATTCTTCTTATCTTCCTCCTCTTCTTATGTGTTCTTCATAGCACTTATAACCTTCTAGTATATTATTTTATTTTACTTAATTGTTTTATTTATTGTCATTATCATCTCCACTGGAATGTAAAATACTTTTGAGGAGGAATTTTTGTTTCTTTTCATCCAGTGCTATTCCCCAGACCCCAAAAGATTGTCTAGCACATAATAATCTTTCAATAATAGTTGCTGAGTGAAGAAAGAGTACACACATTTTTTTGCATTTCTGAGTGCCTGACAGAGTCTGAATTACAGTAGTATTTCATTTGCTACTCATAAAATCCCTATAAGATAATTACTACATGAATTTTAAAGATGAAGGAACAAAAATTTTTTGAGATTTGAGTCAACAATGCCTCCAGAATTTCTGTATAGTCAAGACTTGGAGACAGCATTCTGGTTAGTAGGGAGATAAAAAACTTGAAAATCAGAAAAATGCTCTCTTTTCTTATGTTGTATGTTATACTTGAGAATGGTTTGGTAAATGCTGATTGCACCTGGCATGTGCTAAGGTATATCTAATCTTTGGCACCAACTCTTGCCCAAGGTTTAAGGTTGTTCAAAGCTGCAGCATCATTCAAGCCAATATGTTTAGGAGACAATGAATACAAAAGTTAGGGGTAGGGGATTAAGAGGTACAAATTACTATGTATAAAATAAATGAGCTACAAGGATATAAAGTACAACACAAGGAATATAGCCAATATTTTATAATAATTATAAATGGAATATAATCTTTAAAAATTGTGAATCACTATGTTGTACATCTGAAGCTTACATAATATTATAAATTAACTATACCTCAATAAAAGAAGAAAAAACAGTTTTTCTATAACAGAACTTCATTTAAGGAAGTGAAAAATGACAAAATTGATGATGAATTTGTGGCCATATTGTGGAATTTTAGACTGCTTTACTAAGAATTGGGTTTATCTGTTGGTTTCCAAACCTATGGGGATTCTTAAAAATATGGATTTTGTACCCCCAATCGGTACCTCCTATTGGTATAGATTTTTAACAAGCTTCCCAGATTTTCGTTAAGCAGCGAGGCCAGAACTCCATCCATAGACTGGCATTTGGAAACATGGTAAGCTACTAAAGGTTCTCAGGCAGCAGTTTGCATATGTTACTGTATATTTGCAACTTACTTCTCCCTAAAAAATACCCCCGTATCTGTACACTATACACCCAGGTAAATCTGATAGGGAGGTGGGTGGAATGTCTTTTGGAGCAATGTGTCATGCACTGCCTCACAATAATATTTTTCTCCATCTGTTATAGGTCAATGCACAAACTGGCCCAGTTGGAAAGACTTGACCTAGGCAATAATGAATTCAGTGAGCTGGTAAGCGAATGCATTTTCTAAATTTGATAAATATATCCCAGGGGATTATTTCTTTTGCTCTGTCTTTATAACCCCAGGTATTAAATCATCAGGTGCACATTTACATTTGCTAAATATAAAAATGAAATAAAATCTGGAATTAAAGTGATTGTTTATCTATATAGTAAGCTACAGGGAACTGAATAATATTAGGATTAACTTTAAAAAGCAGGGGTACGGATAGGCAGGTGCAAATTGTCAGTTTTGAGCACCACCTATATAGCAGGCACCATGTTCAGAATGTTATATATGTTGCCTCATTTAATCCTGATTTGCCATGTTGCCATGTTAACTTTATGGAAACAAGCTCAAAGTGGTCACTGACTTACATAGCTTTTATGTGGTTGAACAGGAATTAAACCAAGACTTGATTAAATCAAAGTCCATACCTTGAAGACTTCTGCTTTGGCTGCTTAATGGGCATAGCATGAGAAGAGTGGTCAATGGCCTTTTATTTCCAGTTGTACTGAAAGTGTCTTTCTAGTGAACATATGTTATGACCTCACTGCCAGCAAAATTGACAGAATTTTGACTACTCCTTTTAGGCTTAAGTTTTCTTTAAATGTTCCTGAAAACCAAAATCTCAAATGCAAATTAGAAAGAAAATACTCTTTTACCAGCCAACCCAGCCTGTTTTACTCAGAGGTCTTCCACTTGAACATCTTCAAATTTCAAAAATCAATTCACCTAAACTGTATTTTAACTATTTTTAAATTAAAACATTTAAGTGAGTAAACAGCTTTTCTTTTGCAGCTATGTTACTAGCTACATGACCTTGTGAAAATGACTTAACCTCTCTAAGCCTCATTTTCCTTTTCTATAAAATGGAGATTATAATGGTTCCTCCCCTCCAAGGTTTGTAGGAGAATTAAATTTAAAAAATGTACAGGGCCTGGAAAAAGTGATTCTCAGTAAATGCCAGTGTATAGGGGTGATAGGGTATAATTCACACTACAATTTGAATGTGCAAAAGAATTAACTTGTTTTACTTTGACCATAACTAATTTGATCATTGTCCCAGCCTCTATCAGCTCTTTATTGAGGGTAAAAACTGACTTTTATTCTTCTATGATTAGAAGTTAAATCTAATTTTAGAAGTTACATGGTTCCTTTAGGTTGTGTTCATCTTCCCTGCATAGAAATTCTCTGTAACCTCTCGCCTTCCCCTGCGTGTCTCCTTAAGATGGAATTTGAGTGAGTACGAAGGAAGGTACATATCTTTCTGACATGAGGAAAAGACACCCCCTGGCCTCAGGCTGGTTTTCAGAAGTGCTGGCCTCTGGGCTGATGTCTGCAGCTGATACTGCCTCCTGTGTTAAATCTGCAATTCTGAACCTGCCGTTGGTTCTTTGGGATCAGACAATACCCCCTGGGAGCCTTGGCCATCTTCCTCTTGCTGGCAGTGCCATCACCCAGTTATCATTGCATATACATGCATAAGTCTCTGCCCTGTCTTCCCTCCAGCACCATGCTTGGAAGTCCATCCCCGATTTCTGTTGTGAAGGAACCTCACCAACCATAACCTTAATAGTGACCCCATAGCAAGTCTACAGGCTCTGAGAGTCCAAATGATACCCAAACTGAAAGAGGTCCATTAAAAACAAACTTCAGAGCTTCCTTCTGCCTGCTGCATCGCACCGCCAAGCTTGCTCTGCTTTGGATGCACCCAACTTTGTTATAGGGCAGCTGGCAAGGTGGCCTCAACACAGTAGAGCAAAATGACCCAGTACATGGTTTAATGCACCTCTGGCATTTTTAAAGGAGATATTTGTTAGTGTAGGTAGAGAGAGAGGTAAAGGTGGTGAATAACAGCGGCAAAACTAGTTTATATTGGTAGTTTTTTAAATTAGTTGTTAAGAAGTTAGGATCTACCCATGATTCCATGAAGACAAGTAGCTTGGCCTAGTAATTGAAAGAACATGGACAATGGATTCAGACGACTGAGGTTTAACTTTCAACTCCATCACTGGCTAGCTGGGTACCTTTGGGTCTATAGCTCACTCCCTATCCTCAGCTTCCTCTTCAATAAAATAAGGGTATCAAACCCATATCTCTCACATACTTTTTGAAAGAATTTCATGCAAGAGAATCTATAATAAACACTTAATGTATGTTTCAAATGAATTTCAATTCTGTCAGGTATATAATTTTGCAAGCCTTTTGTATGGATACTTTGTGAATCAATATTTTACTATAAATATTTGCATCAACAAAGTTGAATAGGACCTGTTTATTTTTTGAAAATAAGATTACTAAAAGTAAATTTTAAATACACATATTTTGACTTATGCTTCTGATGTCTAAGAAATCATCATCTGAGCAAAAACTTTTTTTACTTTTGAACTCCCAATATTTTATGCTTGTCACAAAGTTAAGTCTTTTAAATTTTTTTTTTTGCATTTCTACTGGGGTGCTTTATTTGATAATAGTTATTTGGTGGGGTTGGGGGGAGTATAATTCTGAAACTTCACATTTCTAATGTTATTTACTTTTAATCAAATATTTGAATTTTATTCATCATATGTGTGGGACTAGCTGTTATTTCTCTGACAGTAGCAATTTTTAATGTGAAAATAAGAGAATTTGCTCTGATAAGAGGCCTCTAGAAACAAGATCATATGGAGGAAAGGGAATTAAATTCCAATCTGTAGCTAGATATTGACACCTAGGAGATTACTGTTAGATGATTCATTTGTGTGTCATGGTAAAGAGACAGATGTGAAGAGATGGCAGTAAGTAAAAAAAAAAAAAAAATGAGAATGAGAATGAGAAAACCTAACGAAGAGAACAGAAGTCTACTTGCTAGAGAAGCAATGTACATATCCCAAATAAGGTTTGAAGTAGAAATATCTACTTATGGATGCTTTCGTAACAATAAAAAATTGTAAACAAAATAAATTATCTTATGTTTCGACAGGAATAACCACTAGAAGATACTAGACAAAGTTCTGGCAACCTAATAGATTCTTAAAACTTTTTTTGTGTGTGTTTCTTTCATGGCTTTTTTATTAATATAAAATTAATAAATGTTCATTTAAAATTATTAGAAAGTTAAAAGAAGTATAAAGATAATAGTAAAAGTAATCTGTGACCTCATCCCCATATATAATCATTATTAATATTTTTGGTATATTCTTTCTCCGTTCCCCATTTTCTTTTAATGAGGTCAAATGAGCATTATTTGGAGCCTGGTCAGAGATAGGACACTAGTAGGTTGATGTGTGCAGTTGGATAGCATCGATCCTTAAAAATCCTCTGTACACTCTATGTAATACATTCTTCGCACTGTTACAATAATTAGTAACATCCCAATGTCATGGAATGATCAGGGATCCTAAAACAGATTCAGTGATTATCTTGGGGCCCAAAAGCTGTATGGTAGGATTATATTTCAGGTATATATATATTTATCCAATGAACTACGAATTGCTATTTGTCCTGAACTTGTGCAGGAAATAATGGAGCCCCAAAGCAAATCACCATGAGCCAGAATACTGGAAAATGGAGCAGATTGAGTAGCAGAGCCCCGAGGAGACAGGATGGATCCAGTAATAGTATGAGGTCTTGGTTGACCATCCCCCAAAACTAGCTCCAGCTTCCAGCTCCTTTACTTCCTTTCTTCATCCCCCCCTTGCCTCAAAAGGAGAGGACTGTGGCATACAGGAAAATGTCACTTAGAGCCCCCAAAAACTCTGCTATGGGAACCTTCATCAAAAGAGTCAGTCATAAGAAGCAAAATAAGGAAGCTTTCCGGCAAGCCAGAAAGAGAAAATTGCTCAGCTCAGAGGAGGCTAATGGCAGACTGGGAAATGGTCTGTGTATGCCTCAGAGTCCATAATCATGATATAACGATGATCATGACCTTCTATATAAACTATATTCAGTTCCATCCTGTCAGGGGTATTTTTCACATCTGTGCTCATACATGAGGTTGGTATACATTATTCTTGTGTACTTTATCCGTGGGTTCCTGTTTTTCATCAGTTTTGAAAAATTAACCGTCCTTATCTCCTCAAATGTTGCCTTTTAACTGTATCTTCTGTCTCTCCTGCTGGAATTTGGATTAAATATGAATATGAGTGATTTTGAAATAAGTAATTTTGAAATACCATTTTATTAATTATTTCGTAAGTTTTTTTCTGGAAAAGTAACCAGATAAAGGGTAATTTTAAAATATCTATTTCATGTCCTTAAAGAAAGTCTTCCTGCCTCTGCACCTAAAATTAGCCAGGATTCGTTCTCCAGATTTTGAGGCATCAGGATGAGATCATTTTAAGAGTATTTTCAACTCTTTGAGCTATTTAATGTGTCAGTTACTGACAGAGATATTTCTAAACTACAGACCATTCAAATTCTAGATTAAAGAACAAAACGTGGATTTTAAAAAACAAAACACCTAAATGACAGCAACAAAAATATTTAAAGAGTAAAAAATATGTATTTTTCTGTGATAAAAAAACATTTTTTAAACACATGTAAAGATGGATTGAATTTAAAAGTTCAGAGAATTCATCAGGAAATGAGTAGCATCATTTTTGTTTTGTTTTGTTTTTTTATTTTTGGCTGTGTTGGGTCTTCATTGCTGTGAGCTAACTTTCTCGAGTTGTGGCGAGCGGGGGCTACTCTTCCTTGTGGTGCACAGACTTCTCATTGCGGTGGCTTCTCGTTGCGGAGCACAGGCTCTAGGCGCGTGGGCTTCAGTAGTTGCAGCACACGGGCTCAGTAGTTGTGGTGCGTGGTCTCTAGAGCACAGGCTCAGTAGTTGTGGCACACGGGCTTAGTTGCTCCGCAGCATGTGGGATCCTCCTGGACCAGGGCTTGAACCCGTGTCCCCTGCATTGGCAGGCGGATTCTTAACCACTGCTCCACCAGGGAAGTCCCAGTAACATCATTTTAACTATCTAATATTTGAAACAGTATGCCAAACCGTCTTTATAAAAAGATTTCATAAATTCAGCTATCCATGGACTGTATTAGAGGATTTATATTCTATAGCGCTTCTTTATAGAAAAGCTTAAAAAATAGCCTGCACTCTACAAGTCACTATTTTAAATGCTTAATAAGGCTGCAGATCACACTAAGCAAGAATTTCTAATCTCAGTATTCAAACTGAATTTGTTTCTGTTGACTTTTTTCAGTTTATTTCATAGAATCAAACAAAAATTTCAAATGGATAAATCAAGTAAAGAATGGAGTCACTCTGAGCAAAATAACGGAGAAGAAATGCCAATAGTTGTATAGACTATCTGTTTGGTTTTATAAATAATATGGATGTGTTTTCATAGAAATTTGAAACAGTTGAGTGCTGTTTTAACTTGTAATTTAAATTGATTAGAATTAAATTAAACTTTACCAGTAGCGTAACAGCCAATGATTTCAACTCCCTAGTTTGCCCAAGGTGTGCTCATTTTTAATTACCTAGGATGCGTGTATACTGGGGCAAGCATTATATTTACATATCTGGTAATTTCCTTTATAGATAATTACATTGTAGGTTTGCCACACCTACTAATAAAATTTTGTTAATTATTCTTCAAGTAACGCTTATAAGAAAGAGCAGAGTAATAAAAATATAATTTGTCATCTTATAACAGGCCATCCCATTTTCAGGGAAGATATTTAAAACATCCTAATTAATAACGCTTCCATTTCCTGCATTTGTAAAACTACTGAGGCCATAGATTGTGTGTGCGTGTATACACATATAGAATTGATATAGATCACAGACATTGCCAGAGGTTATCAATATATCAAGAGAAACTTGAGAAATGAAACTAATTTTTAAAATGATTGGAGACACATCAGTTTCTGTATCAGTCAAGGTCCAGGCAAGGGGTAGAAACTATATCAAGTATTTAACAAAGAAAGTTTAATATAAGGAATGGATAATCATGTACTAGAAAACTGGAAAGACAGAAAGGGGACTCTGAAGGACCACAGATGTACTAACCCTAGGAAGCAGCTTCCACCTCTAGCTTAGGGGACAAATGGAAGATGGTAATGTAAGGAATTATGAAAACTTGAAGCTGCCACTCAGACCTCTAAATAGGGGCACCTGTCAGCTGATGTCTTCAAGGAGCTCGTAAGGCTAGTTCTAATTGTGTGGAAAAAATACAAGCTGAAAACAACTGCTGTTGCTGGTGTTTAGTGTCATTGCAGGGAGCAGTGCTGCTGTTGAGATACTAAATGCCCAGGAAGTAAGTAGAATGAGCAAGTCCCTTCTGCCTTCTCTAGCCTCCCAGCCCTCTCCAGTACACCCAGTCATCAGGGCCTGACACAGCGTCACCTATCAAAAAAGAAATGTAGTTATTAACCTCAGAATTACGAAGTAGAATATTAGAAAAGTGGGCCACAGCTAAAAGACAGTAGCTTAAACATTTAAAATAAAACAAATGTTTATTTTTGCCAACTCAATTTTGGCATCATTTTCTCCAGAAAGTTTTCCCAGCCCCTAGCAGAGTACCAACTCCCAACTGGCTCGTGATAAATGTTTCTAATGAATGAATGAATCATTTGACTTTAAAAGTGAACAGTTAAGTCAATTCTCTTCATCAGAATCGTGCCTACATAAATTGAAATTTTTTAATTCAAGCTAAGCAATAATAGAGGTGGAGGAAATGCTTTAGTTTATATGAAAAGCAATCATTCCATAATTAGCTATCCTTTGAGGAATCAATTTCAATTCACTTTAAAACATACTTCTAAATGAGTTTCTCCATGAAACTTTAAAGTACAAAATTTAGAACTGTGACCAATAAATAAAACTGTATTTCCACCAACTCTGGAATTTGAAAGGAATCCTTGATGAATCATTCAATTAAAATGTATTTTATGTCTGAAAATAATTATGGAGTTGTTTTAAATAGGTTGATCAAACTGGGGTCTCCACTTTTATAGGTGCAACATCTGTTGACCGAGGGCTTTAAAAAGCAATTTCCAATGTTGCACGTACAAAAAAAAAAAAAAAAAAAACCTCATTTCTTTGCTTTTAAACTTTCCTTTTCCTAGCAATAAAATAAGTTAACTTGGCCTCTGTTTGCAAAGGAAGCAGTTTTTCTCTCATTGCCATTTCTTATTATTGCAATAAAACTGGGTACTATAAATGAAATTAACTAGCTCTGTTTCCCTTTCCATAAATAGATTTTTCTAAGAATGGCATATATCTTAATGTAGTCAAGTGCCATGGTGATTCTGTCAATAGTGTCAACAAGAGAAGTTAAAGAAAAAAGAAATGCTTTCTGATTGAACCAGGGAAAATTATGTGAAATAAGAGTACAAATTTATAACCAACACTTTAAAAGGAAAATAAGCGTATTATGCAATCATGGAGTAAACCCAAGAATATTCTTGAGTTGTGAATAGGGATTGTGAATCATCCAAAAACTAACAAAAACTGTATTTAAAGTAATCAAATTCAAAATGACATCTTCCTCATTGATATGCTGAAACGTATACTATCTGGATGTATTATCTGAAATTGAATCAATAAAAAATTTATTTGATTTCAGGTTTCACAACAAACCAAACCCAGAAGACAATGAAAATGCTAAGGAGAAATATAAAGAAAGGGAGATGGAGAGAAAGAGAGAGAGAGACAGTGTGTGTGTGGGTGTGTGGGTCTGGGTGTGTGTGTATGTATGTATGGAGAGTGTAATTGTTAGAGTGGCCAGGGAAGCTTTACTCAGCAGGTGACATTTTAGCAAAAACCTAAAGAAGGCGAGGGAGTGAATCATGCTAATATCTGGGTGGAAGATCGTTCTAAACAGAGGGAACAGGAAGTATAAGCACCTGACACGAAAGCAAGCCTGACTTGTGGACAGCAAGAAGACTAGAAGGTCTGGAGGAGGGTAAGTGAGAAGAGCAGGTGATAAGTTAATTTGGGGAGTTTGGAGGTAGTTGCACAGGCAGAGGTAGAATCCTGTGAGACATTTCAAGGATTTTGGCTTTTACTCTGAGTAAAGTGGAAGCCCTCTGGAAGGTTTTGAACAGGTAGAACCCATGGTCTGACTTACATTGTTATGTTACATTACACTACATTTGGTTATAGTATGTTACCTTAATTACCCTACATTACATGACATTACCAGGATCACTTTGAATGCTGTGTTGAGGATAATGGAAAGTGGGTCAAAGTGGAGTCAAAGAGACCAGTTAGGAAGTTATTGCAATAATATAGGCAAGAAATGGTAGTGTCCTGGAATGGGGTAGTAGCAGTGGAGGTGGTGAGAAGGATTGATTTCTGGGTAAATATTAAAGATATAGCCAGAAGTAGGATCTGAACTCGTAAATTAAGGACACCTTCTTTCAAAAAATAATACAAAATTAGGAATACATAATTAAGTACAAAAGTAAATGTTTACTTAAGATAAAAAAAGAAACTATGAATTTTAAATTACAAATTAACATTAATAGAATACAATTTGAAAAGCTGACAAATGTCGTAAACATCATTAAATCCAGAAAAATAACATAATAGCACACATCTGTGATACTCTTTTTTCCCCCTACATGTTGGCCTCATGCTCTTTGACAGTCTGTTCACATGACAAATATTTTGTAATATCATTTTCTACGGCGATAATAGAAAAATAATCCAGGCTTTCCTCTACCATGGTTTTTATTCCTGATAATTTGGAAACATCTGTTTCATCTTTACAATTTTTCATTGATAACAGCTTGTAAAATTTTAGGATTGTCAAATTTGGGAAAACCTCTGACTCCCTACATTTCAAGACTTGTTTCTCTTCCTCCACCTACACACTGAGAACCAAAGGACATATTCATGTCGCAATACTTTCCTTGGCCCTGTACCTTCATGTCATGAAGGTCAGGGGAATTGACACAATGAACAGAGTATTTCTGGAAGCCATTTCTACTCTAGATGACTAACAACAGGTTAACTACATGGAGACATGATTGCAAACCATATAAATATATTCCATTAAATCCATACTAAAGGTATTCCCATGTAACTTCCTTTTATCTGTCTCCCCAAAATGCCTGTGGCCATTGCATCACCACATGACATGAGAGAAATTGCAACATAGTGGAAGTCAGGGTAGAAATTATAGTTAAAAGATCTTAATTTTACCTAGCATTTCAGGCCTAGGCACATACCTGTACTCCTTTCTTATTGCTGATCTGTAGCAAATGACCACAGACTCAGTGGCTTAAAACAATACAGATTTATCATCTCACAGTCCTGGAGGTCCGAAGTCCTAAAATCAAAGTGTCATCAGGGCTTTGATCCTTCTAGAGACTTCATGAGAGAATCTGTTCCTTAACATTTTCCAGCTCCTAGAGGCTACCTCATTCCTTGGCTAGTGACACCTTTCTCACATTACTTCAATCTCTGTGTCTGTCCTTATGTCTCCTACTTTGATTTTATTCCTATCATTGCATCTCTTTCTCTGTCTTCTCCAACTCCCCTGTCTCCCTCATGTAAGTACCTTTGTGATTACTTTGGGACCACTGACATAATCCAGGATAATCTCTCTTTCTCAATATCTTTAAATTAATCATATCTGCAGATTCTCTTTTATCCTGTAAGGTAGAATATTCACAGGTTCAGGAGTCAGGACATGGACATCTTTGAAAGCCCATTGTTTAGCCTACCAGTAAGGTCCCTGTCCCCAAAGATTCATGTCTAACCACTTGAAAATGCATCCACCCCAACTCAAGTTCTCCAAAATTCTCACTCATTACAAAATCAACTCATGTACAAAATTCTCATCTAAATCTCATCAGCTCAAAAGTCCCAAATTTCATCATGTAAAGCATCTAAGTTAGGCATAGGTAAGGTTCTGTATACAATCTATCCTGGGTCCAAATCACCTTCCATCTGTAGACCTGTAAAACTAGAAAACAGTCAATCTGCCTCCAAAATATGATTGTGCAATAGGCATAGGATAACAGTTACAGAGATTCCCATGCAGAACGGGAAAAAAAAAATGGAAGGACAAAAGTAGTCTACACTCAAAACCAATATCAAAATTCACCCAGGCAAACTCCATGAGGTTTCAAGGCCAGGGAATAAACTCTGTGGCTCAAGACTCATTGCTCTGTGCCTTTGGCTTTACCCTCTGCATCATTCTTCCTTTTCCTGGTAGGAAAGCAAGGTTTGCAGCTGAGTAGATTTATCAGCCTGTTTCCTGCTTATAGAATTTGAGGAGTCTGGCAGTCTTCTTTTATTTTGTCCTCTCTCTGTGCCTTTCAGTCCATGCTGGCAGTGTTTCTGTTGATACAACAGTCTAAAGAGCCTTGTGGGTCTCCCGTTTATATCTTGAAGATTTCTCCACTGCACAAGAGGTTCCTCACAGATCTTTCCTGGATAATCTCATCTCTATTCCTGGCTTCTTCTAAGATGTCTAACAGGTTCCATGAAACACCTACCTAAGCACTTTGATCCTTACAAGGCACTTTAATCCTTAGAAAAGTTTGCCCAGGCAAACCCTGTCTTTATTTCCAGAGCACACTTTCCTGGTAGTGAATCTCCTAATTTTACCATTTTTTTGTAGTCTGAATAGGATAAACATTTCCCAAGTCAAGTCCTGGTTTCTTTTTGCTTAATAGTTCTTTCAATTTACTCTTTCCTCTTGTATTTTACTACAAACAGCAAGTAGAAATCAGGCCATACCTTCAAAATGTTGCTTGGAAATATCTTCAGCTAAATATCAAATTAACCTCATACAAGTTATGCTTTCCACATAAGTGTATGATACAATTCAGCCACTGTATAACAAAGATCCCCTTTACTCCATTTTCCATGTTAACATGTTCCTCATTTCCTTCCGAGCCCTCATTAGTAGTGAGCTTAGAGTCCACATTGCTACCAGCAGTCTTTTCATGATCATTTAGGTGTTCTCTAAGAAGATACAGATTTTCTGTACCATGCTCTTCACTTCATTCTGAGTCCTCCTTAGCTGAGATTCATTACCATCCATATTTCTACTAGCAGTATGTTCAAGGCAATCTAGGCTTTTTTGATCATGCATTTTTAGCTAGAATTTTTCCAGCTCTGTTCACTACCCAGTTCCAAAGCCACTTCTGCATTTTTAGGTATTTGTTGCAGCAGTAACCCACTTCCAAGTTCCAAAATACGATTCCTGTGGTTGAACTGTAACAAATTATGACAAATCTGGCAGCTTAAAACAATACATATAACACAACACAACACAAAATTATTATTTTAAAGTTCTGTAGGTGTCATCAGGGCTGTGTTCTTTCTGGAGGCTCTAGAGAAGTATCTATTTTCTCTCCTTTTGCAGCTTCTAGAAACCACTTGCATTCCTGTGTTCACAGCCTCTTCTTTACATCACTTCAACTTCTCTTCTGTCATGACATCGCCTTCTCTGAACTTCTTATCTTCCTCATAAGGACACTTGTGATTACATTGGGACACTCAAGATAATCTCTCCATCTCAAGATCCTTAAATTAATCATATCTTCAAAGTCTCTTTGTCCATGTACGGTAATATATTCACAGGCCCTGGGGAGTAGGATGTGCATATCTGTAGGGAGCCAACACAATATTCACCCAACCACACTACCCAAGAGAATTTAAAACATATATCCACACAAAAACTTGTACATGAATATTCATAGCAGCATATTCATAATAGCCAAAAAGTAGAAAGAAAATCCAAATGTCCATTAACTGATAAATGGATAAACATGATGCAGTATATCCATACAATGGAATAATATTTGGAAGTAACAAAGAATTAAGGACTGCTATAGATGAACTTTGAAAACATCATGCTAGATGAAAGAAGCTAGAAACAAAAGCCATGTGTTATATGATTACAGCTATATGAACGGTTCAGAATAGACAAATTCACAGAGACAGAAAGTAGATTAGTAGTTGCAGGGTCTGGGGAGAAGGGAAGACTGGAAAGAATGAGTATGGGTTTTTTTGGAAGAGGGGGGTGATGAAAATGATCTAGAATTATATAGTTATGGTAGTCGAACAACTTTTTAAGTATTCTAAAAATCACTCCGTTTTATATTCTAAAAGGGTAAAATGTATCATATGTGAATTATGTTTTAATTCTTTAACCTTAAAAAGATTTGTGCAAATTGCACAAAAACATATGGCCATGTGAACACTTTGCCAGGCTGCCTCCCAGGATCTGGAAAGGAGTTCATGCAAGTAAGGGGCCTGAAAGTTTGAACTTCATTAAGTTTAGAGGAAACCTGCCTCTCAGTAGAAGCAATAGGATTTGTTGACAGATGGGATGTCAGGGATGAGAGGGAGAGTAGTTAAGGATGAGTTTAAGATTTGAGACTAAGCAACTGAAAGATGACATTTCTACTTCTGAGTAGAATACTATACAAGATGCAGGGGTTTTCTTTGTTTGCTTGTTTGATTGTGGCAAAAAAAAGTGCATAACATGAGATTTAACCTCTTAACACATTTTTAAGTATTTAGTACAGTATTTTTAACTATAGGCTTCTTTAATTTGAATGTCCACTTCCTTCCCCAGATTTGGGAAGTTTTCAACCATTATTTCTTTAAATAAGCTTTCTGCCCTTGTCTCTCTCTTCTTCTTCTAGAATTTTCATAATGCATACATTGATACATTTTACAGTATCCCATAAGTCCCTTGAGCTTTCTTCACTCTTTTTTATTCTTTTTCCTTTTTATCCTCTGATTGCATAATTTCAAATGTCTCATCTTTTCTTCTGCTTGATCAAGTCAGCTGTTGAATAATCCTAGTGAATTTTCCAGTTCGGCTACTGTGTTTTTCAGCTCAAAAGTTTTCTGGGTTTTTTGATTAATTTTCTACTTGTTTTTTCATGTATCATTTTCCTAAGTTTGTTGAACATTTTTATGATGGGTATTTTGAATTCCTTTTCAGGTAATCCATGTGTCTCTATTTCTTTAGTGTTGGTTTTTGGAGATTTATTTTGTGCCTTTCTTTGGGCCATTCCCTGTTTCTTAATGTTCTATGACACTTTATTTTGGTGTCTGCACATTTGAAAAACACCTACGTTTCCCATTTTGTACAGACTAGCTTTGTATAGGGGAGGACCTTTACCAGTCAGCCCACTAGATATTCTAAGGACAAGAGATGTAATTTTAGAGGGAAATATCAGTTTTATTCTGGAAATCTTAAGTTTGATATGCCTATTATGTATCCAGATGGAGATGTCAGGAAGGCTGTTAACTATGAGTCTGGGCAGAAGTTCAGGCCAGATCAATACATTTAAGAAATACCAGTATAGGGAATTCCCTGGAGGTCCAGTGGTTAGGACTCTGTGCTTTCACTGCTGAGGCCCAGGTTCAATCCCTGGTTGGGGAACTAAGACCCTGCAAGCTGTGCAGTGAGGCCAAAAAAAAAAGAAAGAAAGAAAGAAAGAAATACAAGTATACATATACAATTTAAAATTATGAGGCTAGATGTGATTACCAAAAGAAAAATATAAACAAAATATAATAGCTGTAATTTCTACAGACTGTAATTTTTGTACAATAGATAAAAGTAAGATTGCCCTGGTAAAATGAGGGAGTGCTCTCATACCCCAGAGTCTTCTTCTCCTTCCTATGGCTCCATGGAACACAATGCTATGGTCTGTATTCATAAACTCAATTACCAATTGGGAGCAGTTGAGGAAGGCAGAATTCTAAGATGGCCCCCAAGATCTGCACCCTCTGGAATACAGAGGTCTTCTCTCAGTTATTCAATCAAACACTAATATAAGTGCTACTGGGATTCTGCAGATATAATTAAAATACCAAATCAGATGGCCTTAAATAGAGAGATTATCCTGCGTGAATCTGACCTAATTAGGTTATCCCTTAAAAGGGAATGGACTCTTCTTAATTAAAGAGATTGAAAGTGTGAGAGGGCCCTTGAAAGGAGCCATAGTCAAGGAATATAGGCCTCTCTAGGCCTGAGAGTGACCCCAACAAGAAAGTAGCTGACAGCAAGCAAGGCAACAGGGACCTCCTTCATACAACCCCAAAGAACTGAATCCTGCCACATCTGTGTGAGTTTGCAAGAGGATGCCAAGCTCCAGATGATAATGCAGTCTAGCCAATACCACCATCTTAGCCTTTTGAGACCCTAAGCAGAGAACACAACTACATCATGCCCTGATTTCTGACCAACTTGAATTAATAAATGAGTGTTGGTTTAAGCTGCTAAATTTTCAGTAATTTGTTATGCAGCATTAAAAAACTACTACAGCTATATTTTATTCAAGGTTCTTGCAAAAATTACAACACAGATAATTGAGAGGATTTGTGAGACTCCACAAAGCAGTCTCATGTAAGGTTTTCAATAAATGTAAATTATACAGTAAAGCAGTAGAAACAGAATGCAGGCAAACATCAGGGGCCCAAGAGCCTTCCAAGTACAGCTTCCCAAAGTCCTTATTATTCATACACGACATGCTGCCTCTCTGGATAAAATCACCAAGATTTGTATTATAAATCTTAGTTTCAGGAGGCATCCTAAAAGTCTCCAGTAGTGTCTTTCATGGCTTTCTGTACACATAGCCAAGCCAGACTATCTGACTTGTAATGCCAGGCATAAGTCCTAATAAACCAGCAGTGGGTACCACCAGGGCAGTTCCAAACTTTAGTGCATTATAAATCATTAATTAGCCCACTGTCCTTATCTCAGCCAAGAGTCAGTGTCAGACTTATAAGCCCCAGAGATAAGCACAGCACTGAACCTCTCCAACTATAAAACAATTCTGTCTCATATGGTTCTGTTTCCCTTCCCCTACTTCACTCTCCTCAAGCAGGATACTATATACTGGCTCTGATGAGTGAGCAAGCAGGTAGACAAACAAGTAGATATTATTTGGGTCCTTCAGGAAGAGTGGATGGCAGCAGAGGGCCCTTCTTTAGGTGACAAATGTCCAATGCACAGTCCATGCCTGGATAATCAATGCTGTGGTCAGCTACCTGTTGTGAGGTGCTCTAGTTGAGTTCTCTTAACCCACCATCTCTTCTAGCCATTGTTAGGGGATTCCTAGGGGCTAAAGCTGTACTTGCTGGCACGATGTGGAGGAAGAATTACTAATGAGGATAAACACATAGTGGAACTTCACTGCTGCTTTTGTCGTGCCAACCTGAAGTTAGCTGGAATACTGCCTCCTTCTCTAACTGACCCTACTATTCATATTAGAAGACAATGGGCCAGATCTGTACTGAGCAGTCCTAGATAGTGAAATAACTCTAAGTACTAATCCTGACTATCTAGAAGTCCTTCAATTGTTCCTTATGGACTAACTATGGCCGGTTTTGCTCTCAGCTCCCCCTATTCCATGTCTAGAATTTTTTTTTGTTTAAATTGTTAAACTGTTTATATTGCTCTTTAGTTATAAAAGTGATTGTAATATAGAAGTGAAAAAGGAAAAAGAGAAAAATCCCCCTTAGCAACCTCCCAGTTCCACTCCCCAGAGGCAGATACAATTCAATGTCTGTCATCCCACTTTTTTTCTATGCATTTACAAATGTGCACCTGCGCATGCATATGCATTTTTTTCACTTGAAGAATGTATCGTGGGCATTGCACATCTTTTATTCTTCTCTAAAAGTTATATGTGGTTTCCTACAGTGGGTGTCACATTATTTATTTAATCTGTAACCCATTGATGGACATGTATGTTGTTTCCAATATTTTGCTATTTTAATTATGCAGTGACCAACTCTTCACATACAAATGCAAATATTTGCAATAAATGGCTTCTTAGAGGCAGAAATGCTGGATCAGTAGCTATGCATATTTTATTTTAATAGATGCTGCAAGTTTTCCCTCTCAAAAAACCAGTACTAATTTACACAAACTTTTAGAACTTGTTAGAGAAACCAAGTAATTCTGACTTTCCAGAGGGACTCCTTTTGGTTTGTATTAAGTCACAGGTGATTGGCATTGGATTTTTAAAACATAATTGGATTTACTTTGTATCTTCTACAAAATTCTGTAAGTTTCTGGCTTCTTAGTTTTACCATTTCCTGTTTACTAGCAGCAGCATTTTTTCCCCTTTATTTGTTTTCAGTTTTGTTTCTGTTTTTTTGCTTCAGTGAAACTTAAGGAAAGATGAGAGATAAACCCATTTTGACATCTGAATCAACTTGCTGTTTTTTCATTCACCATACGTCTACACTATGTTTATGCAGGTACTCTGCAAGCACTGAGGATACAAAGATGAATAAAACATAAACTTTACCTTTCAGAAATTCAAGCCTAATAAGAGGAATGCAAACGATAGCAACACAAATAAGAGACAAAAGTAGATGCATAGATAGATAGAAAATAAGATAGGAGAACTGAAGAGTGACTTTCAGAGGGAAAGACAGAGAGGTTCAAGGTAAAGAAAGACTTGAAAGGTAAGTAGGGGAGAGAGAACAGCTCATGGAAGTTACAGATGGATGAAACAGAAGAGTAGGCTTGGAGAGCTTTAAGTGGTTAGATATGGTTGGCATACAGGTACTTTTGTAGGATAAAAGGAGGCAAGATTAGAAAAATGAACTGAAGTAAAAGCACTAGAGTCTTTGAATGTCATGCTAAGAATTTGGGATTATCTCATGAATGAAAGGCTGAAAATTTTTATGTAGGAGAATAATATGTTTAAGCCTACATTTTAAATTTTACCCCTGATCTGAAGGACAAATTAATTACTAAATCAACAATTTTTTAAAATTTATAACCTACTCTGTGTTAGAAATCATGATAGGAGCTAGAACTTTAATAAGAACAGATTAAGCACAGTGATAAGTGAAAATTACTATAATAGTTTAGGAAACAAATTATATAGCCAGAACTAAGACATGAAGACAGAAGAAATGAAGAAAAAGATTCATGGATTCAAGAAATAAAGTAATGACAGAAAGGGAAAGGTAGATAAAAGGGAGAAAGAATCAGATCTGTTGCTTCTAGTTGTAATAGGGATGATTTGGTGGGTAATGCTGCTATTAATTGAAATAAGAGGAACACAGGAAGAGAGGAGGTTGAATACGAGAAGATGGAAGTTCTGAACACATTCAGTTTGAATAACCCTTGGAACACATAGGTGAAAATGTCTAAAACATAGTTAGAAATATAGATCTGGAATTTAGTAAATGTGTCTGAGCTAGCAATAGAGATTTGAGAATCACTGGCATAATAGACCCTATGGAAATAGATAAAAATAGAAGAAAATTGTATGGAAAATCAGAAAGGAAGAGAGTTGTGAAAAATAACACAACAGATATGTAAAAGTTTTACAAACTTTAAAATATTGTATAATATAGCTAATTATTGCTATTGTTGCTGTTGGAACAATTGCACCAAACTACTAGATCTTATTAGAATTTGTTTCACAGAATTAGGGAATTTGTTCCCCTTGTTCACCAGCATATCCCAGAACCTAGACCATTTTCAAACATGTAGTAGGTTTTCAATAATTATTTATGTTTTGTCTGGATGTATTTATTGAATGTCTTGGCCATATGGATTTGTTATGGGGGTTGATTAGCTATCATGACTTTTCCAGAAGAAACATCTCACAACCCTCTTCAACAGCTGCACAGTCCATGAAGAATTTGAGATCCAGTTCTTTAACTCTAAAGAACAAACAAAACCCAACAAAACAAAACAATGTAAAAGGTTTCTTCCTTAAATGTGTAGCCCAAATAAAACTACAACCGTCATTACTTTTTAAATATCCCAACAGTTGTTTTACAGGGTAGTCGTTACTATTTATTTCCATTCCAGGTACACATTTTTACAAATTTAAGAAAATATTTTCAGTTCATGCGCAGAAAATGAAAAAGAAGCATGCATCTGTAGTAAAGTTCCCAATGGGCTAAAATTGCATTATTCATTTTTAGACACCTCCACATATTCACAGCATGACCCCTGTGATTGTCAACGCTGACAGTCTTCTCATATGCTTAACATGGTGCCAACAGAGTGAAGAAAACCCCAGTGGTACATAGTCCTCCTGCATGCTACAAAAGCTCTCCTTCTGAGAACAAAAACAACCTCTCCTAATCAGTCCACAGAAATTTTTTGAACACCTGCTGTATGCTAGATGTTGTGCTACATTCTGAGGGATTTCGAAGGAAACGTGAAACATGCCCATGCCTTCAAGGAAAATATCAGCTTGTTGGGGAGACAAGGTATAAAAAGTAACATATATTGTGTCAAATAAGTTGTCCAAGGAGTAAATGCTACTCTGAGGTCTAGTACTCAAGGTACCCTAAGATCTGGTCTGGTTTACCTTCCTAGAGTGTTTCCCTAAATCCACAACTATAAGAAAATTATCCTTCTCATACCCTTTTCTAAGCCAAATTAAACTGCTTGCTATTCTTCCTGCCTTCAGCTTGCTTTCCTGCTTCTGTGTCCCTGCTTGTACTAATTCTTCCTTCTGGAATATACTTGCTTTCCTTCATGCTCATGTCTATATTATAGTTTGTAAACCTTACCCTTCCTCAAGACCCAGCTCCAATGCAGCACCTCCTCAAAAATTTCCTTATGTTACTAGCTAGAAATAATCTTTCCCTCCTATAAATGCCTCTCTAAGGAGACCTCCACTGCACCCATTACTTTCTTTCTTATGTCATACTTGTCCCTATCCATGTAGATGCATGGTCACAGAGAACAACCTTTCCTTCTACCTCCTCTACTTCTTGGTGAATATTGTCTTAAAAGGATTTTAATTCCTCAGAACCCAATGAGGCTAACTTGTAGTTTCAGTGCATCCAGTACTATTGATTCTTTCCATCCCCTATGGTCCCTGAAACTGGCTTACAAGCCTATTCTATTTTTTAATGTAATAATTACATAATATTTGATTTGCATTGTGATTAACCACCTGCCCTAACTAGGATGTGAGCTCCTTGAGGGCAGAGAATCTGTTCATTCATCTTAGTAACCTCTCTATGCAAGCCATGTATATTAGAGAAGCATGCTCAAATTACCGTCAACACTTGTTAAAATTTTTGACTTCTGGGTCATACTCTCAGAAATTCTAATTCAGTGGGTTTCATGAGGAGCCCAAGAATCTACATTTTATCAAACTCTTCAGATGATTCTTATCCACAGCAAATTTTAAAATGGGCACCAGTTAATAAGTATATATTGAATGAATGCTAACTTTTTTTTCTCTCTTAAACTATAACATCATAAGGGAAAGACATGTGACTACCTAATCTTTCTATTTTCCCTAAGTATATGGCCTAGCTGTTTGAACATAGAAACTCAAACGCTGTGGAATTGATGTATGTTAATGGGATGACTGATATAATTTTAGCTTTCCCTAAGGCACAGAAGTTGCTGGGCCATGAAGAATGAGCTGGTTTTGGATGGGTGAGGAGGGGCGAGAGCATCCTGGCCAAGAGATTGATATGATCACAAGAATAGATAGAGATGAGGAAACACAAGCGTGCTGAGGGTTTCTTATTAGATTAGTGTAACAAGAGTAAAGGTTCTCATGGCAGAGGAATGAGAGACGAGGCTGCTTCCCCACTGTATAAAATAAGCTTTTGTTAGCAGAACTCTCATTTTCATTTTAATTTAATGATAGCAAAAATAAGTGGTTTTGAGGTGATTAATGACCAACAAGAGAGCTACAGTGCTGACTTGGCCAGCACGGCACATGTAGAAGTGCAAGATTTAGTACAGAATTAACCTGCCCAAACATCTGTTCACAACTCCATATGAAAAAGAAAAAAATAGACTATAACATATGTTACAAGTGGAAACCTGGGAAACTTTTTTTCACATCATGTTTGTAGGAATTCACATTTTAGCAATATTCCTTATTGACTTGCTAATATGAATTTGAACATTAAATAACCATAATAATGATAGGCAAAAATTTAAGAGATCATTCTGTTCACACAAGAAGAAAAGAATAACTTGTTACAAAAAAGATAATAAATTTGCAGTTAAAATATATTCCTTTGTTCCTGTGACATAGCCAGCATTGACCTATACATCTGTAATTAATCCAATGGCACATGAGTTTATTCATCATTTATTCATATTGGCAAATGGTTATTAGCAATCTACTACTTGAAAAGCACTGTACATAAAATGTTAATGGTAAAGCACCATGTGCATGACACAAATTGAAAGGTTCATTCTTACATGGAAGAGAGGTTGATATGGAAAAATTAGTATCAACAAGTTATTCATTCATTCATTCATTCATTCTTGGATGAATGAATGTAGCTCTATGACTTTGTTTTATTCTCTGTCATATCCCCCACACTAAGACCAGTGCTTGAAGTATGTTAAGTGGTCAATCAAATCTGTTGGATGAATATATTTATTGATCACTCTGTCAGACTCCCAGTATCTAAAATAAAGTGAAAACAGAGATAGTCCCTGCCCTGGTGGAGTTGATAGTCTAGTGAGGAAAGCAAATATTAATCAAGTGCATTCAGAAATGTAAAATTCCAGCCATGACAAGTGTTGAGGATCATCTAATGGAGTTTGGCCATACAAAAACTTTCCTCAAGGAGTGATCTTGAACTGAAATCTAAAGGATGAGTGGAAATCAGCCAGGCAAAGAAAAGGAAGAAAAGCACTTTGGGCAGAAGGGGTAGTAGAAAGGAACATGATGAGTGACTGCAATATAGAAAAAGTGAGGGTGGAAAGCTAGGTAGGTAAGGTGTAAGTATGTGACGACAACTCAGGGAGTTCCAGAATATAAATAGTAGGCAAGATTACATAGGTAAGGAAATTTCTCATTTAAAGTTGATAGAATACAAATTGATTTGAGTTATAACCTCAAAACTCATTGCTCATTTGCAATATAAAAGAAAGATTTGTCTGATAAAATGTACCATATTTTTTATAGTGACAAGCAAAACAATTGAGCATGTAATTTCAAATTACATAACCTTGATCCTTGTAGATTGCACCAATAAATATTATAATTTTACTAAATTACATAGCAGCAATTAGCTCTCAAATGGGAATTAATAAATCAGCACAGTACCATAAGAATAATTTGGGTATATTGATGTAGAACCCTATTGACAGATATATACCCTGGTGAACAGCTCATTCAACTGTTATGTGAAACTATTAAAAAATATATAATTTATTGGTGTAGTTCACATGATAGAATTTGTGCAGAGAAAAATAAAGCCAAGGCTTTTAAAGTGTTTTAAAGCAAATGTAGAAACAATGAGATGTTAAAATCATATCACAATACTCTTGAGTTTTCCCTTCCCCACATGCACATGCACCTATATCCCATAACAGAGTGCTGGACATGAGCTTGGTGCTCGGTAAGTACTTGTTAAATGTTCAGAAATGGCCAGTTAGAATATTTACAAATAAATATTACAAGTTTTAATACTAATAATGAGAAGTATTATAAGTTGCTAGATTTAGCGGTTTATTATTATTATTAAGATAATAAGTATTAGACTAAACAGGTTTAGGGATAGATGTTGTAGAATGATATAAATTTTCTTTACCAGTTCATATTGTTTTATGTGAGATATGGTCAAACAAACATAGTAAATATGCAGCAATATTTATATCTTTTGTGTTCTGATCTGATCTTTAATTGAGAATAAATGTATAAGTGAATAGTAAATATTAGAATATATTGTAAATGTAGAGGATGACATATTCAGGAGTAATAAATAAAACAAACTATAATAAGTTAAGGACTAATAAAATTAAAATATGCACACTTATTGGGATATAATGGTGTTGACTCATTTTTAGCATTTCCTAATTGCTACAAATTGAAGACAGGATGACTCTGGAACCCAAATATGAATGGGTCTTGTCTTGACTCTGTTCTTACCTACCTCTAATGAGCTACTCTTGCTACCAAACCCTTAACAAAATGGTCTTCACATGGAAAGATTTACAATTTTTAATATAGGTTCTAACTTCCACTGATGTAAGGTATAATGATCTGCCTTATCATTTATTGGGTTTCAAGCAGAAAAGATATGCATGCATACTTGACAATCCAGTTTCTTATTTGCTGCATTTCTTACTGTTTAACAGATTGGTGGCATAATTTCTCTATTATTTTCTGTTCGAGTAATTGGGCATTATATACTTAATAGGAAACTAATTACTTATACACCAGATATTGATTACTTATTTTCAAAGCATTTAAATTCTAAATTACATTGAAATTGCTCTGAATAGAAGTAGTCTTTTATGATTCAGAAGGTACATCAGTTTTGCAGTACATCTGTTTGACCTTCAAGGGTCATTGCTGGCATTTCTGCAACAAGCTCACTGCTAAGTGTTAGGGATTCAGGGATGTAAGCCCTGCTCCAGAGGCTTACAATAATGAGTGTGGAACTAACAGTTTAAAGAGATTTCAGGTTATTGGTTTGCCAGATAAACTAACTTTCACTGTATTAAATAAGTAAAATCCAATAATGTTATCATCAAGTAGTAATATAAAAAGAATTTTCCCAGTATCTATAGAAAATAGAACTAATGCTATACATAGATTCTTATGTACATCTTAGCAGTTTCATTAAAAAATATTTCTCACTGCTATTGTAAATTAATCCACATTGGGGGGCGGGCTTGACTAACAGTGATAAATAAAAAAATAGTGACTCAGGTTTGTTTTTCATTCAGCAAAATAACTATATTGGAAAAAATATTTATCTGATACAGAGGAAATAAAACAATTTTAGATATTTTCATAGATTAGCTCATAGGAATGTGTAAATTATAGAATATGGTGTATCTAAAAGTATATGTCTGTATTTTCAACATTTCAAACGTTAATAAGAGATAGAGAAAGTAGGTATAATATAGAAATTATAGTTTACCATAATTATAATTTGCACTAATGAATATCCATGTATCACCTAACAATTCTAGAATTTAAAATTACACTGGCAACTGCAAATTTTTTTCTGTATCCTGAAAATACTTACAACTATAAAATTTTCTTTAATCAATTAGTCTTTAATATAAGTTTTTCATTTTTACATTTAATATTGTTTTTTTCCCCTGATTTGCTACATATCCTTTATTGTCTGACTTTAGCAGCTAAAAGTCTGACTCATGTAGCCATATTTTAGGGACCCCAGCCCTAAAACTGCACAAGAGCAGTTTTCAGGGACACGTCAGAGTGGCTTGAAGGGTAAATGGGAGATAAGAAAGCAAAGGTAAATAGTGGCCAAACTTTTTCTAAAGTGTCTCTGTGAAGAAGAGCAAACAAATGGAAAAGTAGCTGGAAGAGACTATACAGGCAATGAGACAAACTAAAGCATGTTTGAATGTGGCTGGAGGCGACCTAGTAGAGACAGAGATCGACGTGTGTTGGAAAAAAGATTACTCCAGGCCTGGATCCCTGCAAAGACAAGAAAAGATGGAAGAGATATGATCCAGAGCTCAAATGGACAAAAGGGGATACAAATTTGGGAGGGCCAGAGGTGCTTAGTGGAAGAAAACTCCAGAAGTGACTACAAAACACATAAACATAATGCACTAAATCCAAACTAAATGTATCCCCAACTCAGCTTCAACTAAGCACAATTCCAATTGTGCCACATTACACCCAAGGAACTATGATGGAGGGAAAGTCTATGTAGCAAACAACAGGAATCTTAACTAATTGTTTTTTTTTTTTTTTAAATATTTATTTATTTATTTATTTATGGCTGTGTTGGGTCTTCGTTTCTGTGCGAGGGCTTTCTCTAGTTGTGGCAAGCGGGGGCCACTCTTCATTGCGGTGCACGGGCCTCTCACTATCGCGGCCTCTCTTGTTGCAGAGCACAGGCTCCAGATGCGCAGGCTCAGTAATTGTGGCTCACGGGCCTAGTTGCTCCATGGCATGTGGGATCCTCCCAGACCAGGGCTCGAACCCGTGTCCCCTGCATTGGCAGGCGGATTCTCAACCACTGCGCCACCAGGGAAGCCCACTAATTGTTTTTAAAATATATTCCTCTGCAAATTTTTCTAACCATGCGTGTGGGAGGCCTGAATCTTAAGCTTCATTACCTTTGGAATAAATCCACCTCAGATTGTGTGTTTGCTTGTTCATTTGTTTCAGAGAACTATAGGCTAAGTTATGAGCTGGGGTAAGAGGAGGATCCAAGATTGAAGAACTATAAGATAGTCTCAGAGAGTTGAAAAGTAACTTCTCAGGGAAAAGTAATAGGGTCGCCTGTCAGTATTCAGTCCACATTTCAGGTACTTGTCATGAATTTACAGTAAAACCAGCCAAACAAAGTGTGATTTTCTTCAACTAATCCTGGTGCAGTAGCAGAAAAGGCGGAAAGGTGGATGCAACAAACACTAAGTTCATCTAGGCAAATGTGACAGAAGGAAAGAGGACACATCTGCTGAGAGATGTTTGAGAGAAACTGTTTATAATGATGGAATGTTTATCATGAATCTCCGCGTGGTAAGGAAAGAAAGATAGGTAAATAAAGGTAAATTTAGCATATCAGTTATATATCATATCAACAACTTCTGCTAGGGAGTTCTAGGTTACTGGAGTAAGTGAACTGGGAGTATAGGAGATTATGGTCAGCCAGTGGTATATTTGCAATTGAGACTTCAAAAGTGATACATATACTTGTGATGACAAAGTTTAAGTGGGAACTTGGGAGTGAGTTACTGAGATAGTGTAGAGGAAAAGACTGATTATGAATATAGATTGTTTTGTTCCATTCAGATGGAAATTTTGAAGCACTAGCATGCACAAATTACCATGGAAGGAATTGGAGATACAGAGGTGAACAAGGTTCAGTTCCCTGCTTCAAAGATCTTACAATGTAATTTGCAAAGTGCTACAGTAGCAACCAACACAGAAGGAAGGATTCTTAACCCAGTCAGGGATCAGGTGAACAGGCTTTACGAACAACGTTCGCAAAGACCAGAGTGCAAGATAAAGCTTGATGCCTTCAAGAACAGCAGAGTTGGGTTTTCCTTGAGGCTCACGTTTAACTGAGGGTGCTGTGAAAGAAAAGGCTGAGAAGTAAACAAAGGTCAGATGAGGGTCATTTTGTCTGATATGGTCAAGGTATGTGGGCCTTGTATTCTTTGGATAATGGAAAAACTGTTGCAAGCAAGAGTGGACATAATGAAATGGTCTACTGGCTGCAGTGTAGACAGAGGGTGGAGGAAGGAAGTAGCTGCAGTTCTTTGGAGAAGAAAGGCAAGAAGACCAATTCAAATTATGAGACAAGAATGTATTTGTTATACAGTTTTCACTCTTAAATTTAGATTGAGACAAGGTCATCAAAGTTTGCAATCTAGGTGGAGGGTAGTCCATTAAATTGGAAAGCATGAAACCAGAATTGCTTCCCTTGTCCAGTTGTTAACATTTTGTAGGACCCAGCCTAGGAAACGTGAAACACCAGAATGTAATCTCCGTGAGGGCTTGGTTGTTTTGTTTACTACTCTTTCTCTAGTGCCTGGTACATAATAGACTCAATAAATATTAACTGAGCAAAATTATTCAGTCAATTAAAATCTGTCTTTAGCATCTGATCTCTTTTGGCACCTTCATTCTAAGGCTACCTGCCCAAGTAGCATCATGCTAGATGTGAACCATAACTTTTCTCTGGAATACTCATCTCCTTTTGAACCTTATTCATCATATCTTACAAAACTTCAAGATCATGCTCTTGCCTTCTGTGCATATTAGCCATATATTTCTGGGCATGGTAATTTGCTTTTTTGTGCCTAAATGTCCTTGTCTATAAAATGGGGATAATAGCTAACACGCACTGAGCATTGAGCACTAACACTTAGAATCAGACACTATTCTAAGCACTTTAAATGTTGTAACACAGTTATTCCTCATTATCCCCCTATGTGGGGAGTCCTCCTGTTATCTACCTATTACAGAAGAGGAACCTGAGCCAACATTTGACAGCAAGTAAGTGACAAAGCCTGGATCTGGACTCAGGCTAGCTCCTGAAACCATGCTCTTAATCATTCTGCTTATTGCCTGTCCAATAATAGTACCCACCTGTCCAATAATAGTTGTGAAGATTCAGAGAATAATCTATGTAAACGCATTTGGAAAAGTGCCTGAATGTCACAAGTGACCAATAGAAATTAGCTTTTGTTGTTGTTATTGCTTTGTTCTTTTTATTTATATCTTCTTAAGGAGTATGTGTTCCTTTGAGAGAAGAGTCACTGTCTCCTAAAGGAAATTAGATTATTTCATTTTAGAGAGATCTAACTGGGAAAAAGTCACTCCTGTATAATACTTACTTACATCCACTTTCCTGCAACTTTCCTCATTGATTCTAGTTCTGAACTGGGGGTGAAGAGAGAAGAAACCCAACCCCTCTTCCTTACAGCAACCCTCAGGTACTCAAAGATGGGTATCTTTGACACCTACATCTTCCGTTTTTCAGCCCAACAGTTTAAGGCATTTTAACCATTTCTTCTATGGCATGGTTTCCAGATATTCTGAATAAACTCTAGTTTGTTGAAGACATTTAATGCTTAGGCAACTAGAGGGGAACAGCCCACATATGTTGCATATAGAACAGGACATTGACAGAAAAGATGTAGGAACAGCCCTGTTACAGTCTGAATTAAATTCCCAAAGACCTTTATAGTGCCTTCTTTGCATGAAGTACGTAGTACTTCTTGATTGAATGAATGTATTTATAAACAAATGAAAATTAATGAGTCTTCCAATATTTTCAGATTACTTTGGATACTAATTCAGTCATTTAATGAATTGTCTCTCCCTCTCAACATCATGTCATCTGTGGATTACTTCCTGTGTGTCATCAATATATTCACTTGATTATTTAAATGGAATGTATTACATTCACATATATGTTAAAATATTCCTATTAGTTTATGGCTGAAAGTGTTTTAATTAATTATAAATTAATCTGGTTTTCTCAGCAATGCCTTTTATTATTGTTGTTAAGAATGCCTATTTATTTATTCAATAATTTCTGAAATATAAAAATACTTTCCTACATGTTACCTAATTGCAGTAATTAAACCAAAACCAAAGCTTTAAAATTTATGAACATTTTAGTAGGAGTGACATCTGAAATAAAATTGAGAAACATGAAACTAATGTAAACTGGAAATAGGCTCAGACCCTATGGAGCTAACTTTTTATCTCCAAAGAAATTAACTGAATAAGTTAAATAGTCTAAAGTCATGTAGGACAGAACAATTGAGAGAATGAACAAGTAGGCTTGTCCTCAAGAGCTGAACAGTTTTAGTTATTTTGTGTATCAGAAAGAGTTTCAACAGTGCACCGTGGAATTCATAAATAAAAGATTTCCCAGTTGTGAGAGCCATAGAGCTGCTAATAAGCTAAGTGTATTATTAAATAAAAAATTGAAGGAAAATGAGGGAAAGTTTCTTAAAATGTAGTCATGTTTCCTTGGCAAATTGCAAACTCTAACGTTATCAAACAAAAATGGTAAAAGTAAAAAAAAATAAAATAATACTTTAAAGTATTGATCTCAAACTTTAGAAAAAATATAATAACTGAAACATCTCAATGAAATATCATAATTGGGTCACTTTGATTGGAGAATATAATTTTTTAAATTTGCATTGGTTATTTTACTCTTATTGATTTGAGAAACCGCTTTCCAGTGTATTTGTCAGCATTTTGAAGCAGGTTCCATACTGTTGCCTTCCAGTTCTACATAGTTGCTGGGAATAACAATGTTTTGTTATTACAGTATCTGCCAGGTAATCTCAACAATTTTAAGACATTTCAAATGTAAATTTCTCTTTTTAAATTTTAAAGTTTCCTAGCTTAATTTTGATAAAATTAGATAAATGTCAGATGTTATGTTTTTCAGTGAACATTTCTCTTAACCTCATTGGAAGAAAAAATTTAATAGGTGTATAAATAAATATAAGCAAACTCTATTATCGAAATTAGTGGAATAAAAGTAACACATAAAGTCATATCAAGAGAACAGAATAAAACTGCATATACAGGACAGGAGTTATTTGAATTTGTTGTAGTCATGGAAAATATATGTTCTATTTTTGTTAAAACTGATGTAACCCTTTTCTTAGCTCATTTCAGCTAATAAAAGTAAGATCACTTCAAAGATAATTCTACAGTGGTTTAGGTAAGTGTAAATGTAAGACAAGACACTGAAATGTTCTCTAATTTTTTATTAAATTAATGCCTATGTACTATAGGAAATTTGGAAAATACAGAAGAAATGCAAATGAAGAAAAAAATTAATCATTATTCCATCATATTTTTTCTAATGTTTTAAAAATGAAAACAAATATAAAAATATAAAAATTTTAAAGTAATATATTAAACACCTGCCAACCAAAAGGAACAAATGTTAACTATTTTTTGTATTTGAGTTAGATTTTTTTTGCAAAGAAATAAAACACTGTAGATCAAGTAGAAGTCTTCTATGTTCTCCTTCCTACTCTTACTCAAATCCCAGAACAATTACTATTTTTAATTTGGTGTTCATCTATTCTATATATTCCTATTTTTACTGTATGTTTATGTATTCATAAATATATAACTTTTTAAAATTTATGTTCAATTGATTTGTGCTATATGAATTTTCTAAACTTGTTTTTCATTCGCTATTATTTGCAAGGTATATCTTACATAAAAATATAGATAATTCATTTTCATTTTTGTATGCTATACCAACATATTTTATCAAAATTTGGTTATCTCTTTCCTTATGCTGTAGTTTATTTAAAGCATGACCAACTTTTTAATATTATTAATTATTGTACAATGAAATTTTTCTGCAATAAGACTTTTCTATATTTCAGATGATTTCAGTAAGATAGTTGCCCCAAAGCAAATGTGAACACTTTTGAGAATTGAGATACATATTTGAAAATGTTTCCCTAAAAGACCAAACGAATTTATAATCATCAAAGCAGTTTATGTGAGTGCCCAGCTCACAGCACCTTCATCAGCATTGAATATGCCAAGCCATTCTTGATTTAATTCACTCATTTTTAATGCAAACAATTGATTTTGAGAATGAAATTAAGCGGTATGAAAAAAGGCAATTTATGTGTTTGGTTGGGTGTAAGCCATTTAGTTTAGCTCCAAGATACACTTTAAAATTGTCTGTTGGTCATGAGACGTCATTGCATCTTCATGTTGTTTCAGCAAGGTTATGTATTGATCTGCTGAGTACATTTTGTCTCTGTTTTTATTAGAAAGTTGCTGAAATTTCCTCTGTGACACATTTTATTATAACATCCAGTAATAAAAATATTATCTTTTTTTAGAAATCCAGCATATGCTTTACTTTCTTTATTGGGCGTTTGTGATCACCAGCATTCTTCATTACTTCAGAATTTCAGTCTTAAGCTGTAGGATGATGTCATTTTTGGAGCCAGGAGACTTGAGTAATAATCCCAGCTGCAGTTATGCAACCCTCATCAAACTATTCTTATTTTCCCCAGAGAATGATTACCAGATTCTTCATCTGTAAAGTAGGACTCTTATTACCTTATTATATTATTAAATAAATTAAATGAGAACTTTTGAAATAAAGTAGAAATATAGGTTAGCATCAGAAATCTCTCTCCTAGTTGTCTTAGATGTCTAGGGTCCCCAGTAGAACCCCGTGTGAGAGGTATTTTAGAGGTATAATTGATCAGTTTTATCTGCCACTTTGTGTAACACAGCCAAGGGAGCAACCTATGCAGTCCACCAAAGGTTACCCAAATCCTTAGAGATCATGCAAGACCTTATGTTCCCACAGCTTCCTCCCCTGCCCACCCACACCAAGATGTCATACTACCCAGGGTTACAGCTTGAGTTTTTTCTTTGCCTGGAACTACTTCAGAAATCTTAAACTCTGAACTTTTGCTCTCTCATTCTAATTCTTTATCCTTCTACTTCTCTCAATCTGTCACTCCTACTATACTCCTCTTTGACCTCATGGAAACCTGAAATCTCCTATTTCTTCTGTTTTTTCCTAGACTGTCAGTTTCCCACCTGACTCCCCAAAAAGTTAAAATAGTTATCATTGATAGAACTCTTTTGATTGCCCTTAATTTCCTCTTTGATTCCCCTCCAACGATTCCAGTATGAACCATTCTCCCCAAGTGCTCTTCGTATAGAAAATTCTTGCCCTGCCAGCTCAAGAGATTACCTTGCTCATTACTTCATTAAGAGAATTTGAGACCTTCAGACATGCTCTCTCAACTTCCAGCCTTCCCCCACCATGCCCACCTACAACCACATCAACCTTACTACCTTCCCCTGAGTCTCAGTAAATGAGGTGTCTCACTTCTATTCAAGGGCAGACCCTCTTTTTGTGCTATCAATCCCATCTTTTTTGTCACCTCTTGGAATTTACTCTATTAATTTTATACCATTTTGTCTGTCCTTAATCTGTTCCTCTTTGCTAGTGTCTTCCTATCAGCTTTCTTTTTTCTCAACTTCCTCAATTTCTACCTAGCCCCACAACTTCTCTCCTCACCTCTCATCCAAACTTTACAAAGAATATTCTATCTGTATTGTCCCCATTTATTTGCCTCATTTATCTTCAACCCACTATAATACAGCTATCACATGAAATGGCTATCAGTAAGGTTACCAGCATGCTACTATTTCCAAAATTGAGTGGACATCTTCATCTCTTATTTTACTGGACACTTCTCCAGTGTATGATACTCTTGTTCACTTACTTATTCTTAACACAATTCTGTTCATTGGACTTTAATAACCCTTTACTCCTCTGGACTCCATTTCTTCTTGCCTTCTTCTGTAGGTTGCCCTTCTGTTACTGACCCTTTCGAGTCAGGCCCCAAACAAGGGTCCTTCTGCTTGGTATTGCTTGTGCCAATAGAATGAGACTGAGTTCGGTTCCGAAGCAAAGGAAAGCTTTATTCTTTGATCAGAGAATGGAGAGGTGCGAGCTCGTGCCCTAGAGCACAAGTCCTCCCCCACGGGCTGTGGGCTGGGCTGCTTCATAGGGGTCTCCTCAGCAGGGCTGGGGCAGAGTTCTCCTGGGTCTGGTGCAGCTGTGCTGTTCCCGGCGGTCACTCCAGATCGCAGTGCTAGGTATAACGTCTCTGCACATGGCCCACTGCCGCCATCTTGGATTTCGGTATCGTGCGCAGCACTTCTGCACACGGCCTAGAGCTGAGGTGTTGGGCGCAGCTGTTTTGCACCAGGCACTCTGGTCTGAAGTACGGGGGGCAAGGCCTCTGCACCCGACAACCTATGAGCAAGTGAAACTAGACGAAGTACAAAGGAAAAAAAGGTTAGCATTTATTTTATTACCAAGATCCTATTTTTATTTCTTGGGAATTGTTAATGGGCTTTGCCAGCAACACTTCCTGTTTTCAGCTCTCAAGTGTTAGCGTTCCACAGGGCTCCTTCCTCGGTCACCTGCACCTCTGAGTCCCTTCACATTCCCAGTAGGGAGCTCATCCACATGGGTTTCTATTTCTACAAAATGCCTAAGTCATACAACCTTAGCACAGACCTATTCCTTAAGCTTCAGATTTTAAAAGCCGCCTGATTTCTGGACATCTCCACCTGTGTCTCACAGGAACCTAAAGCTAATCATGATCAAAACTAAATTCAGTCTCTTTCATAAATCTGCTCCTACCTCCAAATTCTGCACCTCCATTGGTGGCACTACTAAGTACTGGGAAACTGGAGGACATGAATCTTCTAAACGTTTTCTGAATCCAGCTTCTCTTTATTCCTCATTATCTCTTTTATTACTAGTCCTAATAAGCTTTTCGGGTTTCTTTGTTTCCTTTTTCCACCAGGATAGAGTGATACATATAAAACATTGATCTGCCAAAATCACTTTCCATTAGAAAGTTTTTATGCTCCTAGACCATAAGATAAAGTCCCATCTCCCTAACAAAACATGAGGCCTTCACAGACCGGCACCTTCTTTTGTTAGCCTCATTTTCTGCTACGTACTCCGTTTTAAACTTGACAATCCTGTAAAGCAAACTGCCTGTTGTTACCATTCCTACACCATGCTGTTTCTCACCACTCTGCTTCTGGCTAAAATGTGTTTCCTCTCCGCTCCTCTCTTCTGACCAGCTCCTTCACATCTCAGCCCCATGAATCCATGTCTTTTTTCCCTCAATACTAAAGCATATAGGTACCCCCTTCTTTATATTCCCATAATGTCATGTATTTGTTCTTTGTATGTTTGCTCAAGAAATAGACCATGGGTTTCTTGAAGGCAGAGACCATACCATGCATTATGACTCTAGTGCAGTGCCTGGAACTTAGAAGCTGTTTAATAAGTACTTACTGAGTGAAGGGATAACTAAATTATGAAAGTACTATATATTCCTTCTTGTCATTCTTTTTTCATATGGTGTCACTGTGTGGCAGGGGCAGTAGTGTTCACCAAATATTCCATGAATTCCTCCTACATTTCCCAGCCTTCCCTAAACTTAGGTCCCGGCCATATAAACAGTTCTGGATAATGAGCTATAAGCAGAAGTGATGTGTCACTTCCAGCCTGAGATCTTTAAGAGCAGTGGCTAGTTTTCCATAGTCTTTCCTGCTTTGGCTCTTCTGGAAGTCTTGATTTGCAGGTAACACAAGATCATGGGGGCAGAAAACCACATGGGACATATAGTGAGAGTAAGAAGTAATCCTGTTGTGTTAAGACACTGAGATTTCAGGATAAATTTGTTACCACAGCACAATCTAGTCCATCCTGAATAAGGCTCATTGTTTCAAGTTTATACACTAATCTCTATCTTATCACGTACATAAAAGTTGTGTTGAACTTATCAGGTATGCAACTCTTCCTCTTCTCCTAAAGTCTGCATGATGCCTGGGCTTAGAAAAACTGCATCATGTGACCAATGTTTTCCAGTACAGAGATGGAGTAGTTCACTGCCTGTTCCCTATGATCTAAGTGACAGCGGAATATTTCCTACACAAAGTATACCCCCGCACTTACTCATGCAGTCCTTTTTTTCCCTGTCGTAACTTTAAGTTTTGACGTTTGTTATAAATGAAACTTCTCCCAGGAATAGTACCACATTCCACTGCAACTGCAGGCTAAAGGTATCAGAGACTATTGCCAAAGTAGTCCTGGAAGTCTCTGAAGTATATTGTACTGACCCACAATTATCAATAGTCTAATAGTAACATTGATACAATTCCATTCTTTTCCACAAGTATTCTATCAAATACATTGGCTTTCCTAATTAGGTCTCAAATTTTATTAAACTATGGTTGTATCTTCTTTCAGTGATAATTTTTTCAGTTGGAAGAGACAAAAAAATCTGACTTCAGATATGGCTTAATTTAGGCTTATATGATGTCATCAGGATCCATCTTTTAACTCAAACTGGCTTTCCCCCTTTCCTCATGCCTGAAGCCCCCAGGACTGTACCCTTCCAGTTTCAAATCCAGCAGGCAAGAGCAAGTGTCTTTTCCCCAGAAGTCCCAGTCAGAGAACCATTTCTTCTTATCTGCTCTGAATGGATCCTTGAGCCCAACCCTGTGGCCAGGTGAATATAATGCACTAATTAGCTTAGGCCTTTGTCAGTTCCCTGAAGTGGTAAAAAGGATTCAACTTCAAGGGAAGCAAGTGGCCTTAGAGTGAGGTAGGGGATGATTTCTGAAAAGAAAACAGCAAAAGGTTATCATAAATCAAGAAATGATGCTGGCAGCAATAGCAACCTCTATCTTCTCTATATAGTCTGCTGCCCAGGATATAGAAGTTAGAGACAGCTTCTAGTTAGGGAGTTTAAGTGTTTCATTATGCACTGTAGGTTACACCTTGATTATATTATCTCTCTTTTTTTCTCTGAACTTCTCTACATTATTCTTTTCTCCCATATGATGCCTTGTGTTTTAGTTATTTATATGCATTTGTCTCCCCAATTAGATCATCAGCTACTTCCAGGCAGGAACTGAGTTTGAATAACTGTGGATCCTGCACTGTGTGTTTCACATAGTAGGCATCCTGACAATTCAACAACTAATTATTTGTTGAGTAAATGAAAAGATAAGAAACGAGTGGGTTTATACTATTATCACATCATGGTAATGTAATGCCTGGGAGCGGGATGGGGGGAGAGATGTTTGTGTGTATGGTGTTAATACACACATATGATAAAAACCTACTATTTACCAAGTATCATGGCAAACAATGGGGATATGAGGATACAGTGGTTAAAAACCAAACATTACTCTGCCCTTCAAAAACTTATACTCTATTGAAGAAGACAGATTAGAGTAAAATAAATACTACAAAGGATAATTGTAGGGTGTTAAGGGAGAGTAATAGATTTTAACTTTTATTATTGTTGTTCTGATTGTTTCCACGTAAATTCTAGGTTGGCTACCTCAGGGATTACCAGTTTTGCTGGAAGAGGTCTGTTAAACATGGAATTTCTTAGAGGATTAACACTAAATTCCCAAATCAAAGTTCCAGATCCAAGAAATTACATCTTATATTGTGACAAGAAAAGACTAATTTAGTTTTCTTCTCCTCTCTCTTTTCTCCCTACTCCTCTCCTAGCCTGAAGTTATGGATCAAATACAAAATTTAAGGGAGCTGTGGATGGATAATAATGCATTGCAAGTGCTACCTGGGGTATGTAAGTTTTTATTATGCCATGTTGTCTAGCATCTATGCTGTATATTAATTGTAACTGATAATGATTAATCTTACATCTTAAATCCCAGTGTTTTCATTTCAAAGTTAAACACTTGTTAGGAGTGTTCTGTCATCAAGTGTTTTTCACTAATTTCTTTTTTTAATATTTCATATAACTTTTATGAGCGTTATAGTGTGTAAAATGTATGAAAATTTTTCTTGCTCTCTTAGGAGTATATTTTTCATCTCCTTCCCTATTTACTGTTTTTCAAAAGCTGAAAAATTCATATTGTTAAATGAAAAACAATGCTATACATAATACCAAGTCTTAGTTTTACAAAATCAACCTTCTTCTTGTAGGTAACTAGGTAATGGTTTCTGCTCATATTGTTAGAGCTCTTGCACAAAATAAATACCTCTCTCTTGGTTCAGGTGATTTCCAATAGAACCTATTTGAGTTTTTGAAAAAGGCAAGGAGAATAAATTGTTAAAAACAGAAGGTTGAACTAGAATCGATTTTTCTTCTCAGCTAACAGAAAATCCAATAATACCTCCTGAAAAGTAGGTTTATCAGTCAACTCACTGAGTGTGACTATTCATTCCTTTTTCATCCAGTGAGAGAATGGCTTTCCATAAAACACTGCTTCTTACCACTCATAACACATGCACTTGAATATAAGCATGTACATACACACACACACACACACCACCACCAACAACAACAACCACAAGGGTCTCTGGTGAAAGCCAACTCTAAACTCCTTGCATTGGGCTAAGAAGCCAGGGCAGCTGGTTGTGTAATAGTTCTTCAGCCACTGAGATTTAGATGTATATTCCCAAAGTCAAATTTATTCCTTCTTTGAAATAACATTTAAAGTTTTTTTAAATGATTGCAAAAGCAACAAGAACAGGAAGCTTATTCTCTTTTGAACAAGCATGGGACCACATAAAGAAGAAAATATGACAAAAGATTAGGGAAAAAATACTTTCTCCTCTCACCAAAGGAATACGTTTCTACTATCATAGCAAATGCAAAACAGAAAAGCATGCATGTTTTCTATTTATTGATTTATTCAAAAACTATTTACAAATATACCTCTATGAACTAGAAACCATGCTAATGTCAGGGTTACAAAAATAATATACTCAATGACCTTGAATATATTTGTTTGAGGGGCTCACATATAACATGAGAGACAAATCTGTATTCCACTACACATAGCAGAGACTGATTTGTATCATATTCAAGGTATGTACAAACCCTGGGGCAACAAGTAAGACAGTGATCAATCCCTTATGCAAATATTGAGGAATCAGAATGTATGTCTAGTTGGAAAAGTTTATACCTGCTTCTTCAATGTATTCATTTATTCAAAAACACTTACATAGCATTTATCATGGGCTAGGCACTATCTAGATATTTTACAAATGACTCACCAAATTCTCATAGGAACCCTGTGAAGCAGATTTATTACCAACCCCATGTTATAGATGAGGAAACTGAAACAGAAAGAGTAAGTAACTGGGCCAAGGTCACACAGCCAGTAAATGGTGGATCTGTAATTCATACCAGCTCCAGAGGCTTTTGTTCACTCTGATGCTCCAAAATTCTGTTGCTATAGAATCAATAGAAGGTATAAATGAGAATTAGGCTCATCTTACTTTTCACAGTTACTCCATTCCCAAAATCCAACCTTGGAAATCAACTCAGACCTCTAATTCCTTAGTTAGTATATTATTTAAATGGAAAAGTAGTGGTTAAATCTTCTGTAAAACAGTGCTGCCTAATTTTTTCTGCTTCAAAAGTAGATTTTTTATTATATACTGCCAAGTTTAAGTGGATTTCTCACTTTAGTTAGTACACTTGAATTCCACATTTTGTAATGCTCTTTGTGGGAATACCCCACACCTCCCTACCCTAAACAGGCATGGTTTTCTGAATGTCCAGTGCTGGCAATTAGTTGTTATGCAATTAACTAGAAATGCTTGACTTTGAAAGGCTAATCTTGAATGCAGTCTTCAGCCCATGTCTGTTAGTTTCACAGGATGATTAATCCTAAGTATTTAGTGTTATAAGACAGAGGTCCCCAACCCGAGCCGTGGACCGGTACCGGTCCGTGGCCTGTTAGGAAACAAGCCACACAGCAGGAGGTGAGCAGTGCGTGAGGGAGCGAAGCTTCATCTGTATTTACAGCCGCTCCCCATCACTCGCATTACCGCCTGAGCTCCGCCTCCTGTCAGATCAGCAGCGACATTAGATTCTCATAGGGGCACGAACCCTACTGTGAGCTGCGCATGCAAAGGATCTAGGTTGCATGCTCCTTATTAGAATCTAAGGCCTGATGATCTGAGGTGGAGCTGAGGCCGTGATGCTAGCTCTGGGGAACGTCTGCAAATACAGATTATCATTAGCAGAGCGGTTTGACTGCACAGAGATCATAATAAATCGATTGCTTGCAGACTCATATCAAAACCCTATCAGTGAGCGGCAAGTGAAAACAAGCTCAGGGCTCCCACTGATTCTGCATTACGGTGAGCTGTATAATTATTTCATTATATATTGCAATGTAATAATAATAGAAATAAAGTGCGCAATAAATGTAATGCTCTTGAATCATCCCAAAACCATCCCCCCGCCCCCGGCCCGGTCTGTGGAAAAATTGTCTTCCACGAAATCAATCCCTGGTGCCAAAAAGGTTGGGGACCGCTGTCATAAGACACAGGGAAAAAAGCAAGTTCCTTTTTATTTTTAGTTCATGTACCAAAATACATTAAGCTAATATACTTTTTAAATACTTTTGGAATCCTGGGCTTTCATTTTTCCACTGTTTTTCATAAATCAGAGAAGCAAATAGATAATGATCAAAAATTAGTTTGCTACATAGCTCTGTCTTGTGGCCATCACTCTAAGATCAATCAATCAAAATATGACTAAACAGCAAACTCCAATATCTTCTTTTGCTTGTGATGGCTTCCACATTTTATTTGTTGTCGACCACTCATCTGTAGGCCCCTCTATGTTCAGAGAGATGTTGGAGCAACATTCAGCATCCTCAAGAACTCTGAGACATTGGGCCTCAAAGGCCTTTATCACTCCAGGCTACTATTGCTTTTATAAGATGTTTGAGAGTAAGGGTTTAGAAAGACAAAAATAAACACCAAGTTGTTATTTTGCTTCCAAAAAAAAGATATTTAGAAACTTCACACCAAAATATTTATTGAGTTTGCTGGAGATAGCAATTCAGGAAGCTTCAAAGAGAAAAGAAATTTTTCTCATCGTAATGAAACAAAAAAAGAAATATACACACACATAGACACATAATCACATATATTATTCTTTCTATGCTCATCAGAAGAGATGAGCTAAGGTAACATAATAGTTCCTTGGGGTGGAGAGCTATAAGTAAAGTGACAGTATTTTTCCAAGGAACATATTTCTAGGCATGAGGAGAAACTCAGCCTCATGGCCTGACTCACCCAGAGTACCCAGTTCCGAGCCTAGCAACTATTCACCTGTTCTAAGACTGTGTTCACCCTCTGCCCACGTGGGGAACTGGAGGAGCAGGGCTAGAGATATGAGCTGCGTTAATTAAGGCGTCAGTCAGAAAGTGCTAATGTAATCGGTAGGCTTTGCAGTCTGAATTCCGATAAAAACCGAGTTTGCATTTTAGCTCCACCCCTTATTAATGGGGCAACTTTGGAATGTTACTTGTAGTATATCCTGTCATGCACCATCCTCCTGGGTGAACTCCCCAGCCTCTGGGCATGCTGCGTGCAGCTCTCCACCCTCTTCAGGAATTGCCTCAGCTGAGAGAACTTTCTCATGCAGTGTTACACCCCTATTCCAGGAGACCTGCATCCAATGATCAAATAAGACTCTGAAGGCCTGGTCCCTTCCCCCCTACTTCAATACTATTTGAAGGGTCAGCTGAGGAATTCCTCACAACTTCGTCACAGCCCACCTTCATCTGTCCAATCCTGCTTCCTTCCTTCCCTCTTTCTTTCCCCTGGTATTAATCCCAAGAATCTCTCTCATAAATTTCTCTTTGTCTCCAGCTCTCAGGGAAACCAGCGTGTGACATTACTTAACCTCTAAGCTTTAATGTGTGTCAAAGTGCAGATTCTGATTCAGTAGGTCTGGAGTGGGTCTGGATTCCACATTTCTGACAAACTCCCAGGTTGTACCAATGCTGCTGCTGTGTAAAACACGTTCTGAGCAGCAAGAATATAAAGTATTGTGTCAAGTAATATGTATAAAGTACTTAGCACAGTGCCAAGTGTGTGCTTGCGTAATAAATTTGTTTATGTAATATTTATGTGTTTATACTCTGTCAAATAAGTAGAGACAGTATAGTAAATTGTATACAGGTAGACCAACAAGCAGATGACCCATTGAACACAGATATATGTGGGAGATTTATTTGCAAATCATGCCCTTAAAGAAAAGGAAAATGAAGAATTTTATCTTGCTCTAATTCCCATAGTACATGTCCAAGCTAAACAGTCACTATTCACTCCCTGCCCAATGTATGACCTGATTCCTCCCCTGTCCTCAGTAATCAGTTACTAATCCAATCATTCCACATCTAAATTTTTCTCGAGCCATCCCCTCTTCATCCTCACTTCTGCTGCCTTAACTCAGGTCCCTTTCATCTCCTCAGCTAAACTGCTTCCAAATCCTTCTAATCCTTTCAGATCTACTCTAACCCCAGTCATGAATCTTCCCTTCACACTTCCCTGAAGTCATTATTTCAAAACACAAATCTGATTATGTCATTCACCATCTTAAAAGCTTTGAATAGCTCTCCTTGCCTATAAGATAGAGATCACGTAATCCTCACATGACAGGCAAGGCCGTTTAACAGCTGGCTTCTTATGATGCTTAATTTCATCACTGTATTCCGTGACGTTGAATCTCCCACTCTCCCTCAAACACACCACGCTTCCTCACACTTCTCTGTGCTGTTCTCTCTTCCCGGTACAGTTTCTCCTTTTCTTGACAGCAGTGCCTTCCAGGCAATTTGCATCCCTTTGTTTCTAGGGCATTCTCTACATGCTTTTTTTATTGTACATATCATAGGGTATTATAGTTATTTATTTGACAGTTTCCTTCACTGCTATAAGCACCTTAAAGACTTTATCTGTATCACGACAAGTCTCTTCCCTCACATAGCTGACTTATTCATGATTGTTCTCCAGTATATAACAAAAGCCCTGGTACATAGTAGATCCTCCAAAAGAACTTTCGAATGAACAAATTGATTCTGCATAGTAGGATGAAGCCCAAATCACGATTTAATACCTTTCTTATGCATTTGAAATTGTAAGAATCAGAATATCAGCATATGTTGTTTAGGTGGCAACTTTTTTCCTTTCTTTTCCTTCCTTCCTTTTTCTTTCTTTCTTTCTTCCTTCCTTCCTTTCTTCATTTGTTTGTTTGTTTCTTTCTTTCTTTCAATTTACTTAATTCTACAGCAACTTTGAGATTATTGCTGCTATCTTTTAACATATTATCTCTGTTGGGAGATATATTCACATATCATAAAATTCACCCATTTAAAGTATACAGTTCAATGGTTTTCAAAATACTCACATAATTGAACAGGCATCACCACAATCTAATTTTGAACATTTCCATCACCACTGAAAGAAACATTAGCAGTTACTCCCTTCCTCTTGACCTTCCAGCCTCTAGCAATCCTTATCTACTTTCTGATTCCATAGATTTGCCTATTCTGGACAATTCATATAAATGGACTCATACAATAGGTGGTCTTTCGTGACTGGCATCTTTCACTGCATGTTTCAAGGTTCATCCATTTTGTAGCATGTATCACTACTTTATTGCTTTTTATTGCTAAATAATACTGCAGCTTATGGATATACCACATTTTGTTTAACTATTCATCATTTGATGGACATTGGGTTGTTTCCACTTTTTGCCTGTTGTGAATAACACTGCTTTGAACATTTATGTTTCTTTGTGGACATATATTTCATTCTTGAGTATGTACCTAGGGATTTCTGGGTCATATGGAAACTCTATGTTTAATATTTTGAGGAATGGCCAAACTGTTTTCCAAAGTGGCTGTATAACTTTACATTCCTCCTAGAAATGTATGAGAGTTATGGTTTCTCCACATTCTCGCCAAAACTTGTTATTGTTGCATTTGCTTTTAAAATTAATTTATATTGTTGTGGTTTTTACAACTTTAAAATATTTCCTGAAAGTTTCTCAACTAACCCTGAGTTTATGCAATGTCATCAAGTCTATAGGGAAGTTAAAGACGTTGGTATACCTGGATATGTCAAAAAACAGAATAGAAACGGTTGACATGGACATTTCTGGATGTGAAGCCCTGGAGGACCTCTTATTGTCATCCAATATGTTGCAACAGTTGCCTGACTCTATAGGTGAGAACGTAATATTTCATCATGAATGTTTATGTCAAATATAGTGTTTTCTATAGTTTGTTCACAGATGTAGGGTATATACTCTTAGCATGATATTAATAAATTAGCATGATCATTATTCAAGGTGATAAAATATTTTACCAATATCTTAAAATGAAATGGTAACTGTAGTTGTCAAACTCAAGAAGAACCTCCTGTTAAAATGATCTTACTAAATTGATATATTTTAAATAATTTTAGATCTCCTAAGTTGTAAAATGTTATTATAAGGAGTATATATCTTAGATTTAAGTACTTTGATAAACATGTATGTCTCCTTTTATTACTATAGAATTTCAGTAGCTTCTATCCACGGTGTGGCTATATTCTATTTTTAATATTATTGTAACATCACTGTAATTAGGAATAACACAATAAATGTGAAATATCTTCATATTTCTATTATTCAAAAAAGACATCTCACCTTTATATTTAAGATTCATGAGGCCAGATATTTTGTCTGTTAGTATATATTAACCACTCAATCTATTTTTGTCATAAATTTTTCTCTGAGTAAAATAATGAAAGAATCTAATTTAAATATGAGTAAACCTTTTGTATGTATATCTTATTATCATTATTTATGAGAGGAAACAGCTAGGAGAGTAATCATCAAACTACTTAACTTTGGAATGTAGTTTTTAACACTCTGAATTAGATGTATCATATATTCTGGAACTTATTAATGCTTCTGAAAATTGAGTCACAACCTAGGTAGCCTGATTGAAGGGAAGCTAGAAGACAAAACAGTTCCCCAAATTTTTCTTCAATATTTTATTGCTTCCATTTTCACTGTTCTTTCAGGCTAATAGAGAATATCAGTTTTAGCAGAACAGGCTGGCTTTTCTTTCTTTGTAGATTTGATGACTTTTTTATTTATATAATTATATTTTTTTATAACAGTGTTTCTCCAACTTACTCCACCCTAAGACTTATCTGAGAGCTTTATTAAACAGTTCCACATTTCCAGGCTCTCTCTGTGAAAATTCTGATTCAATAAATGTGTAATAAGCCCTCTGTTCTGTATTCTTGTTAAATATCCTAGATGAAACTTATGACCAGATAAGCTTAGAAAATACTATTTAGTGTTGTAGAAGGTAAGGAAATATAATAGTTTAAAAGGGCATCCTCTAGTCAAGATGATAGAGATGGTCATCTGGTCAAGATAACCATCTGGTCAAAATACATATCTTACTCTCCTACTCAATCACCACTCCATACCTCTTCAAAGACACAATGAGAATGGAAAAACTATATTAGAAAAACATATTTTTGTTCATTACTGCCTCCTCTGTACAAAGAATTATGCCTGGTGTATGGTAAGTGCTCCTTAAGTATTTAGTAAATAAAATAATTTTGCCCTGCTTAAGAAGAATGAACATATACCCGGATTTGAGACATAATGGAAACACAGAAATGACCCCAGGCCTGACTGATGGGCTTCAGACCACAAACAGAAGTGGCAGCCATAAATTGTTCCTGCAGTAAAAAAAAAAAAAAAAAAAAAAGACCTTAAGCATACCAGGAGGATACAGACTTACAGGGACTGAGGCAGGGAAGGAACCCTTTTCTGCAAAGAGAGACTTGAAAAAACCTGCAAATAATATGTAGAGCTAGGGTGGAAGGAGAGAACAGATACAGATTCACTGCTGAAAATTACGGCACGTCACAAGCTGGTTTGGACTGAATCTGCAACATCCACATCAAATGAGAGTACCATGTTGCTAATATAAGACCTGGTTCTGAACTCCAGAAACTTGGGGGTCAGGTGGAGGTAACCATAAAAGTGCCAGACAGGGAGGGGTGAGCATAGGTAAGGAAAAAATATTCACCCTCACAAATGGGCATGAAAACAAAAATTTTAAAGGAAAACTAATGTTACAACAACCAAAAACTCAAACAATAGGAAAATTTACCCCAAGGGAAACCAAAATTATCAAGCAATGTAAAAAAAATTTTTAAGTATGTGCAGATCCTCAAATAGATAAAAGGAAGAATAACATTTGTAAAAATAAAAATAACGTATAAAACAAAAACAGGAGCTATGACTAAGAAAAGGTGGTTATAAAAAAGAACCAATTAGAAATTCTGGAAATGAAAATGTCACATAGTGAAATAAAAGATGATATGATTATTTGTTTAAAATATCTTCCATTAAGAAAGCCGACTAGGGAATTAGCCTTCTGGTCTGGGGAAAGCAGCATGTATAGATGATAGAAAATATCAGATTAGATCCTGGGATGATAAAACAGACCAGCACAGGCAGGTGGTATTACATATTTAACATCTTCACTTAGAATCTGAGTGGTTCTCAAATTAAGAAAGTAACTTGTTAGTAGCTTACTCCTGGAACTATCTTTGGACCCTATTGACCTTTTAGGGAAAATTGCATTTAAACATCTGCAGAGTTGCCAGAGTACCTGATTATACACGTAGAATGGCTGACTTTCCTCTAAGAATTTCCTTCTTGGTCAAGAGAAATACCTGGGAACTCTGTTCAAAGGTCCTAAAATAATTTGTTGATTCTGATTGGATGGTAAATTGCATCTTTTCTTCTTTATTTGAGCATGGATCGTCTATTGAACTACCAATATTTAAAAGAATAAAAGACAAGAAACGTCACAGTATTAATAAAGGGAAATAGCAACTAAAATAAAATCTTTGCTTCCTTTACACCTATTTTAATTCTGCAGTTGTGGGGTATTTGAATGGAGTGATATATTCAACAATGAACCCTGTATGCTGAGTCCCTTTCCTTGTGCTGGTTCCAGGGAAAATGAAGGGGACTCTTTACATTTTCTAGATAGAGCTTTAATAATCAGCTTCTTTGGATAGCAGAGAAACTCAATAAAGGAGAATATAATTTTTTTACTTTCCAAAATAACTTATCTTATTCACTTAGTGGTTAAAGACACAGATTTTGTAGTCAAGCTACCCGAGTTCAAAGTCTGGCTTTTCTACCTTATTAACTGTGTGACTTTACACAAGCTACTTAATCTCTCTGTGCCTCAGTTTTATCACCTTTTAAGTGGGGAAGTAATAGTACCTGCATCAGGGGATTATTTTGAGAAATAAATGAATTAATATAAGTAAAATTGCTTAGAACAGTACCTGGCACATAGTAAATGTTCAATCAATGTTAGGTACTATAATAATATAATAATTATTATAATCTTAGATATGATGAGTGCACAGCCATTTGGCTTTCAAAATTCTGTTATCTAGGGTAAATGTCATGTAAATATTAGCTGTTTTTGATATTAATGTTTAATACATTTCTTCTTATTATATATTTATATATAAGTAGCTAAAATCATAGCAAAAAAAGCCTCCTTTTTCTTTCTCTTCAGTATATCTGAGTTGGGAATATAGGATAAAGAGGTGGGGAATTGAGGAAGAAATAGGATAAAGTACCTTTGGTTCCTGAGGGTAGAAGAGAGTCCAAGCAGATATGATATAGCTATTTATCTGCAAGAGGAAGTCATGAGCAACAGAGCTGAGGCTGATGGCCCATTTCCACTCCGAGGACAACCAGATTCCTACAGAAACTCCAGAATGTATCCAAAGAGCACACCCTTGGATGGAATATGTGAGTGACAAAGTAGCCACACCACAAATGAGTGAAGTTCCCTTAAGTCCACAGACATGGAACTAAGAAGGGAGCCCTAACTCACTTCAACCTTTAAAGCTATAGAAGCTTCTGTCAATTGTCAGAGCCACTACTCCATTCTTCAAAAAAAATCTGTTGCATCAATCTTTTGGCCTTAATCCCTATCCTGCCTCGAAATTTTCTCACCACTACTTCAGACCTAGGAACTGTGATTCTCTTAAAGACTGCTTGGCAACCTGGTTTCATGTTTGCAGAGCCATCTGTAACCCAGCCCAAAATTTCTCGCGACTCAATCAAGTGATGTTGAGACTGTCAGCCCTCCTCCGGCTCCACTGGTGGGCAGGGGCAGTAGTTTGATCAGGGCTACAGCTCATAAAAAAGCTGTAATTCATAGCCCCCCGTTGTCTTTTCACAATTGATGAACAAGCTCAGGAGTTCTTTTATATTTCCAAGGTCTATAGTTTTTTACACATGCACCAGAGAAGCTAAAGTGATTCAGTCACCCTTTGAGCATAGATGAATATGGCAGTGGGTATTCAAATTTCAGAGATAAATTACCCCAGTGAGAATTGTCTTCTTTCTCAGGTGCTACTGTTTTCAGCCATGTATCCTAACAGCACAAGCTGATGTATTAATCTCCAAATATTGTAGGTATTTTCTCACAGCAGTCTGATAGTGATAACATTTCTCTCCACTAGAGCAGAAATTCTGAGTGCTTCTGCGGAATACGTAACTGAGCATACTGAAACTTAAAGTGCAACAATGGCTTTATTTCAGACTTCTTGTGACTTATTTTTTGCCTTTAAGGTATGCTCAAAATACTTGAGGTGGGTAGGCATGAGCTATAGCAGTGCTTCTGAGAGCATGTTCGCAAAACACCACTATACAAGATACTCTGTGCACACACACAAGTTGTCCAATAACTTTAGTGTCACCCTGTTACATTAGCATATTAAAAAGTCCTAGAAAAACTTCATTAAATAAATCTGGTTGATTTTGTTTAATTTAGCATTTCCCAAACGCATTCAACCATGGAACCTGCTATATCCATCAGAACAAGTTTTCTGCAAAACAAGTCGTCTATAGCATATATCTATAGTTCCAATGTAAAACAAAAATTAGCCACTGTTAATGCTTTGTCTTGGATTTTAGCTATTTAAGCCATATTGATACTATGGGCTCTGTTACGGCTGGGTAAAGGAAGCTGTTCTTCAATTACTCTGTGGTTTTTAATGTGCTCATTAAAACCCTGGGAGTAGGAGTAGATCAAGCAGTAAGGGTATGGAGGGCATAAATCAGACAGTGAAATATAAATAGTTGGAACTTCAATTCTTGACCAGTTCTACTTGATAGATTAAAAACTACAAGTTTTTGTGCTTACTGCTGATCCAAGTCAAGGATTTATGGTAACAGAAAGGGTATGAAGTCCTATGTTGTAATTTTCCAAGTCGATAATTATAACCAATACACTGCAGTACTTCAGTACCCATTTGTTGATTATTAGGCTTAATTCAGATTTGTTTTCAATTTGTATCACAACAGGAATGTTAGTTATTAGTGCTTATGAGTTAATTAAATACCGAACACAGCTGGCTTGAAAAGTTTCATCTGGTCCATTTGCTGCATAATAGAAAAGGGAAATGTGGAAACTGGAATAGAAAAGGGAAACTTTGTAACTGGAAAGTTAAAACTAGACACACAAATATCAGTTTGTAGGTTGATATAAGCAGAGTGCAGCCAATTAGCATGACAAACCCTCATCACCCAATCAAGTGATGTTGAGACTGTCAGCCCTTCTCCGGCTCCACTGGTGGGCAGGGGCAGTAGTTTGATCAGGGCTACAGCTCATAAAAAGCGATTCCTTTTATATTGTATTTTCTGTCAGAAATCTATTCTTCTATATTAATACACCTTCTCTGTTTTAGGTTTGTTGAAAAAACTAACTACTCTAAAAGTAGATGACAATCAACTTACAATGCTACCCAATACAATCGGAAAGTAAGTGACAAAGTTTCATACCAATCTCTCTAAAGCCAGAAACAAAAGAATATATTGAGTTTTCTACTTTCACACATTTTCTGCTAGAGATATCAATAATTTTGTTCATATGTAAACTCATTTTAGACCGCATTTTATTTAGTTATATATTTGTATATAATTTATCTTAATTTAGTTTTATATTTAGATGCTGCATTGACACCCAACTATATATTGATAATATCATAAGAAATACTTAACCATCACTCTTTCATAAGCAAAGTGATTACCCAGACCTTCAATTATACCATTGCCTGTAATTTTCCAGATACTATTAATTTGATGTTTTTGACTGAGTAGCAGCTCTAAATTCACTTATGTCTTACAAAATCAAATCAATTTTTATAAGATCTGCATTATGTATATGTCACCATTACACTGTTAGTAAAATTTGATATTTGTGGAAACTTAATGTATTTTTAGACTTTAAGGAGATAAGCATCTGTTTCAGCTTGCATTTTAAAAAGCTTCAAGGTGGAAGGCCATCATTGCCTTTTAAGGACAAAATATATTCCATTTATTTGAGAGCGATTTATTTCTAATTTTATGTTGCCATTAATGTTTGATTTACAGCTCTTTAAGGAACATATATATGTTACTATCAGTGTTTCACTGAAATTCTTTTGTTTACAACTTGTGTAAAGTGAGAAATCAATAAGCTGTCTTTATTCTAACATTATGTAAGGCCATTTTATAGGAATCTTGCCCCACATTTCATGTGAAGCATTATATAAATCCATAATTTAACAGATTTGGGTGTACTTGGGGTGGTGGGGAGAAAGCCTAGCTTTTTTAAAAAAAACAGATTTATTAGCTATAATTGATGTACAATAAACTGCATATATTTAAAGTCTACAATTTGATGTTTTGACATTCATATAAAGCCATGGAGGGAAGTGTTAAAGAAATGGACTATATGACTGTATTTTATTACAATAAAAAAAGGCAGAATAAAAAAACAGGAGGAAGTATATGAGAAATCTCTACCTCCTGCTCAGTTTTGCTGTGAACCTAAAACAGCTATAAAAGTAAAGTCTATTTTAAAAAGAGGAAGAATGACTGACAAACTGTGGTTACTCAGACTTGAGTATTTGGTAGAATTTTGTCAAAAATGAACAAAGTGAGCTTGTCACTTCAAGGGAAACAACTGACAGAATTTGTTGCCAACAGTGAAATTTGAGCTATCAAGTAAAAATTAGAATTTTGGAAAATTTGTATCTGCCACTGTGAGTTTGACAGCTTCCCAATATTTAAAGCCTTTTCTGATAACACTGGTGTGATATCACTGGTGTAATAATGAATGTGATTTGTTGATATTGTAATATGAAATGTGTCAACATTTGGAAAATCTGTTCAACTCAGTGAAGCCACACTTTCCAAATGACCAATGCATGAGCTACAAAATCACACATGAGAAATAGACCCATTCAAAGTGCAAAAAGGTTAGTTGATTTTAATGTATTGGTATGAAAAGTAAGAAAAGTTCATTGATGTATTTCAGATTCTACATTGCAATTACTGTATCCCCTAAAAAGACTGCCACTTGTTGAGTTTGGGTGTAGTATCAAAGAATAATCACAATTATCCAAAAAGACCATGAAAATACTCCTCCCTTTTCCAACTACCTATCTGTGTGAGTTTGGACTTTTTTATATATAACTTAATCAAAACAACATACCACAACAAATTGAATACAAAGCAGATATGAGAATCCAGTTGCCTTCTATTAAGCTAAACATTGAAGAGATTCACAAAAATAAAAATGTCACTCTTCTCACTAAAGGTTTTTGTTTTGGAAAGTATACTTACTTTTATAAAAATGTGTTACATACATTAACATGTCATGGGTTTATTATTGTTATTTAAGAATGAATAATAAATAATTATTTTTAAATGCCCCTTTTAATTTATAATATTGTAGATACCAATAGATATAAACCATATTAAAAACAGTACTTTAGGATTATCAGTGATTTTTAAGAGTGTAAAGAGGTCCTAAAATGAAAAAGTTTGAAGATTTCAGTTCTATAATACATCATGTCTTGGATGGTAAAATTGTGACAGCCATTGTCTAACATGTTCTCACTTCAAGGTAGCACTTGTGGCAAAAAATAAACTAAATTTCTAAAATTTTATAGTATACCTTAATAAACAATCTGTATGAAGTAAAAATAATAATAATGATATAATGGCTTTGCTTTCTTTAGGGAATTCAGAACTGATAGATCAGAGATTTAGTTCAAGGCTAGAGATAAAATTTGATTAGAATCCCATTTAATGGCACCCAGATCACACACAGAAAGTGTTCTGGAAGTAGTGAATTAGTCTTTATTTTATTATGAGACATTCTACCTAGAACTCTGCGCACCAAAATGTTCAGATCAGCTGCAGTGACCAAAAATATTCTCATTCTGCACATCAAATGTTTCAATAGGTTAGACTTATCTTTGGTAATTTTCAATAGTCCAACTAGTAAAAATTGCTGAAAGAATTCATTTTTCAACATCTTTCACAGTTGAAATGGATTCCATGACTTTTGTGCCAAATGACTTGCAAAATTGGTTATTTTTGTTGTTGAATCTTAAGTTGTGCCTAGGAGTTCCAGCCACTCTAATAATTGAATGTGCAATGAAAATAGTAACAAACAACTTTTTGTGTGTGTTCGTATTGTGCCAGATACCGTGTTTGGTGCTTTACATGTATTCTTATTTAAAGGCCCCATCAACACTATTCAATGTGTATTATTATCTCCCCATCAACAGATGCAGAAACAGAGGCTGAGAGAAGTTATCAGATTTCAAAGCTAAGCTGTTAATTGACCTATGATGCTTCTTTTTTTAAAATTTAATTTAATTAATTTATTTATTATACAGCAGGTTCTTATTAGTTATCTATTTTATACATATTAGTATATACATGTCAATCCCAATCTCCCAATTCATCCCACCACCACCATGCCCCATCCCCGCTTTCCCCCCTTGGTGTCCATACATTTGTTCTCTACATCTGCGTCTTTATTTCTGCCTTGCAAACTGGTTCATGTGTACCATTTTTCTAGATTCCAGATATATGCGTTAATATACGGTATTTGTTTTTCTCTTTCTGACTTACTTCACTCTGTATGACAGTCTCTAGGTCCATCCACGTCTCTATAAATGACCCAATTTCGTTCTTTTTTATGGCTGAGTAATATTCCATTGTATATTTCTACCACATCTTCTTTATCCATTCGTCTGTCGATGGGCATTTAGGTTACTTCCATGACCTAGCTATTGTAAATACTGCTGCAATGAACACTGGGGTGCATGTGTCTTTTTGAATTATGGTTTTCTCAGAGTATATGCCCAGTAGTGGGATTGCTGGGTCCTATGATGCTTCTTAATATATGTTATAGTTGAGTCACACATTTTGTAATATTAGGTCATTTAAGAGCCCCATTGCTCTAAAGGCAAAAGATCTCCCATTAAAAGGGAAACCGTACGCTAAACCTACTCTCTCTTAGCTTCGTAGTTTTGGAGAAAAGCAATAAAATCTCAAAAATTTGAATGGATATTTTAAAAATCATTCCATCATAGAGTATGGTCAATGAGAAAGACCGCTAACTAGAATCAGAAAGTCTAAGTAACTATGCAAAGCTGGGTAAATCCCTTCTTTCCTATGGGCCTCAAACTCCTAAGGAATAATGCAAGGAGCACTGGCTTTGGAGTCAAATAGCATGGGTGTGAACCCTGGCTACGCCACTTACTGTGTGAACTTGGACAAATTATTTAAACTCTCAGTGGCTTAGTTTCTTCATTTGTAATTTCCACCTATGTCTAAATTCTAATTCTTTGATCCAGATGTTTAGTTTATATGATATCAATACCCTAGATTGTAAATTCCAGTAGTCTACTTACTAGACTGCTATAATAACAAGAAAATAAGCATTCTAGGTATCTGAATGCTAAAAACTGTGCTCCCCTCTATTCGCTAAGCATGGAAGGATACACAAGAAACTGGAAACGTACATGGTTTTGGGGAGGAGAATTTGGGGGCTGGGCAGTAGAGTAAATAGGGAGACTTGCTTTTATTGTATACCTTTTGTACTTTTTGAATTTCGTATCATGTAATGTTATTCGAGTCAAAAAATTAAAAACAAAGTGTGTGCGCGCACGCACACACACACACACACACACACACACACACACACCCTTCATTGGATAAAACCCAAATATCTTCACACTAATATTCAAGCTTTTCCATAGTCTAGTCTAGACTGGTGGTTCTCAACACGTGGTCCCCTGATCAGCAGCATCAGCTTCAACTGGGAACTTGTTCGAAGTGCAAATTCTCGGAGACAATCCCAGGTTTACTGAATCAGAAGCTCTGGGCATTGGACCAGCAATCTGTGTATTATTAACAAGCCCTTCCAGGGATTCTGACGCATGCTAAAGTTTAAGAACCACTAACTGGATTCAGCTTACTTATACAGCTATCAGATAACTGTCTTCTCGAACCCTATTCCATTGTGCCTGCATCAGAATTACCTGCGATGCTGGTTTAAAATGAAGCTCCCTTAGAGAAGTTTACCGAAGCAGTTGGTTGCTTTGGCTTTGGAGCCAGACCTTCTGGGTCAGAAACCTGGCTCTTCGATGTGCTATTGGGTAGAGCCTTAGATTCCTCCTCAGTAAAATGGAAATCATAGTAATAATGCCTACCTCATAAGAATGTTGTGAGGATTAAATGTGTTAATACATGGAAAGTGCTCACACATTTAATAAGTGTTTTATAAAAATGAAGTCCAATAAGGTAAAGAGTTATTGACTTAAATCAAATTGGGGGTATTTGGATTCAAAAATATGCTTACTTGTTTTTACGACTTAATTCTTTTCCCTCTGTCCACCCAGACCACTGCAGCTTCCTCCTTTAAATTAAAAGCTCGATACACCTACTAACTAAACCAGCATTTCCTAAATTATATTCCTCAAAATAATCATTACTTGAGATTTTAATAGGTATGACATAAAGATAAGTTTCATGGACAAATAAGTTTTGTGAACTCTTTATACAAGTTAGGGAACACTCTACCGTGATATTTTTCCATTTCTTATATAAGTCTCTTATTTATCTTTTTTTTTAACATCTTTATTGGAGTATAATTGCTTTACAATGGTGTCTTAGTTTCTGCTTTGAAGCAAAGTGAATCAGCTATACGTATACATATATCCCCATATATCCTCCCTCTTGCGTCTCCCTCCCATCCTCCCTATCCCACCCCCTAGGTGGTCAAAAAGCATCGAGCTGGTCTCCCTGTGCTATGCAGCTGCTTCCCACTAGCTATCTAGTTTACATTTGGTAGTGTATATATGTCTATGCCACTCTCTTACTTTGTCCCGGCTTACCCTTCCCCCTCTCTGTGTCCTCAAGTCCATTCTCTACGTCTGCGTCTTTATTCCTGTCCTGCCCCTAGGTTGTTCATAACCATTTATTTTATTTTATTTTTTTAGATTCCATATATGTGTGTTAGCATATGGTATTTGTTTTTCTCTTTCTGACTTACTTCATTCTGTATGATAGACTCTAGGTCCATCCACCTCACTGCAAATAATTCAATTTCGTTTCTTTTTATGGCTGAGTAATATTCCATTGTATATATGTGCCACATCTTCTTTATCCATTCATCTGTTGATGGACATTTAGGTTGCTTCCATGTCCTGGCTATTGTAAATAGAGCTGCAATGAATATTGTGGTACATGACTCTTTTTGAATTATGGTTTTCTCTGGGTATATGCCCAGTAGTGGGAGTGCTGGGTTGTATGGTAGTTCTATTTTTACTTTTTTAAGGAACCTCCATACTGTTCTCCATAGTGGCTGTATCAATTTATATTCCCACCACCAGTGCAAGAGGGTTCCCTTTTCTCCACACCCTCTCCAGCATTTATTGTTTGTAGATTTTTTGATGACAGCCATTCTGACTGGTGTGAAGTGATACCTCATTGTAGTTTTGATTTGCATTTCTCTAATGATTAATGATGTTGAGCATTCTTTCACGTGTTTGTTGGCAATCTGTATATCTTCTTTGGAGAAATGTTGATTTAGGTCTTCTGCCTATTTTTGGATTGGGTTGTTTGTTTTTTTGATATTGAGGTGCATGAGCTGCTTGTGTATTTTGGAGATTAATCCTTTGTCAGTTGCTTCATTTGCAAATATTTTCTCCCATTCTGAGGGTTGTCTTTTCATCTTGTTTATGGTTTCCTTTGCTGTGCAAAAGCTTTTAAGTTTCATTAGGTCCCATTTGTTTATTTTTGCTTTTATTTTCATTTCTCTAGGAGGTGGGTCAAAAAGGATCTTGCTGTGATTTATGTCATAGAGTGTTCTGCCTATGTTTTCCTCTAAGAGTTTTATATTGTCTGGCCTTACGTTTAGGTCTTTAATCCATTTTGAGTTTATTTTCATGTATGGTGTTAGGGAGTGTTCTAATTTCATTCTTTTCCATGTAGCTGTCCAGTTTTCCCAGCACCACTTATTGAAGAGGCTGTCTTTTGTCCATTGTATATTCTTGCCTCGTTTATCACAAATAAGGTGACCATATGTGCATGGGTTTATCTCTGGGCTTTCTATCCTATTCCACTGATCTATATTTCTGTATTTGTTCCAGTACCATACTGTCTTGATTACTGTAGCTTTGGAGTATAGTCTGAAGTCCAGGAGCTTGATTCCTCCAGCTCTGTTTTTCTTTCTCAAGATTGCTTTGGCTATGCGGGGTCTTTTGTCTTTCCATACAAATTGTGAAATTTTTTATTCTAGTTCTGTGAAAAATGCCATTGGTAGTTTGATAGGGATTTCATTGATTCTGTAGATTGCTTTGTGTAGTATAGTCATTTTCACAGTGTTGAATCTTCCAATCCAAGAACATGGTATATCTCTCCATCTGTGTGTGTGTGTTTTAATGTTACTCTTGACATATTTGCAAGTACTTTATTTAAGAATGTGTGGTCCCAGGACCAGGAGCTTCTACATCACCCACTAGCTTGTTTCAGATGCAGAATCTGGGCCCCACCCCAAATCACTGAATCTGAATCTGCATTTTAGCGAGTTCTGCTGGTGATTCATATACATGCTAAAGTTTTGGAAGCAGTGCTTTAAGGTACTTTATACTTCCTTTGCAGCTTGTTTTCACTTTTAATGTGTACTATTATAGACTATAGAGAAAACTTCTAAAAAAGGTAGCATTTGGTCTATCTTTGTTTTTGTACAAAGGGTAATGTGGTTTCAGATGTACAGCAGGATGATTCCATATTTGTATGTATTGCAAAATGATCACCACAATATATCTAGTTAACATTTTTCACCATACATAGTTACCTTTTTCTTGTGATGAGACCTTTTAAGATCTACTCTCTTAGCAACTTTCAAATATACAATACAGTATTGTTAACTATACAGTGCTGTACATTACATCCCCATGACTTATTTATTTTATAATGGGGAGTTGGTCCCTTTTAGTCACCTTCACCCATTTTTCCTACCCCCTATCCCCTAATCCTGGCAACCACCAAAGATGTTCACTGTATATATGAGCTTGGTTGTGGGTTTCTTTTTTTTTTTAGTTTTTTGTATTTTTGTTTTTAGATTCCACACATAAGTGAGATTGTATGGTGTTTGTCTTTCTCTGTCAGATTTATTTCACTTATTTTGGTCTATCTTTTGAATGCCAGTGATAATTTGAGTAAATGTGGTACAACTGTATTCATATAGGATCCTGTATTAAAATACCTTAGGTGATTTATAACAAGATAACCATCAATAAAGTCAGCTGGAATGTTAGATTTTGAGTTTGAATCCTTTGAATTCAGAGATCACTGAAGAATGTGTGTTTTGCACGTAATAGGTTTTCTTTGTAACCCAAAAATGTAAAATACTTTCAGGCTATAAATTATTAATTCAGTATATCCCATGGTGCAGTAAAAATGTTGTCTTTTTATTGTAGGAAGTCCTCACTTTGCACAGTAGTGGGGACTATGAAAACAACCATGCACATTGAAACTATGCAAAGTAGTCTTAAGAATCAATGGGGGAAATTATGATTGTTCTGACAAAAGATCTTTAAACCTTTTCAAACATTAAATACTGTTGCTGTTGGTTATAAATGTATAGAGAAATGGAAAAATAATAAATCAACATGGATTTAATACACAGTCATTGTAAACATTAGGAACATCAAGAATTAAAGTGGGTTTTTTTTAAAGATCTTATCAAAATTAGTTTGAACAGTGCTTGCCTTCTTTTCATTGTGTAAGTTGTAATTCAGAGTGAACATCTTTTCTATGAGTCAGTGAATTGTCATCCTCCTTTTAAGCTTGGATCAGCTTCCAAACTTTTATCCTTTGTGCTTTCAATATCATGAAATATCTCTGAGAGTTCCTTTAATGTAAAGTTTATTGCCAGGGTCACTTCCTCTGAGATATCTTCATCCTTTTCATTACAACCACTTTCCTCATTGATGTCAACAAGTTTTCCTTTACTAAGTTCCTCTGGCAGCAGATCTACAGGCTTTCAAATAGTGGCAGGCAGCATTCCCACAGTCAGCTGTTTCTTCTATAATCCCATGTATGTTCAGTTCAAATCCTGCCAAGTTATTTGCACAGTGTGCTAAAAGTTTCTGCTACATTGCATGAGTATTACTTGCTGTTACTTCCTGCCATGATGTTTGAATATTTTCAATTGACTGATTTATGTCATATTTCTTCCAAAACTCAGCTAAAGAAATGGTACGATCTCCAGTTGTAGCATCACTAGCCTATTCAAAAGTCTGTGTAAGATAACAGGCCTTCAAAGTTGAAATAACTCCTTGGTCCACTGGTTGGATTAATGAAGTTGTTCTTGGTGATAAAAAGCAAACTTTCACATTTTCATCTAAATCCCCAAGAGAATTAGGATGACGAAGAGCATTATCCAACAGGAGTAGCACTTTAAATGTTAAATTATGGTGCCTATAGTATCTCTCTATAGCCGATTGACAAGAAGGCAACATAACTACAAGACTTACTATCCGTGTATGAACTGAATAGTGGATGTGCAGAGGCTGATCACTGACAGACTCAAAAAAGTAATATGACTAGTCACTGATCATGATGTACATCTGTTATTTACACAGCGATTTGTGGACTGAAGAGTTAGCAGCAAAGTTTGTACTTTATGCAGTTACTCACAGTTAATATACTGAGGTAATTGAAATTTGAGCCATGTTGTTGGGGGACAAATGTTATTTAAGGAAACCATGATAACTGAAATCTGTGCAAAGTAAGGAGTGCCTTACTATGATTCAAGACTAACTTCAAAAATGTTTTTATAAAAGAAAGAAAAATAAGAAAGCTTAATTATATTATTTAATTATTTAGTTCTTCGACTTCTACCTCTGAACATACATCTGAAGTTTTATTTTTTTAGCATCTTTATTGGAGTATAATTGCTTTACAATGGTGTGTTAGTTTCTGCTTTATAACAAAGTGAATCAGCTATACATATACATATGTCCCCATATCTCTTCCCTCTTGCGTCTCCCTCCCACCCTCCCTATCCCACCCCTCCAGGTGGTCACAAAGCACCGAGCTGATCTCCCTGTGCTATGTGGCTGCTTCCCACTAGCTATCTATTTTACATTTGGTAGTGTATATATGTACATGCCACTCTCTCACTAGTTTTTCCTTTTAAAAATCACTCGTACTTTCATGACCACTTGCTGAGTACATGACCACAAACCTTAGATAGAAACCTCTTTCATTCAATTCTACCAAATTTTCTTAGTGTATTATATGTGTATGACACTGTGCTAGACTTTTTTTAAGAAACAAATAATCTGTTACTGGGTTTTCCACATACATTGATTTCTGCCTCCACCAATGCATACATACAGAGTCACACAGCCATGTATGTCTGGTACCCATTGACACGACCACCCCTGCATGTGCGGGCCTCAAAGGATTTAGAAATTAATTTCTCAGGGTTCACTAATAAAAAGAGAAAATATTTCCTGAGTGTGTATTTTATGGCAGGTATTGTGCTAAGTTCTTTACTTACAGTATTTCATGAAATACTCAGAGAAACTGCATGAGGCAGGAATTACTAGTATCCTCACTACAAATACAAAGAAACTAAGGCCTGTGGAAAAATAATATGACTTGTCTATGCAAAAGGAAAAGCATTTGCCTAAGAGCTATTATTCACAGCTGGATACTGTGTTTCACCACTTCTGGGTTCTAACCAGTTGAAGCTGTTAAGGATCATAAATCATGAGTTACCCTGATCAGGGTCAGACTGAACTTGACTGAATTAGATTCTTCCCTGACCCATGAATGATGGGACTTGATTTACCTACTTGTACACAGACCTGTGAACTTATTCCAACCTCTCCATAATGCAAATTTTTCATCTTTAATGAGCATGATCATCATGACCTCCTGTCACCACCCCCTTTTGGCACTGATTTTTTCCCCCCGCAGTGCACTACTAAGTGAATTTCTTCTGAGTGTGAACAGGGAGTGTTCCCTTGCCTGGCAGTAAATAAAATCAGCTTTGATTTTTGAGCTCTGATCCTTGTTTTATTTTTTGATACCCAAGATAATATGTCTAATAAGTGACAAGACTGGGACACAAATCCATTCTGACTAACTTAAAACCCAAATGCTTAATTTCTGTGTTCACTTGTTAACTAAATTATGGGAATAAATTGCATTCAAGCCAGCTAGTTCCAAGATATAAAAAAGGGAAGTTGATTCTACAGTATTACTCCAGTTAATTCTAATTCATTCTTCCCTTTACGATGGTGAGATCATCATCCTTGAGGGTTCCTTCCTATTACAGTAAAACAATGATATGAATGGTAATAACAGTGTAATAATATTAACATCAGTGACAACTTAAATATAGCTAGCGCTTACTCTGTGCCAGGCCCTCTTTCTTTCCCAGCTATCTCAAACCAGACAATGAAATGTCTTGTTCCCTTGTGATAGCTTGAAAGTATACACATACAATTCCTTTCTATAGATTTGGGGTAAAGCAGGCTAAGTTTGGAGTGGTGGAGATTGTGGCAAACTGGAGAACTGTGCTCATTTGAAGACAGCAGCCATTACTCTGTTTCCATTATTGTCATGCAAGAATAAAGGCCCAGTATTTGCAGATCTTCTTCTTTTTCAAAAGGCACCAAAAGTCTGGGTCATTATGTAGAGTTTACCACTTTTTAAAATACTATGTAAACCAACCAAAACACATCTGCAGGCTGAAATGAGCCTTGTCCGTAGCCTCTGCTACTGATGCACAGGCTGAGAGGCAAGAAAATAGAGTGGAACTATATTGTCTGCATTTAGGTACTAGTTTTCCTATTTTGTGTGGCCTTGGGCAAGTTACTTAGCCTCTTTACGCCTCAATTTCCTTATGTGTAAAGTGGGTTTAAAATAATAGATATCTGCTAGAGTTATTATAAAGAAAAGAGTAGTTATTTTTATCTCTAAAATGCTTAGTAAAATACCTAGCATTTAATCAGTGTTTTTGTTGTTAATATTTTGCCCCCCTTATCTTCCCTTTCTTGGACCTGCCCTCTATACCCTTCTACCTGCCCATGCCAGTTATATGCACTCATTCCAAGGATATACATTATGAGCCTCTGACTATATGTGACACCTAAGTTGTATAAAAACAAACAAACAAAACCTTTTGTCATTCTCAATGGCTCATTTAAATGACAGGTGAATTAAGATAGGAGAAAAATGAACTACATTTATTTCAGCAAATTGAACCACTTATTAAATGGTATTGAACCATTTGACTGAACTGATAAATTAACTTATATAATATTACGCAGTCACTAGCTAAATAATTTGGTTGGTGAATTTGAATATATGGCTTTTCCAAAAATTTTGTGCCACCTGATCTTTTAAAATGTCTAACTAATGTATTTAATTTTCAGTTTATCTTTATTAGAAGAATTTGACTGTAGCTGTAATGAACTGGAGTCACTACCTTCTACTATTGGCTACCTTCACAGTCTTCGAACATTAGCAGTCGATGAGAATTTCCTTCCAGAATTACCCAGAGAAGTGAGGAATAAACTTGTTTCTATTAATTTCTTTTAATGAATCTGTTTTGGGATTAAATCTTAACAGTGCAGTAGCAGTAAAGCTTACGAGTTGAGCTGTGAATATATACAGGAATTATTTATTTGTTAATCATTCTTTTTTAAATGACAAGTTATAAGTTCTTATATTTGACCCAGGAAATACATTTGATTTAAACACTGCTTGCCAAAAATAGTAATAAAATATTATAAATTAGTTCATGCTAAGGAATACAATTTTAACTAATCCAACTTATATATTTTGCTTTTAAAAACAATAAATAAATTTTGAGATGACTACACTTCTAGTTCTAAGTGAAAGTTTTTAATATAAATAAGTTTTTTAAAGTATCATGTTGCATAATATTGTTTTAACTTCAGGATCCACCAAAATGGTCCATTAGCATTCATCTCTAAATGGGACTTTCATGTATTCATGTCAAGAAAAAACTGTGAAGTATATTTTCAATTTAACATTTTCTATTAAATGCTTTCATAATACAGGAACAATAATTCATATATCATTATTTAGAGACAAAAGTTATGAATAAAAATAAAAATACCATTGTAACATGAAATAAAACTAACTTTACAAAGGAAATATCAACAATATTTCATTTTTGAGTATATATGATCTATTATAAACAGATTATTAGTACTTACTTGGATAGACAAAAACAATGTGATTTATGAAAACAATGAAGCTAACAAGTATTCTAATCATAAAATTAAAAAGAAAATTTTTCCTTCATGATATGTAAAAAAATATAAGATACACAGTCTTAATATCTAAAGGAATATATGTATTATAGACACATATTTTAGAGAGTGAGATTATAAAATATGAAATACACATATTGAGAGTCTTAAAAGTGATAAAGAAATTTATAAATTAATTAACTTACTTTATAAATTATAAATGTTAGTATAAAAATAGTTTACACTGTGATTCTTTACTTTTTTTTCTTTTGTTACCCATAGATTGGAAGCTGTAAGAATGTAACAGTTATGTCTCTACGCTCCAATAAACTGGAATTTCTTCCTGAAGAGATTGGACAGATGCAGAAACTAAGAGTCTTAAATTTGAGTGACAACAGGTATTTCTGCAATATTTCACAATCACATATTATTTTCTAAAAGCAAATTGTTTCTTATCAATAATTTTGAAAAATTTTTCTGTGTCTTATGAAGTATATGGAATATAAATATTTATATAAGTATACAAATATCCATTTAGAAAATGGCAGAAGCTAAATTGTTTTTAAACTGATATTTCAAAATTTTATTGTTTGATTATATAGAAACATATATTGTGTATTAAAATTATGTAAAATTTATACACCCAAATTTATATACCAAAACCCTCCCATATGCAGAAAGCATAATATTATGAAAACATGGAAAAATAATTGTAGTGAAAATCTACAAAATTTATTAATAAAAATATGTACACAGTTATGCATGTATGCATACATATATGTTTTCATGTATATATTTATGTCTCCAGTAAATTAACTGAGCTATGTATGTACTGTCCACACCACCAGAACACTGGTGAGAATATTGCCAAGAAGCTAGTACTCAAAAGTCATAATGTTTGCACATTATAGTAAAGACAACCAAATGGTTATTTAGTCACGTTCAGAAAAGGATGAACAAAGAAAGGATAGGTCCTCTTCTTGTGACAAAGTTGTTATATTGGTGAATGGGTGAAAATGCAGTTCATCATTATTTCTACCACAGTTGTCCTCAAATAGGAAAGTATAAAAATAAATACTGACTAAAAATAACTTCTAAGAAGATAAAGTGATTGTGAATTAGAATAGAATACTTGAACTCTTTGTTTTCATTAAGTTTCAGTCAGATAAATGATAATATGAGAAACTAAGAGACTGCAACAAAACTAACAAAGATTAGCTTTTATGGAATCACAGAGAATGTTCGGATTCTAAGGTTTCACTAAGTGTGGGAGTTGTCATTTGTTTGTTAGTTTGTCTAAGAAAAAACTACTAATGTGAATTTCAAAAACCATTCACTTAGTAGCTTAAAATATTCCATGTAAGAAATAAAATATTTTTTAAAAGGCTTTGGAATTTTTTTTTAAATCAAGGTGACACGGAAGCTTCATATCTTGGTGCATCAAGAGTAATTCATGTCAAATCAACCCCATTTCTTGTTTTGACTCTAACAGACAAGATAATGAAGGAAATGCATTAAATGTTGTGCCCAACTTTCAGTAAGACATTTTTCAGAATTTTCTAAATATATTCTTGTGAATAAGATTAGAAACATGGTCATAGAGATACCATAGGAAGATGGATTCCAGTGGATTCAATTACAGTCCCCAGTGGAACCAAGCTCCATTATTGTCAACCTGGAGGGAAAGTTTTCATGGTGAGCTGGAAGTCTCTCCTAAATACTTGGTCTGCTCAAATTTTATACATTAATAATTTACATGATGATATGGAAAATATGCTTATAAAATATTTTTAAATGACCCATAGTTAGGGCTACTAATGGAGTTATTCATCCAACAAATATAGCACAAGTGAGTATGTACCATAGGACAGCCCATTGCTAAATGCCAATGCAAAAGATTTTAATAAGACATTGAGAATCTCATAATAGTAGGAGTTTAAAATACTTCATCTGGACAGAAATATAAGCTAGTTTGTCTTCTAATACAGTGATTGGAACATAGTATAGAGCCAAATTAATATTTTTAAATTGATGAATTAATCAATGAATCTTAACCTGAGATTAAAATCAACATTCAGTCAAAGCTGAGGCTAAAGTTGAACATCACTGTCAGAGAATAAACTGCTTGGATAAAAGATTAAATATTAAATGTTATCGAAAAGTCATAATTATTCCAATTTTATATTTAAAATGTAATAAATTTTAGAAGTTTGTCATTATAGTTCAGGAACAATGATTCTTTTACACTGTCAACTGTAAGATTGCTCCTGTGATCAATTTACCATACAGTTATGATACTAAATAAATGCTCACTTTCAATGGTGGTCACTGGAAGAGCAAGGGAAAATGAGGGTAAATCCTTTTCTGACAGTTTCTTTCCATACTCTACATTTATGATTTGACTGATGATTTATCATGGATATTGAATATGATTCTGGAGAGTTTTCCCCTCATGTAAATTTTATGTGGCAGAATTGATATTCTACTTTTAATTTATCTCCACATGATGTAAAAACTTCTCCTCATAACACATTACTTCATAATTTCTGACTTAAATTAAATAACTAAAAATTAGAAAACTTTAGTGGGCAGTTTGTTTTAATGCTATAAATACTAGTATAATAAATAATTCTATTAAAAATAATTGTGATATAATTTAATCTCTGTTATTCTTTATATACTTATTTATGTTTTACAAGTATCTGTTAGCTCAGAAAGGTTATTATATCCTTCCTAAAGTTACCTAGCTAATGCACACTCTGTTGATATGTTTCTTGGCTTGTCAATATCTTTTCATATTTATTAAATTATTTGATAGTGCTTAATTGCTTTTGCATACACAATTAACTGCTTCTGCAATCCTTATTAATTATTGTAACATTTTCCACTTCTGTTATCAAAATATATTTATTCATCATTTGGCTGATAGAATTCCAACATATTAAAGACTTTTAAGGAAATTTTCATTCCAAGTCATATCTAAAATGTTTGTATTCGAAAGTGAACATGCAGAAAGTAACAATAAATTCATTGGTGTGCCTTGTTTGTATTATTCACTCTGTTGACTAGCTATGGTGGTAACCCATGTAATGACAATATATTGATCATACACAATTTCAGGGATCTCATACAGTATGTTGACGCAGGCAATTGGTGATTTGGCCCTCCACAGGCTGAAGCCAAAACTAAATAGATAATTTTGATTGAATACCAAGGCTGATGCCAACTTCACTTATCTCAAAATGCTATTTTTAAAGATTCCCTCTTTGAATATCTATTACACAATATATGAAGGGTGAAAGAACAAAAGGACACACTTTCAGGAGCTGTAAATTCCTTTCGAGGTAAGGTGGAAATGGCCTCTTGCCCTCATAGAGCCTACAATTTTATGGGGATAACAAACAGTAAAAAAATAACCACAAAACTAAACAAAAAATTACAAACTGTGATATGTTCCATCAAAGTGCTTTGAAACTAAACTGGGGAAAGAAATTTAAATGAGGAGTCAAGAAAAGCCTCTTTGAGGAACTGACATTTAAGCTGAGAGCTAAAGAATATGTGGAATTTTAGTTAAGTGAAGTATGGGAGAAAGAATATTCCAGACAGAAGAAAAGAGCTTGGCTAATCCTCAGAGTAGGCTGATAGAAGGCCAGTGGAACTAATGGGACTGTCAGGAAAAGAGTAACAAAGAAGCTCTGGAGAGGTTTTGGAGGACCAGATCTTACAAGGTCTGACAAGGCATGTTAACAATTTTCAATTTTATCCTAGCATTTGCAGAGTTGTAAACTCGAGATTTTCACTTTTAAAAGATTGCTCAGGCTACTCAATGGAGAAAGAAGTAGAGAGAAGAATGAAACAAATAAGTTATAGTATTTTTTAAAATTCTTCATAAAAATGAAATTTATCCATCTTCACCTATGCTATTAGACTTTTCTTGTTTTTGCAGATTGAAGAATTTACCATTCTCATTTACCAAACTTAAGGAGCTTGCAGCTTTGTGGCTTTCTGACAATCAGGTAAAAATTTTTATTACCTGATTTATTTTGTTTATTTAAATGAACTACAGTTGAAACTTTGAACTACTAACTTATTCCCAATAGGTACCTTTGACAATCACTGCAAAAATATAGATTCTTTATCCCCTGGAGGAGAGATTTTTGTAAAGGTAATAATTCAAATAAGTATTTCATTGCTGTGGACAAACAGTACTATAGTTCTCACCCCTTTTAAATGCTTCAATCTAGCTTCTACTTCATTCTCAGAGATCTAATACACAAAATGATCATTTTTCTAGGTGGTACATACATGTCCTCAGAGGATGTACTTTAATTATACCTCTGAAGGTAAAGAATAAGAAATCATTACCACAATTCCCACAAGAGGGAATTATTATCCTCCATGTTCCTTTTGTGTGTGTGTGTGTGTGTGTGTGTGTGTGTGTGTGTGCTTTTAATTATAATCAACTTAATTCTAAAACTTTATTCAAAAAATTTGTGATGTCTCTTGTTGCTATTACCAGTATCTTCTGCGAAATTGCTTTGATATTAATTCTTATACTTATGAAAAGAGATTATAATTGAATTAGTAATTGAGTGTTAATGAATAATTTTATTAACTGGAAAATAAAAAGAAATAGTTGAAGACATCTGATTTGCCACCAGAAAAACTGGTGATTGATAGACGATTTTTACATAGTTTATTTTTCTTCTTTTTACTTTTTTCTTGTAATCCTAAAATTTTAAAACATCCTATCCCAAAATATGAATTACCAAGTGAAAACAAATCATCTTGGATTTAGTTTGTTATGATTATTTTCTGAGCATAAAATCAGCATTACTGGTAAATGAATTGTTCAGACATAGGTATTGGGCTTCTTTTGTTAAAAATTAAAATAAACCTCTACAATGTGTGAAATAGAAGTGTGAGAATAATGTTTGTATTCCTACAGTCATTACAGCACTTTCTTCCATCCACTAAGTAAAAAATTAGATTGTCATTCAAATTCAAGTCTTACCAATGGACTGTAGATTTTTCAAGGCATCAATATATCATTATAAATAAATCATTTCTAGAATCAACGTGAACTATGCTAATGGAACAGTCTTTTCTACAGTCTTGCATTGTAAAAAAACATCCCCTAATGTCATGATTTATTGTTCTTGTGGGAGAATGAACAGAACAGTGGCTGCACCATTTAACTTTTATTTAGAACAGCGATTTAATGTGTTTCTGACTTAGTTTCATGAGACAAGTTGGTATTCCAAATCTCCTTTGTGCTTCACTCTTATTAATAAATGTCATGAAATAAGTGTATTTTAAAACATTAAATAATATGATTATTTTCAATGTTTATATAAAAATAGTCCATAATATCAAAGTTCTGAAAAATACCTTCATAAATAGTATTTCTGAAATAAAATTAATAATAGAGAATTAAATGTTACCATCCATAGGTAAATATATTGTGATATATCAAATACAAGGATTGTTGCTTATGTGTATGTGGACCCTGTCTTTGGTTACAAAAATCTCTTAAAAATAAATGCTTATGTTTTAACCTAATTAAATTCATAGATGATCTTGTACAGTATAAATTTGATAGCAAATTCCATTTATTTTTTAGGGCAACAGTTCATGAAAATATAGGACTATACCAAAAGTTTACTTAGTTGAAACAGTTTGACACATTTTGGTCTCTTCAAGATCAAAACTGACATTACTCAATGAAGATGAATAGGTCTTCTACAAGAATATACTAAAGAAAAAGAAAATCTCATTATGAAAACCTTAGGATTTCAAAATATTCCTCTACAGTAGTCTTATTTTATGTTATACTTTCTTATTTCATTACCTTTTTCCTTACTTTTCTTTAACTGTTCATTCAGCACAGTGAGGCCAGACTATTGATCTTTACGTTATATGAAAGAAATATTCTTTCAATTTCCAATCTTATTAATCTAATTTATGTCCTTTGCTTCCAGTCCAAAGCCCTTATCCCTTTACAAACTGAAGCCCATCCAGAAACAAAGCAAAGAGTATTGACTAACTACATGTTTCCACAGCAACCTCGTGGTGATGAAGGTAAACAGTCAGTAGAAATTTCTCCTATGCTTGTATGATTATGAATAAAAGGGATTCATTTTATTCTAATCTCTGGCCAATATTGACACATGGGCAAGACACATAATTACATGACACACATAAATCATTTGGGGGTTAACTCTAAGCAGATATCTTATCTTCCATACTATAATATTTTAAGTAAGATTTCAAAAACATAACTCTTCCTCTTTATATCTTTCATGAAAAAATGTTGACTTTTAGGAGCAACATCTTCTCTTGGTGGATTGCAAAACACAGGACTAGTTAACCGAATGTGATACCTAGCCAGTTGAAATGAGCTAAGAAGAGTCAGATCTTAAGGAAGATAAGTTGGTTTATTTCCTGCATTCACTAATTTTATGAACACAATTTAAACATTTAGTCCTGATCTCAGGCCCCGAATTATTTCATGTTAAGAGTCAGCCATAAAGAGGTGACTTGCAAACGACTAATTTTTCAAGTTGAGTTTTCCTAAACAATGTCAGCAATTATGATAGGAATAATTTTTGAAAAACTTAAACCTTTTCCAATAATAAAATTTTCTCTCCTATGATCACATTACTCATAAAATTTTTAAAGGAGCTTTATCCTTTACCATTTGGAACTCAGCACAGGCCCCTTAGCCCAAGCCAGCACAGGCTGTCATGCACGTTTACCACAGTCTAACAGTAATAGTAATTCTTGAAAGAGTAAACCCACTTTAATCCACCCATGGATTAAATCCACCCAACCCATTTAAAAGAGACCAACTTTTAAAAGAAACTATTTGCTTATGTAGTTCTTATTTTCAGGATAATTATAATAAATGTCTTTAGTTTTTTTTACTTAAAAAGGGAAATGAATCATTTTGAGATATTTTAGGATATTTTTATTCAAATTTTGACTTACAGAAGTAGAAAAAGGAAAGATTGTTTCATATGTATTGTTCAGGCTTCAGTAAAATTGATCTTTTGAATTTATGAAAGAAAAGCCACTGTGTTTACATAGGGTATAATAAGAGTCTTAAATAAGGATTATGTTTTATTCATGCAACTTTACTTACATTTTCATTTCAATATCCCTAGATTAACAAAATATTTCATTTTGAAAGGATATAGGGGAAAATGAAAAGTGTCTCATATTTTCTGGCCGTTTCTGAGATCTAGTCTGACAGATTAAATCCCTAAATTGTTCCAGGGAATGAGGTAGATCTAGTTAGGTAAGATGTGATGTTAAGGAATTAGCCTAGTTTGTTTCATTTTGTTTTCCTTTGAGGAAAGCAGAGTTGGTAACAGAAAAGTTTTCTTGAACTTTAAGCAAGTCACCCTTTGGTTTTTCAGGCAGAAGTGTAATGAGTGAATTTTCAGAATTCCTTGCAACACACAAAGTTTTATATAATAAAGGTTATCCTTTGGGAAGTGCTTTTATTGCATTTTCATGTGATCTTCACAGGATTGTTGCAAAGAAGATATTACCATTAACCAACATGTAAATTAAAGATTGATAAGCCATTTCTTTTCCCTGTTAATTTGAGACACATTTAGATTAATTGAGACCTGAATGTTAAAGACTATTTTCCAAATGCTTTTTTACCATAAAACTAAGCACCACTACATTGCCCCCTACCAGACACACAAAAGAACAACGACAAGAAAGGTTGCAATCTTGGACAGTTTATTGCAAAACCAAAGTTATGTAGTAACTTTTATAACATCCTAATAGCATTTAGTGGTTACAGTTATGGACTCTATAATCACACAGTCATGGTACAGAATCCTGCATTGTCCATGGAGAAGCTGCATGGCTTTGAACAAGTTTCTTAAAACTCAGCTATAGTTTTCTTATTATAAAATTGAGGATTATATTACTTCTACCATTGTGCTGTTTTGAAGATTAAAAGAGATAATGGTTTAAAATACCTAATTCAGCTCTATTATCATAATTATGCTATGGAGAGCCCATTCTCTACACTGGAAAACTTCTCAACCCCAGTATATAATTAATGTATACTTAAGAAAGCTGAATGTGAGTTAAGATATTAAAAGACTATGTAACAAATATGAGGGGAATATTTTCCCTCTTTTTCTTTCTTTCCTTCTTTCTTTCCTTTTCTTTCTTTCCCTCTTCTTTCTTTCTTTCTGTTTCTTTATTTTTCCTTTTCTTTTTTATTTTTGTATTTGTTTTTAGTACCTATCACCATTTTTTGCATAGTGTACTAAGCTCTGTTAAATAACAATTTATGTTTTTTGAAAAAAGCAATAACACTTTGGAATCTAACTGTAGATTTCCAGTCAGACAGTGACAGCTTTAACCCTACACTGTGGGAAGAACAGAGACAACAACGCATGACTGTTGCCTTTGAATTTGAAGAAAAAAAGGAAGATGACGAAAATGCTGGGAAAGTTAAGGTGAACCTTTTAATTTTTGTTTCCTCTTTCTTCTCATTATTTTTATTTGTTCATTGTTATTATTCAAATAGCCTTTGGGACTAATTGACTGACCTCTGCTAGAAGGTCAGATACATCTTAAAGTCTCATGGTGATACCTTTCATTATAGCAGAATGATGATTTTGGAAGCACTTTTGTGCTTCGGAATGAGACTAACATCCTGACTGAGCAAATTTCATATGCCACACCATCTTACAGAAGAGCAACGTGAAAGAGATTCAAGCTGAGAGAAAGCCAAAAAAAAAAAAACTAAAAATCAAACAAAAAAGTCTGGGTGATAGGCTTCACCTTATTACCTCTTTGAAACACTGAAATGTGTTTTTTGTTTAATCACTGATCAAGGCAAGGCATCATGCAGACTGTGTGAAGCCAAAATACACATTTATGAAAGAACCAGTGGATTAATATATTACATTGGCATTAAAATCTCGGAAAGATTCTATGCCTCTGGAATATTTGAGAAGACTTTATGAGTTTTCTTAAGTGTGAGGACAAGTTTTAATGGAGGTGAGTGCCCAGTAGTAGGTGAAGTCCCTTAGGGAAAATCACTTAAAATTTTTCACCTTAAAGCATATTTTAAAAAATGCTTTATTAGCACTAATCTAAGTCAAGTAACAAGGTTGGAATTTTAAAATCTGTATTTTTATATTATATAAATTTGAAAATAACAGAATTTATATGGACTATATCAACATCAGATCTTCATGTTATCATCATGGCAACATCTTGAATCTCTCATCAATTTTTTATGGTATTATTTTTGCACTTTTTCCATCATGGATACTAACAGCTCTCACCCTTAGTGACTAATTACCTAAGTAATTGTATATGCATCCTATTAATAGATCTGGACTGTGTGATGTGTTCTTTTCTATCCCCGCATTCCCACATTTTCTAAACTTTTTTCTTAAACCAGCATACTCTAGAACCTTACCGGAATTAGTCAGTAAGGTAATTGACAAAGCCTACCTATATCATTGTGGAGAAACCAAAATGGATTCCCAAATCAAAATGACAATTTTGTTAAAGATTTGGGCTTTAAAAAAATGTTTCTGAATGGTTGATTAGTGCTATCTAATAACCAAAGAGACATTTTTTAACTAAAAATAAACAAAAAGAGATCTTTAGAACATTTCAGTTCTTCTTGTAAGGATTTTATATGTTAAATCCAGAACCAATGGATGATGCATTCTATACTGGACCTCTGATTCATTCTTTTACTTCACTGAATGTCAAAAACTACATATTTCTTCCTAAAAAGAAACCTATATTCAAAGGCTCCAAGAAGAAAAGAGTGCATTTAATACTGGTATATGTGTCACTGAAAACATAAAATATAGCAAATGCAAACAGACATTTAGAAGCCCTGTTTGTGTGTTATGTGATGAAGTTTGATTTTAATTAGAGTAGGTTCATTATACTTTAGAGTACATTTTCTCTATGTTTATTTATATTTGATTTATTTTATATATTGGTGAAATAATATGTGTTTCCAAAATCTCAAACTACTTGGTTTTGACCAATTTGAGTATTTCCAATGCCATTGGCTATTGGACAAATTAGAACACAAACAAATGTCTAAATAAATCATCATGGAAGTATGATGAATGGAATATGCTGAAATCTTGCACTAAATTAATTATACTTTTCTGGCTCATTACATGTACATTAAATTTAGCACCATTTTACCTTTAATTTACATAAAATTTTAAAGGGAACCACTGACCTATGGCATCAACTTCCAAATAGACTAGAGTATAATGCACTACTTATAATGTGTTTAGTGTATGAAAGTATGAAAGTTTAGTTTAGTTTAGTTTAGTATGAAAGCTGCATTGTGTGAAGAAATTGTGACCCTTTAGCTTCATATGATATTGGTACTGTTTTATTACATAGAATTAAAACTAATTTTCTGATGGTTGTTTTAAATGCATTACCCAGAATGAAAAAAAAAAATCAAGAATAGAAAAATGATAAAGTGAAAGTTTTGCTACAGTGCTCCTCTTTCTCCCAGAAAATGGAGATTCCTTCTCCCACAGGATCACTCCTGCCAAGCCCCCTGGGAAAGGGGCCAGCGTGGGATTACTCTCCAACCTGCCAGACTGTCTGGCGATTGCTGCACACCATGGGCCAGGTGTGATCAGCAGATCCAAGATATGCCCGTCCCCCAGAATGACCCACAGCTGGCATGGGGTTGTATAAGTGGCCTCCAGCAGGAAAGGAGCATGTGTACTCCATTGCCAGTTGCAGCACAATCCACCACTCTTCCCTCTCTAAGTGGCAGACAGGTAGGCCTAGGTGTTTGGGGTAGGAGAATCCCTTACGTAGAGGCAACCTTGGAACAGTGGTTTATGGGGTATGTTCTGCATGATTTGGGGTAAGAAATGTTGATCATATAGAAACCTTTCAATTGCCAGTGTTTGATCTCAGTTTAATTTTTTATTCATTGACATTGGCAATGGGGTGGGGAGAACTGAGTCATAGGGGGAGGGAACATCGATATGATTTGCCTACTGGTGGGATATCTGGCATGGTTTTTAAGTTGGGTGCTTCATTTTTATTTATGTTTTTATTTTTCAAGATTTTTATTTAAAGTGTGGGAATACCAATAGTTGGGCAGAATGTTGATGACACTACTGATGCAATCTAAATTGTCCCCAGACATACACGCAGTTTTTTGTAATATCAATTCTGGGGGAGATTAAATAACTAAAACTTGATTCTAAAACAGCATGAGATTTGAATTGAAATTTGCTGAGAGTGGACTTTGAGCACAAAGATGGACATCTGTTGAAAAGCATCAATTTCCCTTTAATTTGAAGGCACAGATGATGAGAATTCCTGTAAGAGAAGATTGGCCTGGGAATTCTGGCAGATAAGGCTTCCTTATCTCAGTGGGTGGGTGTTGAAGAGTTTAATGAAAAAAAATCTTAATGAGATATGGAAGAACACTACATTTTTTGTAAACCTTATCCACATGTAATGGACTAAATTCTTATTCTGTGTCTTACATTCTTTCTACAATATATGGCAAGCTGAGAATCCTAACTAAAACTGCTATAGGTTTCCTTTCTATGTAAAATGTTCCAATTAATTCCTAGAATAAGATATTTAGCAATTAATAACCAAAGCATTAACTATTATTTCTCTTACTGGAATTTACAATCAAATCAAATTATAATTTAATCATTATATAAGAAAAGCATAGTTCTTTGTGAATTCAAGGTATCACTTCTAAATGCCCTAGATATTAACATTATTTCTTTCTTCGTTGCTAAATCTTTGGGAGTCTCCAACATCTTGCAGCTACTATTTGCATTTACTGCACTTTCTTAAGATCTGAGATATATAGAATGTTGTGAAACACTTCTATTTTCTAAAATAAAATAACATTTCAGTAAAAATCTTGCATTTTAATAAAATGTACCTGTAAAATGAGCAAATACTTTATGGTGAGTGATAAACACAACATTTTGGTAAGAACATAATTGACAAATTTTTCCCACCTATTACATATATCCTGTATTAGAATAAGGGAATATTTATAGCCTATATATTTAGCAATATAAAGAAGCTAACTTTGTATTTGGGAATTACTGAACTATTAATATAATTGTGTTTATGATCATGGTTATTCACTTCTGAAGCACTTCACACATGCATTGAAAAATAGAGAGGCAAAACAATCTGTAAAAGTGTATAAAATATGCTTTTAGAGAGCTTATGAACATAACAGAATTATAAAATACTATGCTTTCATATTTTTAGTTATAAAATATTATGTTAACTTCATGTCTTAAAAATTGAAATTATCTTACTTAACTCAATAAAATTCACACTTTAGATTTACGCTATTTCTTCCACAAGATTGTACAAATATATGCTGCACCTATACCAGAGAATAGCTCTGAGCCAGGTAACACTTGTGAAGCATAAGCTTTGGAGTTAGACCTGAGGCTGAATATGGACACTGATTCCTGTAGCTGTATGACCTTCGAGTAACTTACACCATCTGAGCCCCTGTTTTCCTTCTGTAAAGTGGTAGCAGATGCTACAATGGGTTGTGAAATTTAAATGAGATTTAATTATAATTAATTATAGCTTTTAATTAATATTATTAATTATAACTATTTATTTGTAAATAAATCATATGGTAAATAATAAAATAAGTATTGTTTACTATATAAATAACTAATAATAATTAGTTTTATATATTCCTATAAAACACTTTGCATGGTGCCTATCGCATGGCAGATAATGAGTAAATGATAGTTCTTGCTGCATACAACCTGAAAAAAATCCAGTTACAGGTATTATGGTTAGACATATATATAATAAATCTAGATTGCCAAAAGACTCCAGATTTAAAAAATACATAAGAATCTGATATTAGAAATAGTATCTAATCTCGGCATAGAAATTATACATTTTCAAGGGACTCCACATTTATTATCTCATTCGAGCTCTAGATTAACCCAAGATATTATCATTCCCATTTTACATGAGTAGAAACTGGACAGAAAGATTGTGGCTGATAGCTAGTTGGGGGTAAATCTGTGGCTTTAATTTAGGTCTTCTGACTCTAAGTCCAGTAAATTCTGCTAGTAGACTAGTAAATGGGAACCAAGTAGCTTATAGTATAGGTGGAACAAATCCAGGTTTTATGAGACCTGAAGCTTCCACAATTTGGAGAGGAGCCTCTTTAAGGAAAAGAATATAAAATAACCATGTAAATACATAAGTAGGGCCCCTCACAAGGCTTTGGAAAGAGCCCATGCAGGTGACCCTAAAGCTTAAGCTTCACTAGCTTAATGGCAAATCCACCTTTATTTCTACATTTAAATATTTTTACAGAGATAAAGTACCCAAATATATTCTGGTGATGTGACCAAAATATAACATTAACTTGCTTATAAAATAACCAGAAAATATCGGTACCATGGCCATTAGCAAATAGTCCTCTGTGTCAGAAGAGACACAGCATCTACGAAAATTAGATTACATTACTCAATGATGTATTTAATTCAGTTAAGAAGGAACACATCCCAGGGGGCTTCCCTGGTGGTGCAGTGGTTAAGAATCCGCCTGCCAATGCAGGGGACATGGGTTCGAGCCCTGGTCCAGGAAGATCCCACATGCCGCGGAGCAACTAAGCCCGTGTGCCACAACTACTGGGCCTGTGCTCTAGAGCCCGCGAGCCACAACTACTGAAGCCCGCGCACCTAGAGCCCGTGCTCTACCACGAGAGAAGCCACCACAATGAGAAGCCCGCACACCGCAGCGAAGAGTAGCCCCGGCTCACAGCAACTAGAGAAAGCTCATGTGCAGCAACCAAGGCCCAACACAGCGAAAAATAAATAAATAAATTTATAAAAATAAAAAAAGAACATGTCCCATTTTTTGCCTTTGATTCAATTTAGAAGTGTAGTTTTAATATTGAGGATTGTTTAAGGTGTGTAGAATTTTAATTTAAGGACCTATTTGAAAGTTATTTTTCATTCATATTAAAAATTAAAAGATGTTCTTAATTGGCATAATAGTCACACCATTCTACAATTTACATTTTTTAAATGTAGTTTTTTGACTTTTAAGTCCTTTGATATCAAGGACTTTTAAACAAGTTCAGCAAGATAATTTTTAAACTTAGATCAAATTTGTGATTAATATTTCTAATACCAATTTAAACAGCAGATCCAAGAATGCACTCATCCCAATGGACTTTGTCTAGCATGGCTATCATTCTTTTTATGTTTATTTAAGAATGCATTATAAAGTACCCTGAGATATACTTGTATTACACTCTAACAACTTATACTTTTGCTTTTTGGTAAAGTCTGACTTTTTTTCTTGGGTTATATTTTTGTAGCTTTGTTTCTATATATTATTGACTTCATCCTACTTGTTTCAGCGTATTAAAGATTAAATTACATTTCAATGAGATTTACACTAACAAGTTTATCTGGTTTTTCACCAGCTTTCCAAACATTTATTGGAAAAATAATTTTGTAACTTTAGTTCTGAAAGGAATGTTAAAAATCATCTAGTGAAGTCCAATCCCAGTATTTGACCTGGGCAGTGAGCCACAGGAAGATGAAATACTAGAATAACAAAGTTGGTGGATTTGCTAAAACTGCAGATGAGCAAAAGTGTTTGAATTCATATTTATAATCCTCAGATCTATACCACTATCATAGTTTCTTACATCCCATGTGTTACATAGGTGTGGAGGGGGTGGGTATGTGTGTGCCCCACCCTCTTTCTCTTTTTATCTCTCATTCCCCTCTTTCTTCTTCCTTTCAGCTTCTCTTCCACCTCTGCCCTCCCCCAACGCACCCTCACACACACTTTCCCCAACACATACTCACCACAATCACATAAATCATTCCATTTTGTAAAGTTGGTTCTACTCAGATTCAAAAAGACATGACAATTGGAATAAACCAAGCCAAGTAAATATGCCCCTTATTTTTCCTCCCACTGCATTTTAATCAGCCTGGATAATTTGTATCTATTCCATTTTAAGTATATTTTAAGTACTCTGAAGGTGGGATAGTCTGTATGGAATGTCTCATATTTTCTCTCTCTGAATTAAATGTGAAGAATAATAATTAATATATATAGTCCCTAAAGTCAGATTGATACACCAAAAATGAATTCAAGAATAGAAATAAGTCTCTGGATAAGTATAAGTCAAAATTTACATATTTACTTAGAATATCCTAGACAATGTTCTCAATTTTTTATTTCTCTTTATTGTAAGGTGTAACCTATAAAGCATGTTACTTTATTATGGTAAAAACTAAATATAAAAGCCTCCTTGAAGGATTTTTTTTTTTTTAGTTATTAACAAGAATTAGCTACCCCACCTTTTGATGTAACATGCTAATTAACACAGAGCTGGTGCATATTTGATGGCAGATACTGTCAACTCCCCATTTTTTAATACATGAGAACTCTACTTGTAAATCTTTTGGGGTCTCCTCCCATCACCTGCATTGATATTCCAAGGATATTTTTAATGTCAAAATGATTATTTTTAAATAATTAAGATAGGTAAGGGAACAGCCTCTAAAGTATAAAAGCAGCTGATAGTAACTTGATTAAATTTTTCAGAGATTACCAATCACTTAAGTGTTTGACCTACTGCTATTTCAACCATCTATAACGTAGACCTAAACATAAGATATAATCCAAAAATTGTTTTTAATCTAGAAAGGTGGCCAGGGGTGGGGAGAAGTCCCAGGAGGCAGAATGTGAAAAGAACACTGTGTCTTCTACTCTACAACACAGTTTTTCAGCCAGCTCAGCACTCACTATATTGCATTTGGTTATACTACTGCACATAAAATGGAGTAGTTTTGTGAACATGCTTGCTGAAGGTATTTTTATGTTAAATTTCTTTTTACAAACTTCTAGGTTGAAATAAACCTAAAACGATATCCAACTCCTTACCCAGAGGATTTAAAGAATATGGTAAAATCTGTTCAAAATCTGGTGGGTAAGCCAAGCCATGGAGTGCGTGTTGAGAATTCAAATCCAACTGCTAACACGGAGCAAACTGTGAAAGAAAAATACGAACACAAGTGGCCTGTAGCCCCAAAGGAGATTACAGTGGAGGTATTTCAAGGTTATTGGTAATTGCCAGTGTGGTTTGGATTTTTTGGAATTACTAAATGATATGTTTTTTTTAACTGAACAGATCTTCCTTGATAAGTGCATTTTTTCCTAATATATAAATGAGTCTCTCTGCTCTTCCAAACTATGAGGGTTGCATTTAATAAATGCACCTTCATGGCCTAAAATCATTAATACAGCTCCAAAAGTTCCAATACACACAGAAGGAATAATTCGCTCACCCAGCTAGGCCTGGCCAGTAAGTGCATTAAATCATTTTCATGATATTCCTTTGACTACCCCAAACTTTTATTGTAGGAGTCATTAGAAAAACCTAAATGAAGTTTTTTTTTATTATTATTATTCTGCAAATCTCAGTAAAATTCTTGATCAGATTTAGAGCCAATTTTTTAAAGTGTTTTTGTGTTTGGGTTACACCCTTTATAGAAAACACTACTATATAAAAAGGGGCAATAACTTTGAAATTTAGCTTTATGGAATCTAATATGAAGCTTAGTTCCTGTCTTTTAGAATGAATTAGATATTCATCCTTATCAATTTGTGTGGTCTGAAAAGAATTCAACTACATTTATGCCACCTCTGTACTATTTCATCTACTCTTCAACTAATTTGGTTATCATCTTTTTATCTTCATTAGAAACATAATTGATATGAGTACATCTAGAAGTTCCTATACCTCCTGCTCAAAAATCTAGGTTGACAAAACTCTTTTACAAATCTGCATTCAAAGCATCAGTTTTTTGCACTGATTAAACACCAACTGTATATTTAGCACTGTGCTAGACACTGTGAGAGAGAGAAAAGAAATATGAAATGTGTGAATAGTCCCCAAATAATTTAGAGCCTAGCCAGGTAAACTTAACACAGATGAAGCGATTAGAGAACGTATTATATAAAACATGATAACATCGTTGGTTGTGTGATGCAGAATATAATACTCTAAGAAATTGGAGTGATAAGCAATCACTGCCAATCCCTTTAAAAGTTATGTGAAATGCTTAAGGTTGAACTGCATGTTAAAGATTAGGTGATTCTTTTAAAGTCAAAAAGAGAAGAAGGCATTCTAGGCAAAGAGAAAAGAAAGCTTAAGCAAAAATAAGCATGGTGTGCATATCTGCCAGTGGAAGTACAAGCCTGACCCAAAAGAGAGGAATATAGCTGGATATCTAGGGAAGAAAATTTAAGTAAATATTTATTTTCATTGCTTTTTTCATTTTGTTTATAAAACCCACATTATTGTACTTTTTCATCTCTAAAACATTACAGATATACTATAGCAAAGCAACATACTTTTCTTTTATCTCTAAGATACTGCAATAATATAAAAAGGAGGAAAACTAACATTTAGTGGGTACACCCTAAATACACATACACTTTATATTTAGATCTCATGTCATCACAGTTTAACATCAAAATAACTGTAAGGTCATGATAACCCATAAACTGAATAACTACTGCAAAATACGTAGATCCTAAAATTGCTTAATACAGGGATGGGAGAGATGAGACAAAGAAAAGATGACTTTGGTCATGAATTTAATAATATCCCAATAGTGGAAAAAAATCTTGAAATTGTCCCACAAGCACTTCAAACTTAACAAATCCAAATTAATTTTAATGTTTCATCCTCAAACTTGCTTCTGCTTCAGTATAATTGGTCTTGATCTCAGCTGGCACCATTATCTCCCGGTTCACTCAAGCTAGAAATTTGGGAGGTATCTTGATTTCTTTTTCCTTTTTTCTCCCCACTCCCTGCCCCTTCCAATCACCAACTCCTATACGTATTCATCTAAGTGTATCTCCTCTATCTCTTCAGATCCTCAACTCTGTCCTGCATTTCTGTAAAAACTGTCAATTTCTTGGCTTACCTTGTCCCAAGCCCCCTCATTGCCTTGCTAATGATCTTTTCGAAACACACATCTAATCTTGCCCTCCTTAAAAAAAACACTATAGTGACTTTGTATTGTCTATCTAAGCTTCTTAATTCGCTAAAGTAGCCAAGCTAAATAAGATTGAAGCTCAACTTTCAGCTTTATATTTATTTCTATGATTCACCCCACTCTTTCTTAGTTTTCTTCATCTACTAGCCTTTTCCTCTTGAATAGAAATTTCACTGATAATATCAATATTTTTTCTAAAATTGAGATTTTAGATCCTCTGTCCCCAACTTTTAGCCATCCTAGGGCGAGGAGATGTCCCTTTCTGTATCATCCTCCCTTCTCAAATTACTGCATCCAAATTAAGGGGCCCTAATTCTATTCTACTTCCAGATATAATAAATACAAATAACGAAGTGTCTAGCTGATCAGTGTATACTATGCATTTTTATTATATGTTTTACCTGTGCCTGCCATTTTTGGGTCATCATTATTTAGATCATACTACCAAGAAAGTGGAAGAGGATGTCACACACTGTATGACATATTTATCCATGTTGTTAAATATGGAAAACCAAGAAAATACACACAGAGGTAGGCAGAAGCAAAAGCAGAAAACAGAAAGAAGAAGCAAGGTAAATAGGTTACAAATGCAGCAGAGAAAGAGGGAAAAGGAAAGATATATCATTTATTGATCACTTTCTATTTGCAACCCTATGCCAAGAGTTTTAACATAGAGAATATGGCCAAGAGAGCCATAAAAACAAGGAGGTCAGAGAGATATGAAGGTTCTCCTCTGCCCCCATTTTCCTTCATACATGCCTTGTGGAGATTACCTTTGTTTTTCCCCCAGTATCTTTGTCCGTTTGGATGGCTATAACAGAAAACCATAGACTGGGTGACTTAGAAACAGTTTTTAAGGAGCCAGATTTTATTTATATGTAAAAATGAAAGCCTATGAGACTTAAAATCAAAATTTCAAAGGCTCAAAAGTATCAGGGGTTAATATACAGTGATAGCCAAGAAATACCTAACAGTTCCAATTATTATTGTTAGGTCTGAACAACTTAGTAAATATTTATGCCCCACTTAGGGGTTATTTGAAAAACAATACACATAAATTGAAAGAGAAAATAATAGTTTTAGTTCATTCTTAAATAACCAAAACTACTTACTCATGGAATGTGTGCACCTGTTGGACACCACCTACCTTCTCCAACCTTGGAATCATATTGGGTACTACAACTCTAATTTCTGTTTCACATTGACTTTCGAGTGGCACTTGATTATTTTTTATCACAGCAACCACCAAAAACCCAGATTCACAAAGACTATTAATCAAAAGAAGTGTGCAATCTAATGTTGAAACTGAGAGCTACCTCAAGGTAGCAGTTCTCACAGTATCTGACTGATGTCAAGTATTGCTTTTTTCCCCTCAAATATTTAAAATAACCCATGTGTCCCTGTGAATTAGCAACAGCACTGTGAGTGCCTCAAGAGCACAGTTTTCAGAACAGGGGAAAGGACTTGAGTCTAGAAGACATGAATTCAAAGTTTGACTCCATCTTGTTACCAATTGTATGACCTTGACAAGTCACTGAAACCTTTCTGAGCCTTGGTTTCTTATCTTTAAAAATACAGATAATAATAACAGTCTTTCAGAGTTTTTGTGGAGGTGAAATCAGATGAAACAAATATTTATAACAGTTCTGAGCACAGTTCATGGCACAGAGGAAAGCTGCAGTAAATGACCATTCCTTTCCCGTCCACAAGAGAGGGACACCCTGCCACGTTCTCCTTTAATACTTCTGTGAGTCACTAGCTTGCATTAACCACTTTCATAAAGGAATGCACTTTTCCATTTGTTAGGAGACTCAGTCCAATTTCTCTCTGTAGAGGAATCACATCTTTCTCCAGGAAAAAGAGAATAGTCAATTACCCTTGAAAGTTTCCTTAAATGCTTTTATTAATGCTTTTATTTATTTTGACTCGAAAGCTCAGGCATAAGCTTTTTTTCCCCTTTTGACTTCTACCTTAGGCTTTAGGCTCCCTTTCACTACAGCAGTATCAGCCAAGATTTAGTTTGACCAGTGGAAGGGCAATGGGGTTAAAAAAAAATTAAAAAGATTTTACCTTTTCTTTCCCTTCATTCTCTGTCCCCTCACCAGAAAAAAATATGGCTCAATTTACTTATAATGGGACCTCCATTAAGTTTGATTCCCTACTAGTAACTTCCACTGTCTTCACCCATAGAAGTAGTCCCAAAAGCTTCACCCACTTTTCCAACATGAACTTGATTCTTCCAGCTATTTATATAAGATTTTATAGAGGCAAAGCCAATTATTAATTTCCTTTGTTGGATAGTTAACTTTGTTATGTGAAGCCCATTTGAGAAGTGAGCTTTTCTTAGGATAGACAATATAGCATATACAGTATCCCATAGAAGACCTTCAAGAAGAACAGATTCCAGTTCAAATCCCAGCTCTACCACCTATTAAGATTGTGACTTGGAATTATTAGCTTACCTCTCTGAACTTCCATTTCTTTACTTGTAAAACAAAGATGATAATAATAAACAACTTAAAATAATAAATAACCATAAAAATAGGATTATCATTTAAATAATCAACAGGGATAAAATAAAGTGTTTAGCATAGTAACACAATAGTAGACAGGTAAAAGATTCTTCTTAACTGGTGACCACCATCATCATCATCATCATTATTTTGCTCATAAAGATAAGAGAGTCTAACTGGGTCGGTGTAAATCCATTACTCTTGCTTCAGTAGTAGTCCTCTACCTAGGTGAAGGGCCACAGAATTCTAGAGAAGAGATGCAAGTTCATGATTGGCTGATATCATTCTTCCCAGTCATGAGGGCTCTTTTTTGATTCAAAATAGAAATTCTTGAGCAGGGCCAGAGACTAGAATTTAAGTCAAACTATAGCTGCCATGCAGAGCTCCAGTCACAATTGTGAGATACAAGTGTAAATGTTTGATCTATACATAAAAGATAACTTGAGTACCAAATGTGTAAGGCATAAGGGGAAAAAAAAGTAGTGAAACCCTTAACTATATTTACATTTCTGTGCTTATACAACAATTTTGTTTATTTGTTTGTTTTTGACTAAAACAAAATGCTTATACTTCTATATTAAAATGTCATAAGTAAGATCCAGAGAGTTACAGCGACTTGCTTGAGGTAACCTGATTAATAAGTGGTAAAACAGGAATAAAACAGAAATATGCCACTTTGTAACTGAAAAATTTTTGTAAGTCTTAACATATTTTATGCCTTTCATAGTACCATTTCTCAAGCTTGCATCTGCTTCTACTTATAAATGTCTCTAAAGATGTGTGAAGGTTTTTACTCTCTATTCTCTCAACTCAAAACTTTATCCAAAGTTTCTTATGCTAAACTTTTGAAATAATTTTCAAAATCCATGAAAACACAGATTTTCCTATTCATCTCCAGAATTTCCATCAGTCCCATTCTCTTTTCCGTTCCTCTTCAAATATATACAATACTGCATGTTAAGTCTCTAATATGCTCAAGCTGAGCTAACCAGGAGGCAGCAATGTAAGGGATAATCATCGGACTAGAGCCCAAAGGAATCCTACCTCCATGCTGGATCTTTGTCTACTTATCTATGTAAGCCTGGGCCTCACTGAGTCTCAGAATCCACCTCTAGGAAATGAAAGGATTGAACTAGATGATATTCCAGTCTTCTTCCACTGAATTTTTTTTTTTTTTTAAGTGTCAGATATACCCAGGCTTGCGGTGGTGGGCGGGGATAGGCAAAATGTATAGTAAGAGTTTCTATCTGATTTTACCAACCAATTAGTTATAAGGCAGGAACCATTTCATTATTATATTTTGTCCTCAAGTACATTCTTTCTCCAATTTAACAAAATACTTTTAAATGTATTACATTAATGTTCAAACAAACAAGTACTAACGAATGAAAAAACTGAAAATTCTTCTTTGAATTCAAATTGAGTTTAAGGGGAAAAAACAGAAAGATAACTGCTGTGCATAAATTTATATCACTACTTACTCATGAGCATAAACAAGCCATTTTTATATCTAGGAAGGAAGTGAGAATTTTGCTTTTCCTAATGTCCTCCCACTACCTGGTTAACTGGGAATAATAATTTGAATTACAGAAGTTTAAAATTCATCATTTTTTAAAAATATGTTTATTTGTCATAACGTTAAATTCTTATACCAATGTTGCTCATTATACTGAGTGAAAGGATGTAGTGTGAAGATTTAGAAGGCTAGATTGATCATGAGAAAACTAGAAACTTTAGGAAGAAGGCATGGTAAAACTGAGAAGATCACTTGGGAAACAGTAGGAATTAAGAGGGAGATTGGCAGTAAAAGCAGTATTTATAGGGCCCAATTGTGCGTTAACTTAGTTAATATTTGAAAAAAAAAACTAGTTGGTCAGTGATATATCCCTCTTAGAACTCTTAAAAGAGTTCACCCCTTAGAACTCTTACATGTTTATATGTTATAGATTATGCATTGTATTACTTATATATGACATTATAATTCAGTCCTGTTATGAGTTATATCTATCTCCCTAACTAGACTGTAAACTCCCACAGGGCATGGGTGACATTTTGTCTTTCTTTGGAAACTCCACAGTTCTTTGCACAGTGCCAGGCATATAAACAGCTTTCAAAAAATGTCTGATGAATAAATGGACTCATTTAAATTAGAAAAACAAAACATTTTAGTGCTTACGTCAGAGATACGTATGATTCACTTCTCCTAGTGCGCCACGGTGAATTAAATTCTGGAGTCCCATCTTGTATCTGAGCCAAATGAAGATATTGCCATCTTGGTTAACCAATGTTTAAATGTTTACTTTCCTTGTCCTGTATTATTATATCTCTCAGGATTCTTTTGTTCATCCAGCTAATGAAATGAGGATTGGGGAACTTCACCCTTCATTAGCTGAGACCCCTCTGTACCCACCCAAACTTGTTCTGCTAGGGAAGGACAAAAAAGGTAACATTGTGAACCTGATGTGGAAAATATGCCACAAATGCATGTGCATGATGAATCACCAGTTGTAAATTATGATACACCATAGTCTATAGAAATATTTTATAAATATGTATCTCTAACATTCATTGGTATGCTGTTTTTCATACTTGCCTTTCTGTGTTTATACTTGTCAATGTTCACAGCATTATAATATTTTCCCGTTTACATTTCAGAATCAACCGATGAGTCTGAAGTTGACAAAACTCACTGTCTGAATAACAGTGTTTCCTCAGGCACTTACTCAGACTACTCGCCTTCCCAGGCTTCCTCAGGATCCTCTAACACCCGGGTTAAAGTGGGGTCCTTGCAGACAACAGCTAAAGAGGCAGTACATAATTCTTTGTGGGGTAACAGGTGTGTTTAGAATTCCCTCTTTTCTGTCCCCAAATGCTTATTTTCAGCAACATTTTTAAAAAATGGAATCTTCTTAATTTTGGAATTGTATTCAGCACATGAGTGGCATAGAAGACAGAGGGGCAGGTAAGCAAATGTAGTCCCCCTGGGATTTCCAAGAGTGGATAAATCCATTTTACACAGCAATACCATTGTTTACGCGAGTGAGGGTAGGATATTAACAGGTTGAGATGATAGAACCAAAAAAATTTTTAATCAAAAATTGTGTTTGCCTCAGTACATAATTGTGACACATTTGGGCATTCACCATCCAAAATGGTGCTATGAATTAAAGAAAGATGCATGGAAAGCACTAATGTGACAAGTACAGAGTAAACATTCAATAAATTTTTCATCAGCATCTTCATCATCATTATTTTATCACCACCTGGAAAAGTTAGAATGTAAGTAAAAATATTTAATCCTTCCAAAATGGCTCCTACTCTGTATTACTTCCATTTTACAGCTATATTAAAATCAAAAGCCATGGAGGTCAATAAAGTGACTCAATGAAGTAGCATTTACCCAGTGCTGATTCCCTTGTTTTGTAACATGTTGCTGTGTTTCACAGTACAAATAGCAAATAAAAATTGTCATATGATATAGGTAGTCAATGACTTTCACTTAGATTTTACTGATAATGTCAATACTGTTAACAATATATTCTTTGGTAATTGATGAATAACTATTTCTACTCATTGATGCCCATGATAAAAATCTTAACTCTTTCAGTTTGTAAATTATTTGTTATACAAGCTGAGACTGATTTAGGTACTTTTGGAAGATGCCTTCTAAATGTACTTTTTTTCAATTAGCAAAAGCACTTAAAAGTCTTTAATAAAAGATATATAATTCAATATCATTAGTGTGCAAACGGTTTAGAATAAACTTAGAAAAATGAGCATCTTGTAGAGATACTGTGGTCTCCAGAATAAACATGCCAATGACCAGAACTCATAATTTAATTTAACTTAATTTAATTTAATTTAATTTACATTCTAGAAAAAGATATGTGAATGCATTCACTAGACAATGGATTTAATGTCTTCCAATACCTGGCCCTCAAATACGTTATTTGAAGATAACTTGGGTTCATTAGATATAAGAAGCATTGATAAGAAATGTACTCTCAACTAATAGTTTGGAAATGTACTGAATCAGAAATTCCAGAGATGGGGACCAGGAATCAGGTAGTTCTAATTATCAGACAGGTTTCAGGACCATTACTTAAAATATCTATATTTCTTTCATTCACTCGTTTATTCATTCATTCATTCATTCAACAAATATGTACTTAGTACCTACTATGTGCCAAGCACTATGCTAGGCCTGAAGAGAAAAAAACCTCTGCCCTCATGAGTTTACATTCTAGCAGAGGACACAAGACATATAATAGGTAAGTAAACTGTGTATATTAGAAAGTAATGATAACTGAGAAGAAATAAAAGTTAGAGCAGGGTAAAGGGGTGACTTTTTTTGGACATGGAATAATAATGCTATCGTAATCATAACTGAGGTGTGGATGAGTGATCAGTTGAACAAAGAATGGTGGTATTCTTGCCTGCTTGTTCCTTCTGGCAAAGACTCAGATCTTCCTCGTTTTCATGTTTCTTCTTCCCATTGTGTTCACAGGATTGCACAATCTTTCCCACAGCCTCTTGATGCAAAGCCATTGCTCAGCCAGCGGGAGGCTGTCCCCCCAGGGAATCTACCACAGCGTCCTGACCGGCTGCCATTGAGTGACACTTTCACTGACAACTGGACTGATGGCTCACATTATGATAACACAGGGTTTGTTGCAGAGGAAACCACAGGCGAGAATGCCAACAATAATCCTCTCCTGAGTTCAAAATCTAGAAGCACATCTTCTCATGGACGCAGGCCTTTGATTAGGCAGGATAGGATTGTTGGTGTTCCCCTGGAACTTGAGCAGTCTACACACAGACACACACCAGAAACAGAAGTGCCTCCTTCCAATCCTTGGCAGAATTGGACCAGAACCCCTAGTCCTTTTGAAGACAGGACTGCTTTCCCTTCCAAATTAGAGACAACCCCAACCACCAGCCCATTGCCTGAAAGGAAAGAACATATAAAAGAATCTGCTGAAATACCTAGTCCTTTTTCTCCAGGAGTACCGTGGGAGTATCATGATTCTAATCCCAACAGGAGTCTCAGTAATGTCTTTTCTCAAATCCACTGCCGCCCAGAATCTTCTAAAGGTGTTATTTCGATTAGCAAAAGCACAGAGAGGCTTTCCCCACTCATGAAAGACATCAAGTCCAATAAATTCAAGAAGTCACAGAGTATCGATGAGATTGACATTGGTACATACAAGGTTTATAATATACCATTAGAAAACTATGCTTCTGGGAGTGATCACTTAGGAAGTCACGAACGACCTGACAAAATGTTAGGACCAGAGCATTGTATGTCCAGTATGTCCCGAAGCCAGTCAGTCCCGATGCTGGATGACGAGATGCTCACTTATGGAAGTAGTAAAGGGCCACAACAACAAAAAGCTTCCATGACAAAAAAAGTCTATCAATTTGACCAAAGCTTCAATCCCCAAGGAGCAGTGGAAGTTAAAGCTGAAAAGAGGATACCGCCCCCGTTTCAACACAATGCTGAGTACGTGCAACAGCCGGGAAAAAACATCACCAAGGATTTGGTTAGTCCTAGAGCTTACAGAGGATACCCACCGATGGAGCAAATATTTTCATTTTCTCAGCCATCTGTTAATGAGGATGCTGTGGTAAATGCCCAGTTTGCAAGCCAAGGTGCCAGGCCAGGCTTCTTGAGAAGAGCTGACTCCCTGGCGAGTTCCACAGAAATGGCCATGTTTAGAAGGGTCAGTGAACCTCATGAGCTGCCTCCGAATGATAGGTACGGCAGACCTCCATATAGGGGAGGTCTGGATCGCCAAAGCAGCGTTTCAGTGACTGAGTCCCAGTTCCTGAAAAGGAATGGCAGGTATGAAGATGAACACCCTTCATATCAAGAAGTGAAAGCTCAGGCGGGAAGTTTTCCAGTTAAAAACCTTACCCAAAGGAGGCCATTGTCTGCAAGAAGCTACAGTACAGAGAGTTATGGTGCCTCCCAAACCAGGCCAGTTTCAGCTAGGCCTACTATGGCAGCTCTTTTGGAAAAAATACCATCTGACTATAACTTGGGTAACTATGGTGACAAGCCATCAGATAACAGTGATATAAAGACGAGGCCTACTCCTGTGAAGGGAGAGGAGAGCTGTGGTAAAATGCCTGCAGACTGGAGACAACAGCTGCTTAGACATATAGAAGCTAGAAGGTTAGACAGGGTATGTTTGGCATTTCTCTGTAAGAATATCCCTCCTGCCTTTAGTTTTACTTTATTGGCATTTCTAAGCACATGTAGTGAAGCATGAACTACATGAATGAATAGATGATCAGCATTTTATTTATCTTTATATTGTGGGGAAATTGATCATAATAGTTTTTCATGGATATTGTTTGATGCTCTTTGAGAGTTCATAATGTATAGGTGAATTATTTATCAAAACTATCCTAAATATGGTTAGTAAGAAAGAATTCGACTCTGTTATATGGGATAGTGCTTCAATTGCTTTCTAGCCATTAAGGCAAAATGCCTCTCCTAGGACACAAAACTGTTCTCTAGTGACCTAAAGAGTATGATTTTTATTGAATCTATAAAAAGTGAGTATTCTACCCCTTTCTGCACAGACTCACTTATATTAAAATCAGACCTAATTTGTTTATACAATTTGCATATAGTTACTGCTACGGGACTACTAAAGTTATTACTTCTAATGAGCAATAATCTTCTCAGCAAGAAACAGAAAAATAAAATAAGCAGAGATTGAATGCCCTCCTACACATTATTTTATTCAATGAAAATCCTGCCATTTAGAATGTTGCTTTTCATATAGAAAGAAATGGTTAAATTCAAAGCATACTACAGACAACAAAAATAGATGATGTCTTTATAAAGACTACAAACGTACAAATTAGTGTGTATATTGCAGCAAAAAAGGGGGGGGAAATTAATCCCAATGCAGTTAAAAATTGAATCGCAACAAATCACGAAATGCATAGCAATTGAGGAGAGCAAAAAAAAAAAATTTGTATAAGGCCTAGAATTACTTTTTGTTGTTGTTTGTATCTCTCTAAGAGAAGTCCGCATTTTCTAGAACTATGATCAATTGACCATCACCATTGAGTGTATTGATACTTTGCGGCTTTGGTGTAGAGGGCTTTGTGTACTCTGCATTGACCTTAGAATCTTAAAAGTCCTTTTTGTGAAAATAGGGCCTTTTGTTCTCGTTTTCTAGATTTAAATGCTCAGTGTAAATGGGGGGTCTGGGTAATAATATACCATTAGAATGTTTCACTCAATAGTTTTATTTGGGGTCCTGCTAAAAGCACAGGTCGCTGCATTTATTATATATTTTCTTAATGCTGAATTTTATGTTTTCAGGTGTACTCTTTTAAAATAATTATATTGTTTGTCGGTCGTGTCTACATGACAAGAAAACGATTATTTATAGGGAAAGAGTGAACTAATAAATGTGGGTGCGGGTGTTTTAGTTTCTCAGTGTGGAAACTGGTTCTGCCTTGCAAAATATTTCATCAGAATGTCTGTTTCAAATAGGTGTGCTCAGTCCCATTGAAGGGAGCTTCATCAAAGCCTCATGACTGGCTGTCAGTGGGAGACACCTGGTCGGTTGTCACCATGCCTTACCTCAAGTTATACCCTCCATGTAGACAGATAACTTGGAGGGCGAAAATATTTGGGGCCAAATAAAACAGTACAGTTTGGGAACTCTGGCCTCGTGTAGACACGACCATACGTAACAGGGTAAGATGAACTAGCCAAGAAAGGTTATAAGAAGCTTTTTGGAGCATATATACAATGACTAGTAATTTGAGGCAACAGAGGACTGAGTGAAAACAAAGCATGAAAAAGAAAAGACAACATTTTAAGCACTTGGTACCATCATTTATTTACTGGTTTCCCAAATAAATGGTTCCTTTCCTTTGATCAGAGCTACTGAAAAGTAGGTGACTCCTCTAGTTGGAGCAGGAATTTGGAGGGAGGAAAATAGGACTGGGGAAGGGGGATCTGGATGAGCAGAAGTCTGGAGGCCCTGCCTGTCCCAGATCCAGATAACTAAAAGTAAATTTGTATGTATTTTTCCATTACTGTGACAATACCTCCCTTTTTAATTAGCCTTCACATATCCTCTGTCTTTATAATTCCCTCAGTCTGTCTTTCATTTTTCAGAGCAATTTCAATGTATATTAATAGTTTCTCACTTAATTCCATGAAATTAAATTACCTTAGAGTATTGCTTCAGGCTATCAAATCCTGAAAGCTCTTCCTCTTTTCTCCAAGTAACTTTTCTTTTCCTCTCTAAATTGAGTTACTGAGCTATTCAGGCTGTATCTTACTTAAAACTTAAAACAAGATAAATTCAGGGTGCTGGAACACAGAGTTGTTATGTAAAAATGGTTCTGTACTGTTGTTCTTAACATTCTGCCCAAAGTCAGATTGCCCCAGACACAGTGTGCTTCCTTCCAGCAAAATTTAGTTGAGTGATTTGAACCCTGGAAATCAAATAGTTACACTAGAAACTGCAAGATCTTTGTCCATTCCTTATAAAAGAGAACTGCCTAGAAGCCTGGACATTGGATAAGCTTAAGTGTTCTACGTAATGTTGGTTAAAGATCTTGCTCGGTGTTGACCTTGGAGAGGCAGCTCCAAGTACTACCCTAGATTAAAGATGCTTGTTTTCTGCTTTGGTTTTATCTCAAGGCTCATGCTTCCACTATAGAGCCCCATTTGACTGAGAGAAATGAAAACATGAACCCGTGTGTCTAAGATTGCTACTCTTCCATAGGAGCTGAGAGAGCACTAGACTGGAGTCATTTTAACCCTTAAGGAGTCATTCAAGTGCTAGATTGAAATGTTCAGTGTCCTTTTCAGTTTTGGCATGGTGACAATGGAAAAAAATCTCTGGATGAAATAATCAGGGATCCATAACAAATATGATTAGTAGACAGCACACCATCAGGAGTACAATAGTCTTTCAGTTGATGGAATTCTGGTGCTAAAAGTCATTTCTTTGCAAATAATGCCCTCAGAATAGAATAGCTGCCTGCTGTTAATGTTCAATAATATTCAGTTTTAGAAAGTGTACTAAGTTAAATTCTGTAGATTTTTTTTTTCCAAATTAAGAGAATTACTTAAAAGGGCCAAATGCTGTCAATTATTACATGTCCATGATAGGTGGAAAGTAGAGATTGTACTGATGGAAACTATTTGATGCCAGGGTATACAAAATGTTTTAATTTTTAAATGAAGTTCTGTAGAAAAAAACAAACTACCTATCAGACACTTGGAATAACTTTAGATGCACCTACTGAAGGGTAGCTACAATGCAAATATCACTAGAATGTTCTATAGGTATTTAGGTATATCAGATAAATAGCATTAATAGTTCAAATCATAGTTCCTTTAGTTTCATTATGAAATTTTTCCAGTTTAAAATGTAATTTTTAAGAAACAACAAAAAAGTTAGAATATTTGGATTCACATACAAGTTGACTGGTTTAACTAAACTAATCAGCAAATTCAATCATCCACTGGTCAGAATGAATGATTTTTTTGACCAGCTCTTTTTTCTGAGTTGCCATAATTATGCCTATAGACAGAGAAATAAAAGCGACTGATTTTGGCTTTAACTTTTCAGTGTATTAGTTTTAAGGCAGAATTATAAGCTAAGCTAATTTGTATGTGCTAATCTCACAATGTGAAAGAGACCATGAGATTTGCAGCTGACAAAATTTGATTAAGACCTCGCTGTTTGAAATTTTTGAATTAATAGACCGCCACTGATGAACATTTGTCCAAAGTCACTACAATCATGATATATGAGATAGGTTTTATGCCTTTGAGTTAGCAGCAAATGTAAAACAAATGTTATCTTTGCTTTTTGTCTTTTCTGTAGTTTTGGATGGTACTCATTATGTGCATAACTAACACTGTTTACTGTTTGCTTCTGTCTGATCAAGTGCATGTTTAAAAAAGAAAGTTACTGTTTGCCTGCTTAAAGTTAAATGTTATAAATTTAAACATGTTCATGTAATAATCAGTTTGTTGAGCATGTGTTCACATCCTGTCACATGATTATTTCCTCTACTCAGAATGCTGCTTACAAACACAACACAGTTAACCTTGGCATGCTGCCCTATGGAGGTATTTCAGCAATGCATGCAGGCAGAAGCATGACTTTAAACTTGCAGACTAAGTCTAAATTTGATCTACAAGAACTACCTCTTCAGAAAGTAAGTATGGACTGCCCTACATGTGTCAGCATACCAAAGCCAGTTAATGTTGTTTGTTCACGTAATGTGTTTAGGCTGTACATACAGCCCTGCTTATAGACTCTCAGGAGTCCAAAAAGCGCAAGGGCAAACAATGTAGAGCCCAAACTCTTAGCTGCTAAATGAATATAGCTAGATTGATTATCAGGTTCCTGCTTAACAGCTTTGCTTTTTGGATTGAGCAGGTACATGGCTTTTTGTGTTGCTTTAGACTCGTTTTTTCTTATTATTCACTTTCTTTTTCTTTTATTCTTTGCTTCTCTTTCTTTTGTGTGTGTATATGTATGTATTGATATATACCTTTTTTTTTTTTTTTTTTACTGTTTTGGAGACCACCCTATATTCTCTTGCTGATGCATTCTGAGAACAGAACTAGAAATTATTACTGGATGGCACTGGCATAAAAACAGACACATAGATCAATGGAACACAATAGACAGCTGAGAAATAAACCCACACAGTTATGGCCAATTAATCTAAGTCTTAAATGTACCAATGAACTAGCTATAAATAAGGAATTCTCAGAAGAAAAGATTAAATAAATGCTGGTTGAGTACAAGACCTGACATTGAGAATGGATGTGAACTACAGTTTTAATCCTCATGAAGTGAAAGAAATAATAAAAATAAAATAACAAAACAAAGAGACACGCACACACACAAAAAGAAATTATTATTGGATTCAGTTGATTCCTTTGGAAAAGACATAAGAGTCCCAAATTAGAATGAAAATTAAGTGGTTGGCACTTCTAAATACTTTTTTAGCCCATTTTTTTTGTAGGAAATATTATGCAGAAGTAAAACATGAGAAACAAATTTGTAGCTTAGCTAGCAAATTTTTACTGATCCTGGGTTAATGGAAAAGTGGAAAGTTCACATGATTTTAAATGAAAATGTAGGCTTATTTGAAAGGCAATATACTGTAAGAGGAAACATTTCCATTGTCAAAGGACCGTTTCTGCTTGTTTTATTCAGGCAAAACAGAGAATACACATTTTACCTGTTTAAATTGACTAATGCACTCTTAGTTACATTTCGATGGAAACTAATGAGTGATTTTCACACAATATGTCATTATGACTACATTATTAATGTAGTCATTAACCTAGTAAGTTTTTACCAAAAAAAAGCAATGCAAAAGTAAGGATAACAAAGTGATGGTAGCCTCCAAACACTCTTCTCTTAATCAAATTAATGAACATATGGAGCAAACTCCCATCCCAGGAAAATGAGTGTTATAAGACCACAAACTCATGTTTTATTGTCAAATTAGCCTTAATAACAGCCCCTAACTCTGTATAGTTTGCTTCCTACTCTGAGGAGAGTAATAAAATTAAAGAGACATTTAAATTCACAGCTTTTTTATCACCCATGATCACTCTGGGGAAAAAAAAAAAGCTAACTTAATTGAGAACTTTTGAAAATTATTTTCCTTGTCCTCAGTCTCCTGTTACAGGACCAGTATTGTGTAGGTAACTCTCTCCAGGGAGAAAAATGACTGATTTATGGTGTTTACCTATGTCAGTGATAAAACACTCCCTCTCTGGCCAATTTCAAAGTAGTAACTTGACATCACTGAACTCAGAATTGGGACTGAGAATAGTCAGCCCTCATGAGCTAGTACAAGTCGGCTCCAGCACACTACCATCAGTGAGACCCTTTTCACTGGAGCCTCTAGTCTGTTCTTCATGTCCTCTTAGATGCCCAGGGCTTTCATCTTCTGCCCTAACAAAACCAGTGTTCAAAAAGGTCTTGAAACTTATTTGCGCTAAGGAACAGACGAGCTATCACAACTTAAATAGACACCTTTCCTGGAGGGCTTGGTAATTAAATAGAAATCAAACCCTTAAACTACAATCATAGAATTTCAAAATACAGTGAGCAGATTAGCGAGATCTTGGTATGAAAGAAGCTATTGTTTGAACCCCTTGAAATTATATCATATGGATAACCCCTTATTTTGCTTAGTTTTTGGCCCTATTTTCTCATCAATCTATAGGATAATATAGATACATTCAGTGTCTGAAAAATGGTAATACACTTGAAGCATTGTTTCTCAATGTATAAATTATTCTCCAGATATAAATTAGGTACCTCTGTGTTGCTATATTAATTTTCTGATGTTTTGGGGGGTACCCTATAGAATGGATTCATTAACTATTACTATAGCTCTAAGATGATCTGTAACAGAAATATTGCAGAGTTATATTTGGAAACATTGCAACCTTACTCAGTTGGGCACAGAGATGACCTAAAGGAATTCTTTTTGGAAACTACCTTAAATTGCAAACTAAGAATAATTCAAGTATAGAAAAGAATCTGAAAAAGAATATATATAATATATATACATATACATTTCAGTATATATATACACACACACATATATACAGAACTGAATCACTTTGCATACAACTGAAACTAACACAGTATTGTAAATCAAGTATACTTCAATATAAACAAATAAATAAATAAGCTGCCATCCAGGCCCCCCAAGAAAAGAGTAATTCAAGTATTGAAATAGTCTATCTCAAAATGAATTATCATCAATACTTTATTATACACACCAAAAAATAAATAAATAAAAGGGAGAAGAAAGAAAGCAAGGGATGGAAATAAACAGTCAGGGCAACTACTCCATTGCCCCCTAAAGATTTTATGGCCCAAATGATGAGTTTCAGCCCCGTAAACTGTAGACATTTAAGCATCTGGACAACTTTGCTACCTTGCTGCTAGTGCAGGAACATTATCAGGTGTGGTTACTGGATGTTTAATCACTTTCAAGACTACTCCATGCTCTACTTCCTTTCATGGATTCCAGTCTAAGTCTCTGCCCTTTTGCCTTTGTGCTCAGGTACATCTCTTCTGCAGAGCTTCTTAATTTGAAAATTTGTTTTGTTTTTCTGCCAAACTTTAGGGTCAACCTCTCTTAGGGTGCAGCCTTTCAGATTCTCCCTTCTTGGCTCCACTAACCGTTAATAGCCGGTCCTATGATTGAGGCTCAGTTTCCTGGAACCCTTCTCACCAGGAGAGGAGAGAGGCAAAAATTATTTTCCTTTGATTTACAAATACATAAAAACCTATTACAGCACTTTCATCTTGCCACTTAAGATAATAAAAATTAGTATCAGCTACTTAAGATATCATTACAGCCTCTAAATGATTGTTAGCCATGAGAATTGCACTAAAATATAGAGTAAGATCAAAATAAAAATATTTCAGTAAATAAAATTGACAAAAACTGTTCATTCTCCTGTGAAAATCCTGGAGCTATCTTTTTATTCATAAAATTCCTGAGTGATAACACTGGCTATCTCTAGTTAGGTACTGTGGTAAATGACTTTGGGGTGTCCTAGAAAGAATGAATGAAGTGTCCTAAGGAATCTAAATGAATGTTTTCACGTATTACCAGTTAAGAACTGGGTATGGAGTTGCAGCATACTTTTGTATAGGCGGTGCCCTCCCCAGGGAACATTCAGGGGCTGAAATCCAGACCCTTTCTCCACACTCTCTGCTGGCAAGACTTAACCTCTTGTAATTAGAAGAAAGGAGCATCTTTTTGTATTTTCTCTGTTACACTGACATTGTCTTCTTGCAAGTTATGTACCCAGAGAGGGCACCTTTTTGTGATTCCTACCTCCCCATCCCTCCATTATGGTAATTGACAAAAGGGCACTACCTGAGGTCCTGACTGAGCAAATTATTTGGTTTTCGGTTTGGATTTTTCTTTTTTTAGGCTACCAAAACATATCTAATAATTTTTTCTCAATTTTCTTTTAAACAAATTTGTAATAAACTACTTAAAAGATATAACTATTTTTGAATAAAGATTGAAGAACTCTGAACTTGAAGTATTTACAGAGCGAATATTTACTTGGATAAAAAGAAAAGACTCTCCCAGATTTTGCTATGTGTTTTGAATATTTCTATTTTTTCATATTTATTATATTCCAGGTCGAGTACTGTACATTTTTCATGGACTACAGGCTAAATATAGTCTTTCTGTATTATAGATAGTAAATTACATTTTCTATGGTAATTTTACAGAACCTGTTTTGATATTAACAGAATGCAAATAAAGAAAACCACAAAATTAGTTTAATAAATTTAATTTCCTTTAATATTTTCATCTTTTGATGCTTACTCTAATTTAATAAAAAATTTAATAGTATTTATAACCAGAACATCTAAGACATATGTCAGCTATTAAATTATTAATTATTAGTATTCTCTATCTACTTACTCATTCATTCATTTATTCATTTACTCATTTATCATTTATTCACTGCCTCTCCAAAAAGCATTTAAGACAACTTTCTATGACGTTATTGATGGTTCAATGTGCTTCTTTGGATGTGTCCTGTTGTAATTGAGCTTAGCTAATGTCTTGAAATTTTATGTTATCAAAGAGAAATATAATATTGTAAAATGTCAGTTCAAACTGTCATTTTTATTATCCAGATTAATGGTAGAAAAAATAAATATTTTGATAGGAGAAGAATAAAGACTAGGATTTATTGGAAATCTACTATGTACATAGTACCATGAGATACTTTAATTTTTTTTTTTTTTTTTTTTTGCACAACCCTCACAAAAACCCTGAATGGAATTATTTCTCACCATTGTATAGAAGAAGAAACTGAGACTCATGTGTTACATAAAAGAACTCAACTATATTTTCACTGTTTTACTGTTGTAACCCCTACACCTAGCATGGTAGTAGAATTTGAATCCGACTCTGCTTAGCACCCAAGTCCCTGCTATTTCTTGTATATGATGATGCCTTCTCAAATGTTTATAAAATCGGACATTTTCATAGACTGTAATTCATAATAGTTGATAAACTCTTTCATATACATGATTATATTATCTTCACAACAATCAGAAAAGTAGATATTATGGGACGGAGAAAAGAATACACAAGTAGAACATAATAACTAATCTAAAATATATCATGACCCAAATCATCCCCTATGTGCTACAGATACAGTGCTCTCTTATTTAGCTGAGCTTAATAAATGCTAGTAGTTACCTTGCCCTCTTTAAGATCCACTTGCATTTCCTGAGCACTCAGTATCACCAAGAAATATGTTTGGTAGCAGGAAAAGACCAAAGGTTTTGAACCTAAGAAAATCACAACTTAATCATCCATAATACTCCTGCTCCAGAGACATGCAAGGCTGGGAAAGAAATCCCTGGCCTTTTCTAACTCCCCATCTGCAGGTGTCCAGCTGCCAATATAAATAGTGTGGTCTCTTCTACACTGGAGAAATTGACAATTTTTTTCTTGTTCTTTTTTTTTTAACTTTTACCAACATAATATTACACCATAGTACCTACTGCTTATTGGCTTATTGAAACAGACACTAATATAAATTACAATTTCAGAGGAAGGGAAGTTGAAATTATGGAAATATATGTATTCAGTGATCTTTTCATATAATTTTGCCTGGAAGAAGATGGCCTCAGTATCTGTTTTATTAGTTGATACTTATTCCACCATCTTTTGAATTAGAGTTTAGATAGCAATGTTTGCACCTAAATTCTTTTCAAATTTCTAATGTCCTTTCTTATAGACCATGCAAGTGACTCAGGATCAAATAGTAACAATATCTGATATGCATTCGTTCACCCTAGTTCCAAGGGTTACTTACTTAATTCCAGTTTTGTTTTGTTTTGTTTTGTTTTGTTTGCTGAAAGCAAAGCAATATTTCTGCAGCACCTTGGGGTAACTTATGCCTATAGTTTCTACTGACTTTGCTGCATTTATTATTGGCTACCTATTGCTCAAGAAGGATTCACTTATCTTTCTAATTATGAAAAAAGCCTTCAGCCTGTAAATCCACATAAATCCTCATAGACAGTGACTAAAATTACCAAAATAAGCTTAGTACTCGTACAGATGCTTCCCCACCACTATAATGAAATACTAGCTTTAAAATCATCTGGATATTACATTACCATCTTCAGATCGAACCCTGTGAAAGCATAATAATTAAGATCCAAACTTGGTGTATATTTGTCTTTATAACCTACTTTTTTCAAAAAATATGCAGAAAAAGAATAATATAACAATAATTTCACTGAAAATACTTTGGAGAAAGTTGTTTTCACACATTTTTTTGAAGCTGGGGTAATGCCCTCTGTGAACAATGTGCCAATTACTAAGCAAAATAGATCCTTGAGTTCTTAAGGAATATATCCCAAGACCTTTGCACAGTGCCAAATTCTAATACCACTCTCATATAATTCCTCCAACTAAATGCCATAAGTGAATTTCCGAAGCTTTCAGTGCACCCATCAATTTGCTCTTTGTCAAGAGCAAAGCTACTGGATCAGCTGAGCTCATTTATTCATACATGTGAATCCTCTACATACACATATCTTCACATATGGGCACACATATGCATACCTGCATGCATGCACTCATATACATGCTCATGCATACACAGATATATAGAGACACACATATTCATGCACATTTATGTCTCAGCAAAATTAGAAATTACTTCTTCCTTCCAATAGATGCTTGTGATCACTCACAGTAGTCAAAATCATAAACGTTAAATCTACAAATGTCCACAGTCGTCTTTGGGATTAGCATCTGTTCAGCAAAACTTCTACTAGCATTACTGAATTTCTTTAAAAATATAATTTCTGACTTTTCACTAAATCACATTGACGAGTTTTTCTCTTGTTTTGAAATATTAAGGAACTACAGAATTTAGAAGCTGAAGATATGGTATATTGTGAGGATTTTCCACGTATTTTATATTAAATTGGTCATATGTGGTGAGGAAAAGACTAATTCTTAATCTTTTGAAGTATCTATAGAAAATAACTAGAATGTGGTACTAAAGATAATTGAACCTCAATTTGCTTATTTTCTTTGAAATAATAAAATTCATTAGTGACAGTTGCTCCTTGTAACTTTTCATAGAATTTTAACAACTAAGTAACTGCATTTATGTAAAGTTCAGGAGCACTTTATCAGAAGTACATTTTTTTGTAAATAGCTATACTCACTCCTTTTGAGAAAGAATGTGAACCCACTACATAATTCTCTTTTGGGTTCCTCCCTCCCAAACATTAATAAACTGTTTTCACGGTCTATTTTTTTTGCAAACTTAAGTCACCCTTAGGGTGTCTCACTTCATAAAAACGAAGAGGCCAGAGCATTCTTGAAATTAATAAAGGAAATTGCTTTCAGGAAATTCCTTTAATTTTGCTGTCTAGTCAAAGTATTTTTTTCATGTGTCTGCATGTTTATGTTCTCTTTGGGCCCTGTAACATAAAGGAATTGGTGCGGTTGTTAATTCTAATTTTAAAAAGAGAGAGATTACTTGCTAAATTAATGAAGAATCTCATCATCATGATATTAGGATTCTGACTAAGTGTTTTAGCCTTCTTTTACGTTGAAAAGAATCGTGCAATTCTCAGTTGCTCTCTGTGACTAGGAGTCATGTCTGGGCAGCTGAAGGGAGTTTAGTGGAGGAAATAGAGATGAAGATGAAGATGATATGGAGGAAAAAAAGATTATATGTGTTGAATTCTGACCACTTCTCAAAAATCTGTGTTCCACAGACCCAGCTAGTTGAATATATTTATTATCCCACTTCACTGGCAAAGAAACCAAACCAGAAAAGACATGAGTACTAAAAATTCAAAAAGAAAACTGTCCAGTAGTGCCTGCCCTGCATAATTATATTTTAACTGCTTAATTTTAACAGTTTGATTTGTCATATTAATAGCTAGAAAAAATCGTATGTGGGCATATGCAAACATTAATCTCCAAAAGGTAAAGACTAGAAAATTAATGCTTGAAATCAGACAGATGGTCATTGAATAGCTGTCTGGTTATTTTCAAGAAATATATATTTTAAATATGTTACCTCTATTTGATTTTCAAACAAACACATGTAAATTCATTCCTAACTAACCCAGGAGCCTCAATTCAGTACCTTTTTTCTCTTTTTTCATACTTTCTGATATGCTCATGAAAAAGGAATTCACATGGCCAAAGTCAAAGAAGAAAATTGAATTTCCTTACTTTTCACTATATCCACTAGACCCCAGGAAAATTTCATCTAATTTTGTTTAATTAATCTTGTAATGAATATTATTTTTTTAATAGTTCCAAGCAATGCTTTTTAAAAATGCATGTAGTCAAAATGCAGATAGGGTGGTTATATAATTGTTTTCTAAAGGAGAACAATTAGGAGCACTCCGTATAACTGGATGAAGCCTGGCAAGCAGTCATCTGTGCCATGTTATGAAGAGAGTGGCCCAGTTCCCTCATTCCAGGGTTGGAAGACCATTCTTCACACAAAGAGCTGCACATACACTCTCTAACCAGGACTTCTTTATCCATAGGGATCCTCCAAAACATGTGGAGAAAATGGCATAGGAAACATTGAGTATAATATCTCACCAAATAAGAATTCCCCAGGAAATCAAGCAGTACTTGTATATCCCGTAGGTTAGAGGAGGAGAAAGCCTATGGAAAAAGTTAATCAGCTTTGACAGGAAAAATATCCCATTACTGTATCCTTCCACGGGAGGCCATCTTTCTGATGATGTATGATTATTTTCTGTTACTCAGGTCAGACTACAGAAGCCTCCCAAAATATCTAGTAGTAATAATAATAAAGACAGGAGTATTATTATTTGTTAAAAATAATAAGCAGTAAATCAGCCAAAAATAAAATATATATGAAGAGTGTAAACTTTAATGCATAAATGATCTATATAAATAAATTTGGAATCAAAACAATTATGATTTATTTACACTGAAATTCTAACAGCACAATATTTTTTGATGTGTTAATCTTTCCTCTAAGCGATCTGTAGATAATGTCATAGTGCTATGAATCTCGCACTATGCTAGTGTTAATACCATTTTGGATTAGTGCAAGACACATTCTCCCAGAATCAATACAGCCTTATAAAATTTGTTTTAGGTTATGGTTTGGAATATTGGAAGTTACATACTATGTATTATATGGTTTCAGTTTATATTCTAAATGGTAAGATCACACTAAAGAAACAAGTGAAGCAACTTTTAAATGTTGTAGTTTTTAACAATTGGTTAATTTTACCCTGATTATTTTTATTCCAGTACTGTAAATTTAAACTTCTCTTTAAAATTCAGTAAATAACTATAAGATGGTTATTTTAATTGAATTTCTCACTGCTTCCAAAAAGCTATTAATTTACAATTCTTACCACGTAAATAGTATATAATAATACCTCCAGTTTAGGATATATGTTTTTCTGTGATTAAACAAAATTAATTTTATCATAATCATGAGGGACTCTTTTCAGAAAACTATGATAACTTCTATTACATCACTAAAGAATGCCATACCATTTTTGCAATAGACCCCGTCCCAGCAAAGCAACATTTTAGACAATGGACAAGAAGATGTATCTCCTAGTGGCCAGTGGAATCCTTATCCTCTTGGGAGGCGGGATGTACCTCCGGACACCATTACTAAAAAGGTAACCAATTTCAAATTAATGACACAAACCATGAATCTTGCATATCCATTGTAATATGTAATCCATATCTTGCATCTTAACATCATTTCTAACTTTGTGATAAATTTAGGCTAAATACTATCCCACAATAGGGAGTCTGGTTAACTTTAAGTGCATTGAAAAGAATGAAAAGTGAACATTGCCAAATGCTCAGAGCTGGTAATGAATTTTTATAAACAACATCCTGCCACCTCTCTGAAGATCTGTCACCTCTTATTCGTGTCTGACACCCACCTTTGAAGTGCAACTACAGGAAATTGTGTAATGTATACTTTCTGACTCTGTTGGATTCAGCAGCATGGTGTAGCCAATTTGCATAAAATGAAATTTGACCACAAAAGATTGATTCACCATTTCTAAAGTCATAGCAACTCATTCATCCTGTCATTCATTCATCAGACATTTAGTGAGCAACTGTATGTGCTAAGAAGCACTACTATATGTTGAGTACTTGCTAGATGTTAGGGAACCAAAATGAATAAGATATGGTATGGTGTCTTACCTCTAGGACCTATTAGTCTGGTGAGGTAGGTTCAGAGATAAGTAGGTAATTGTAATACTTCATGTTAAATCACCATAAAGGGAGCAAAAAGAAATCTATAACCAAGAAGATAATTGCAACATATATGAGAGACAAGGGATTGATATTCCAGAATATATTTTTTATAACTCCTACAAATCAATATGAAAAGACATATAACACAGTACCAAAAGTATGGTAAAATACAAGGGCATCAGGAGAGTAAATTAACATTAAAATAAAACAACCTTTTATCAATCAGGGAAATACAGAAAAAATGCTATTTTATACCTACTGGACTAACAAAAACTAAGAAGTATGAAAATATAAGGTCTTTGCAAGTATAAGAGCAATGTAAACTCTATACTTCTTGTGGGAGTATAAAGCACAATCACATTGGCAACAAATTATAAAGCTTAATATGCATACACTCAACATTCCAATAATTGCCCTCCTAAGATATTATCCTAGAAGAACTCCTGTGTATGTCATTCAAGATACCAACACTCACAATGGTAGAATACTGGATTAGCCTAAATGTCTATCACAAGAAACATGATAAAAAATATTCACACAAGGGAATATTTTACAGCAATGAACATTTGTTAGCTATAATTAGGATAATGTGTATAAACTTTAGAAGCATAGTTTGAGTGAAAAACAAGTTTCAGAAGATGGCACACATCAAGAGTTCCATATTTATAAATCTCAAAAACAAGCAAAACTAAAAATATATTATTTAGGCATAAGTACATGAATGAGAAAACTTTTTATAAGGGAATGGTTAACATAAATTTAGGATTATGGTTATCTCTAAAAGGGAGGCTGGGGGTAGAATCAGGGAGGAAGCTGATATTAGTTTTAGTACTGTTCTGTTTCTTAAGCTGAATTGTGATTCTTACACTCTAGTTCTTAAGCTCATAAATGTTCATTTTATAATTGTGCTTCATAACATATACACTACATAATCCCATACTTTCTTTGTAACTTAAGTGGTGATTTTTCCCTTGATAAATACTTCAGTGCTTTTTTAAAAAGATATATTAAATATCAAATTATTTTACCCAAAATAATTGTTAATATTCTGATTTGCAGGTGTTATACACGTTATTAATCTGCCTATTGAGCAATATCCAACATTGCAGATATACTCCTGTGAAGATGGCTAGGAGAGCACCTGGAGAGGACACCAGTTTAGTAAAGAAATTAAAGAAAGTTAAGAGAGAAGGGTGGCATAAAATAAAGCTAGGAGGATAAGCATAAACCAGATTATGCTGGGCTTTATCCTGAAAGAAATGGGAAGAAGTGTTTTAAACAGGGGAGAGACATCATTAAATTTTCATCTAAAGAGCACTCTGACAGCTTTTCAGAGAACGAATTGGGGAGCAGAAAAACTAGAGGCCATGGAATGAGTTACAAAGCTTCTCTTGTAATCCAAGGGAGAGTAGATGGAAGCAATGGGTGGTAGAGAGAAAATGCAAAGATCCAATATATTCTTAAAAGGTACAACCGACGTGATCTTGTGATTGACTGGACATAGGGCATAAGAGACAGCTAAGAGTTCCAAGACTAATCCCCAGGTTTCTAATTTGTATGAGTCATGATGGGCCATTCACTGAGATGGGAAAGCAAAAGAGTAATAGGTGTAAGTGGAGGAGGGGAGGGGAGTTTAAATTTTAAGATGTAGATTTGAGGTAACTTTAGGAAATCTGAGTGGAAATTTTTAGTGGATATTTATATATATTCTTCTGAAGTTCAGGAGAGAAATCTCAAATTTAGCAATCATTAAAACGTAAGTCATAATTGAGTTGTGAGTGAGACAGGTAGACGACACAGAACTCCACAGAACACCAACATTTAAGGCATGTTCTTAGAAACAAGAGCAGAGAAGGAATGACCAAAGATTTTGTCAATAAGTTTCTTTCTACCACAAGTTATAGAAAATTCCAGCCTTGAACACTAAAATATTTAGCTAACATTAGAAGTAGACAAGATCTAGGGTAAGGCTCAGATTAGTCTTCAGTTAGATAATTTTAAATACTTAGGTTTTTTTTCCCTCTCCACTCTTCCATTCATATTGTTGGCTTTATCCTAAAATTGGTTCCTTTCATAATTATCAGATGGCTACCTATGGCAATTGAAGATAACAAGCTTCCTCCTTCCAGTCAGGAGAGAGAACCAAGTTTCCCATAGCTGTCTCTTACAAGCAAAACCTTTCTTCCCTAAATCCCCCCACAAGCCTCTTTTTACATCTCATTGATACAAAATAGCTAAGGACTTCTCACCCCTAGCAAGATGAATGGAATTATATGATTGGCCTTGACTAATCAGTTGGAATAGAGTAGATGCGCTTTCAACTCCTATGACCACTAAAAAACTGTAGAAGGAAAAACAAGGAAAAGTGGCACCTTAGAAATCAAGTAGAAAAAAATGTTTAAAGGAGGGAAGGGTCAACAGTATCACATGGTGCAAAAAAAGTCAAACAAGGTAAGTATGAGTAAAGGCTCCTTGGTTTTCGTGACAAAAAGGTTTTTGGTGGTCTTGGCAAAAGTAATTTAATTAACTGACGGGGCAGAATCCATAGGAACCTACATTAAGAAATAGAGAAACTTTAAAAAAAACTCAAGAAAAGAGTTTCCTTTTAAAAGGAAAGAGAATTACGGTAGAATCTGGAAGGGGATGTGAGGAAGACAGAAGGAATATTTAAGATGGCAAACAGCTGATTATATTTAAAGGCTGATGAGAAGTGATTGGTGAAGAGGAAGTTGGAAATCTCAGGAAAGTAGGGAAATCTGCTTCTTTATGAAAAAAGAGGAGATTGTGAATGTGATGGTAGGAAATTGAAGGAGTACCTATCAGAGCCAAGGGACCCTTACATAACCTGACCAAGAGAGGAGAGAACCATAATCACGTACTTAGTTGCAAAGGGATACTATAATTTTCCCATAAAAGGAAAAGCCTTATTCATTTATTACTCTAAATGGAATTAACAGGTGTTTACATTATCCATTCATACATCCATTTTACATAAAATCTATTTTCAAAGTCCATAATATTATGTTTAATCATATCATCAATACAAATCATGATGACCATTTGCTTGCTTCTCTACTTGCTTTGAGAACTCCATGCAATTCTGTATTGATTAACTATTTGTGAGCTAATTATTCTTGTTAACGGCTAAAATAATTGTTTAACCTATCTGAAAATTTCAGTAGCCTTTTATATGTCTTGTCAAATGTAAAATAATGTAATATGTATTTAAAATTTTACCATGTCCTTCATGTGTAAACTCACTTATAGCTTCTTCCTACTATCATAAGCATTTTCTGACTACCCTACGTTATAACACTTTTGCCTAAAATCTGAGACTTTAGAACCTAATAATGGATATGTTTACCTATTACATCACAGAGTAAAGAGAATAAAGAATGCTTTAAATATTCAATTTTAGTTTTTTATTATATATTAATTGAGGATACCAAGTTAAAATTCTAGTGAGAATCAACCTAAGGAAATGAAAATGGTAATGGGATTATTAGCCTGGGCTGCTGGATTTACCAAAATAGGTGTGAACATTGTACTATTATTCTTTGAGTTTATATTTTACTCTACAATCAATTCTTTTTAAAGTCAGTGTTGGTTTTGCTGTTGTCCTGAAGTAAGTAGTCATTAGGCTAGATAGGATGAGAATGAAAAATCAGAAATTAAACTACAAATGGAATGGGGAATCAAGGATAATAAGTGGTGAAGAAGTCTTAGTCAGTACCCCATTTGAGTCTCCTTCTCAAAGTCTCTGCAGAAGATTTTTTAAATCTTATCTCTATGCCAAGAGATACTACTATGATGCTACTACTAGGATAATACTACTGTGTAGTACTAGTACTGTGATACTACTGTGATCAGAAAGTACTGTGATGCTGCAGAGATTCAGTGGGAAATCCATTTTAGAAAGACTATGATTGAACTTGTGGCTCTCTGTTCTAGTTATTGTATCTTTTGAACTAATATTGGTAATACCTATGGCTATGCCTAGCAGTACTCCAAGCATTACAGGAGAATAAATGTGGGTACCCTCCAAGCTGTGGATCCAGAGGTTTAGATATATAAAATAAACAAAATGTGTTCATCTATCAGAAAGAATTTTGCTCCTGTATCTACCATCATTGTTCTATGTACCTGAGAGTGGCTAATATATGGCAAAGTGTTGAGGGTGTTAAATCCTAGCCTCTTTTTTTTCAGTGGCATAATAGTAGGAGGTAGTTTTTAAATTCTCTCTTGCTATGTCAGTCTCCAAAATCTCCAATTCTGGTGTCCATTAATTCAAAAAGTCTGGGAATCACTGCTAGAAGAACATGTCACAGTAAGGTAAATCCAGCCCCACACCCTCAAATTCAAGACAGTACTACTTGAGCACTTTGAGAACTGCTGTTAAAAACTTTAGTTTTTAACAAAAGTGCTCTCAGAAGGAGTATTTGCATTTTAGAATCGTATCACATCATTGCTTTTACTGCTTCAGTCTATTGGATTAAGTCGCAGTCACCTTGGTGAGAACTATGAGGTACCATGCATTAAATACTACCCTGTGTCAGGCATTGTGCTAAATGCTTTCATGTATTTGTTCGTCTTATCGTCACAACAATCATATGAGGTAAACACTATTATTTTTGTCCACTTTAATGAAAGAAGAAACTGAATTTAGACTTTCTCAGTTAGAGACTTGGAGTTGAGGTTAGGCTACTTGCCAAGATCACATGGGTGACTAAATATTTTAGATCACTCTCCTAAATGTAACTGAATATAGTACGAAGGTCATAATGTAAAATATAAATGAAAACCATTTTCATTTTAAAGTCAGACATTGTACTCTGATTTGGTAGAATTCTCCATAAGGATGGCAAGGCTGTTTTTCTCTAAATCTGAAATGACAAACTCTGTTAAAAGTATTGAGAGCCTTAAAAAGGTTGAATATCCCTGAGAAGATTTAAAATTGAAGGATAATACCTGTAAGAGTATGTTAAAATGCTGGAGCAGGAAAACATTGCAGCAAAAATGCTGAAGTGACATATTAAAACAAATGAAACTTAAAACATTTCTCTTCTTGAAAGGGTAACCAAGAAACTTTAAAATTCCAGTGATATTAAATCTGAAAATTCGTTAATGTGTAAAGACTAGACATTCAAAGGTCTCTTTCAGCATTAGTGACTCTTCCCTCCTCAAGTGTCTGTTATTCTAGGTTAAGTGCATAATGACTTGGCAGTTAGAATAATAAAGGTGGGTATCAAGGGTCAACATCAGGATGTACATAGTTGAAGAAAAAGGTATAAAAATGTAGCTAATTTAGTCTTGGCTCACAGACATGCCCCATATGCTGAACTTGCCCATGATTTTCTCACATCTACAATGCCAGCCATTGCAAGTTCAGCCTTTAAGAGCTTCAGGATTTCCAGATGCTCGTCATCTCTGAGGCATGGCCAGGAACTCATTAACAGAAACTAAAAGAAATTATGTGGGGTTTGGTCATTTTTATGTTCTTTTAATTCTTTCTTTCACAGGCCCCCAAACTGAAATTTTTACTTTTTCAGACCATATGACGTATTAAATTTTTTTTTAATTTATTAACATTCATTCCTTATTATAATTTTGCCATTTGTCATGTTTCTTAGTATAATGCATTTCATTGTTTCTTTTTATACATATATAGAAAGATCAAGTCTAAAATATCTTTTGAAAATCTTAAATTGTTTTGCTATTGACTATACAACCACACCATCATTTGTGTTTAAAACAACTGAATCAAACTACTACTGGGACTGATTTTTCACTTGGTAACAAAAATCAGTCTGTTGTAGAATTTTTCACAGGATAAGAATAAATTTACGTCATTTTTAAATAAGTAGATGTTTAAAAGAAAATCAACTTAAGAAAAATCAAGCTATACATTTAGTAATTTAAATAAAATCATTTTATTATGCTATAAAAAATCTTATCTAAAATGTATAATCTTTAAGTTGTAGTCATTGAAAAGTAATTTTCTCCAAAATTACTGCCTTTAAAAACAAATATTGCTATCAGTACTCTATCTATGTGGAACTGAAATAAATGTAACTACAATTATTGGCTTTTGTATTTAACTGAGAATGGACATTATTGCTGTTGGAATCCCTTATATCAAAGGCAGGGGACGGGAGGTGGGGCAGGGGCGGAAGGCGGATGTAACTCACACAGAAATAGAGGAAAGTCTGGAATAGACAAGAAAGATAGGTGAAGATTTAAATATTAGAAAACATAGGAATGGCAACAAGTAGAACAAATCCTGAGGCTATAAGAGAGCAAGTCAAGGTGTGGATGAAGCAGATATGAAAATCAACTGGGTAAACCTTAACATATGAGAGATAAGAGACAGGGAAATAGAAATGTTTCCTATTTCCATCAATAACATAAAAGTCAAGCATATCTGTTCTAGTTTAAAGTAATATTGAAATTTTTAAAAAATGCTTCTGAAACTTTAGTGAATGTCAATGCCGTAGCTAAACTCTCCTTTTGTACAGAAAGAAATATGTCAAGTAGTGTAAGTTTCACCTGAGGCTTTGTATTTTTTTCCCTCCTAAAGCAATATGCATTATTAACAGTGAAGAATGCCCAGGAGTAATGCCTTGACTTCATCAGTCCATAAGCAAACAAAACCAATATTCTCTATTACTGTGAGTAATGCCAAGCACAATCCTGGCTCCCTCTTTTCTGATTCTCTTTCCCAAGCCTCATTTTTCTCCTCTGATAGGAGCAAATTTTGCACTGGTTGCAGTAAATTTTTCTTCTGGTAGACTGGGTCATCACTGAAACTCAAAAACAGACTGGAATCCTGCATATAGAGTCATTTTGAACTCCAAACATTTTTATAAACATTAGGAAAAGAGATCTTTTTGAGTCAGTTGGTAGGTTGAGATTCTCCTTGCTTCCCTCAACCATCCTCTTCCTACCACCCTCACTCATGTTGGTGTCATTTCTACTGAGGCTGCTGGACTTGAAGAAGAAATAGTAGTCAAATGCATTTGCTATCAGTGAGCTTTGCCCCCAAAATGAGAAGTGAGTCAGTGAAAGGGTAGATTGATGAAGTCATACAATTATAGATTTTTTAATTATCAAAAACAAGTAAACAAAAACTTTTAGCACTATCTGTTGCCCCCAGAGAGACATTTCTTATACAAATATATTGAGTTTTTCTCTTGATCAAAAGCCACTTTTTTCGAGAGACATAAGTTTAAAAAGGAAAGCGGAACTGTGGGAAAATACCAAATGTGTCCAAATGAAAAAGAACCTCTAACCCTAGCAGAACTTTGACTCTCTAGATTGATGATAATGCAATTCCACTTTCCTTTGAGTTTTGGTATTCAGAAATAATCTGGAAATGAATATTTGTGTGAATAGTAAGTATCCACACCTTAATTTCACCCGTAGGTTGAAAAGGGAGTTTTAAGCAACAGTTCCAATCACACCAGTTGGCCTGAGAGGTGAACATACCCACTGTCATAAATATCACTCCAGGTTAGGAAGGGTTAGGAATAAAGTAAGTAGGTGAAAATTATATCTTATGGGACTTCTGTGATTAAGGATCAACTATTGATGACATTTTTAGGCATCTATCAAACATGTATCGAAGGCTCATTGAAATTTTTGATGCTTATATTTAGTGTCTATATTAAGACATCCACTAATTTCCCTCCCTAACAAATACATGCCTCTGTCTCTACCAGACTAGCCTCAGCATGGTCTTTATGGAATAAATATGTTATTGTTCTAGAACAGAATAAAAATGCACTGCTTGGGGTTGTACAGGTTAAAATATATAGAACAATCCAAAGAACAATTACAGGAATTGTAAGCTAAGGGTTCAAATCTAGTCTTGAGAATTTCATATTGCACTTCTTTTGGGTTTACCAATATCAGAACTGTTATTCAGATGAACTAAATGTACTCTTTTTAAAAAAAGCTTATTGATTGGTGATTGTGTTGCCTTTTCCAGTGTGCCCATGAAGCCATGCCTTTTGCTATACTAGAGAAATAAGAATGAATACATCCAATTAGATTCATATCTCCCTATAATTGGAAATTATTTATATAAGAGAGAGAAGGCTGAAAATATGTAAAGACTTGCTTGCTAAACAAGAATTAATTGCCAAAGCAAGAGTACATGGCCAGTAGGAAGTCAAAAATTTCATGAAAATGGGATCCTTCAGAGGCAGTTCCATACACTTAGTGGCTAAATCAGGAAGAAGCTTTTGAAAAAAATCAATGAAATAATTTTCTCTATTTAATGATCCATTTCAAATATTCCTTTTGTTAATCTGAACAGCCAGGATGATATATCTTAATCAGTTGATTTTAGTATTATTTAATTCATAGGTATTTTTAAAACTTACTCTAGTCCTATTATGCAATTAAATTTGTTCTAAAAAATAGTGCAGGTAGGAAGTTGTAGAAATGTGAATGGAAAATTCTTCTCTAACTTACAGCAAGAATGACAGCTGAATAAAGTATTGTTTAGTTTCCCAGTCGCTTTTGTATTGGATTTTCTTACTTAATACAACATTAATTCTTTAATTCACAAAGCACATTACTTTATCTCTTAATACCAGTGCAACAATATAGCTATCTCCAGTAGTGTGGGACATTACTGTCATAAAATCAGGAGATTGTTCTTATCCAGACTGACTCTAAATTATTTCCTTAATAAAAGTGCAAACCCAAAGAGTGTCTATCAAATGGCTATTAAGTGAGAGGAAAAAAAAAAAATCTTGCCACAGATTAAAGCAATAGAAAACAGTGGCAGATTAAAACTACTTACTTCATCAATTCTTAACATAGGTGTTCCTTAAAACAAACGACTATTCTACTTCAGAAAATGGAGCTAACTCAATAACATATCGTCATTTCAGAAGAAATATAAAAGCAAAAATAAAATGTGAAATTAATCCATTGTAATGAAAATGTCCGCGATTGAGTATGTAATCTGAAGACCTAAACCACATGACAACTGGCAGATGATCAAGGATTGCTGCCAAATAGAGGATGTCAAAATGATAAGGTGCCATTTCTTGACACTTGATTTTTATCTGACTTACTCCACTACCTTTAGGTTCCTAGAAACCTTAAGGGCAAAATAAGTGATTGTCAAACTTTTATTGTTAGTGCTGACATCTTCCTTTTCATTTTATTTCAGGAATGTAAAAGTCAGCATCATCACACAGCAAACTGTAGGTGGAATGTGTAGATTTAGCTCTAATTTCACCATTTTTTCTATTATGGATCCTTTGTTGTTTTTTTTCATTTTGATGAATAATTTCCAATTCCAGAGCTATGTTTTATAAGTTGACATTTAATCACAGAAAAATGTGCTTCTAGAGATACACTAAGCCACAAATGACTGCCTGCACGTATCAGCCAGCTGCCATCCTAAGGCATATGCACTGAAGGGAAAGGCCCTATTGCCTCACTTTTTTATCTGTCATTTGAAGCACTGGAGTATATCACCAGTATTTGGCTCTAAAAAATTTAAGATCAGCAAATAATTTGAATCCCCCCCACCCCAGTACTGCACTGTGCCAGCAGAATGCACTGTCACCAAGTCCCTAGGGCAAGAGAAACAGCAACTTATACCCACTCTCCTTCAAGCTTCAGAGCTCCCTTTCATGTATTTGTAAAAGTTTGTCCTCTAATGTCCAAATGGGAGAACATAGATTTTTGGCATCAAAATTGCCCTAGCTGAATACAAACAACACAAGAAGAAAAAAATAAAGCTTAACAATTTGGTTGTCATAATCATAAAGCAGTATCTACAATACATATTAGGCATTGTACCAAGGTGCTTGACATAAATACACTCTTCACGACAACATCATTCTGCTTCATTTGATATGATCACATGATTTTTCTTCTGTAGCCCATTAATACAAGGCACTGCACTGGTTGATTTTCAAATATTGAAAAAGCTTTGTATTATTCAAGTAACCCCCACTCAGCCATGATGTTTCTTTTTATATATTGCTGAATTCTATTTGCCAATATTTTGTTACGGACTTTAGCATCTGTATTCTAAAGGATATTAGTCAGCTTTCTTTTTCTTTCTTTTTTTTTTTTTTTTTTGTACTGTCCTTATGTGGTTTTATTCACAAATTGGGAAGATTTTCTGCCTCATCTATTATCTGGAAAAGTATGTGTAGAATTACTGTTGACTCTTATTTAAACGTTTGATAGAATTCTCCAGTGTAACCATCTGGGTCCAGAGATTTTTTTCCTGGAAGTTTTTAAATTATATCCAACTTGATAGTTTCAGGACTAGTCAAATTATCTAGTTCATATTGTGTGAGTTATAGTAGTTTGTGTTTTTTGAGGAAGTGATCCATTTCATATGAGTTGTCAAATTTACTTATGTAGCGTTATTTGTAGTATTATACCTTATTATCCTTATGATGTCTGCAGGGCCTTTAGTGATATCCCCTTCACTCTTGATTTTGGTAATTTGTGTCCTTTTTTTCTTGTTCAGTCTTGCTAGAAGTATGTCAATTTTATTGATCTTTTCAAAGAACCAGCTCTTTGTTTTATTCATTTTATCTGTGATTCATTTTAAGTTTCATCAATTTCTGAACTTTTTTATTATTTCCTACCTTCACTTGCTTTTGGTTTATTTGACTCCTATTTTTCTAAGCTATTGAGGTAGTATCTTAATTATTGATTTGAGGTGTCTTCTTTTCTAGTATATGCACTACTTTAGCTGTATTTTGCAAATTTGCATTTACATTCAGTTCAATGTATTGTTTTATTTCCCTTGAGACTTCCTCTCTGATCCATGAATTATTTAGAGCTACATTGTTTAGCTCCCAAGTGTTTGAATATTTTCCTTTTATCTTTCTATCATTCATTCCTAGTTTGATTTATTGTGGTTGGATAACACATTCTGTGTGATTTCAGTTCTTTTAAATTTGTTGAGATTTGTTTTCCAAATCAGGATATAGTCTATCTTAGTAAATATTCTGTAGGAACTTGAAGAGAATGTGTATACTGCTGCTGTCAGATAGAATGTTCTGTAAGTGATAATTAGATCTGGTGGGTTGATGGTATTGTTGAATTCTTCTTCTTCTTGCTAATTTTCAGTCTAGTTCTTCTATCAGTTGTTGAGAGAAGGGTGTTGAAATCTCCAACTATAACAATAATGAATTTGTCTATTTTTTTCTTAGTTCTATCAATTTTGCTTTACACATTTGCACCTCTGTTGTTTGTTGTGTATACATTTAGGATTACTATGACTTCTTGGTGGATTGACTCTTCTTCATCCTATAAAATTCCTCTCTATTCCTAGTGCATTTTCTTTGCTCTGAAATCCACTTTATCTGATATTAATGTAGCCACCTCTCATTTCCTTTAATTCAAATTTGCATGATATTTATTTTTGATTCTTTTAATATCTACCTGCCTATCTCATTATAGTTGAAGTGACTTCTTATAATCTGCATATAGTTGAGTAATGTTCTTTAATCCAGCCTGCCAAGATCTGTCTTTTAATTTGTGTATTTAATCTCTATGCATTTAATTTAATTTGACACATTAAGGTTTAAGTCTTAAAGTTTTTGTTTTCTGTTTGTTCTCTTTCTTTGCTTCTCTAATTTCTTTTTCCTGCTTCTTCTGAGTTGTTTGAATTTTTTTTAGAATTTAATTTTGATTTATCTACAGTGTTTTTAGTATATCTTTTTGTGTAGTTTTTTTAGTTATTGTTCCTGGTATTGCATTATATATACATAACTTAGAGTCTACTAGCATCATCACTTAGCATTTCAACTGAAGTATAGAAACCTTACCTTCTTTTATGTCCCTTCACCCTCCTCAGTGTATAATTGTCTTAAATATTTCCTCTATATACATTTAGAATCAACTTAGACGGTAACATAATTTTACTTCAATCATCAAACATAATTTTGAAAATTCAAGAGGAAAAAGAAAGCTTATTTTTTTTTACCCATATATTTGCTTGCCATGTTCTTTCTCCTTTCCTAATGTTCCAAATTTTTTTCTTTTATCATTTTCTTTTGGTTTAGAGAAATTCCTTTAGCTATTATTTTAGGATAAGTCTAGTGGTGACAGATTCTCTTCATTTTCCCTCAGCTGAGAATGTTTCAATTTCGCTTTGATTACTGAAGAATATTTTCACAAGTATAGGATGTCCGGGTGACAGTTCTTTTCCTTCAGCACTTGAAAAACATTGTGTCACTTCCTTCTGTCCTCCATGGTTTTTGATGAGATATCCACTGTCATTCAAATTGTTTTTCCTCTATAGGTAAGACGTCATTTTTCTCCAGCTGCTTTTAAGATTTTTCCTTTGTCTTTAGTTTTCAGAAGTTTGATTATCATGTGTTTGCGCATGGATTTCTTTGGGTTTACCCTGTGTGAGATTCTCTCTGCTTCTTAAATCTATAAGATTTGCCAAATTTCAGAATTTTTCAGCCATTATTTCTTCTTTTAATTTTTCAGCTCCACTTTGTTTCTCCTCTTTTTTGATAATATTACTGTTGGAACTTTTGAACAGAGTCTCTGAGACTGTTCATTTTTTTTCTCTCCATTACAGATTAGATAATTTCTACTGTCTTATCTTTCAGTTTATTGTTTCTTTCCTCTGTTCCCTACATTCTGATGTTAAGTCTACTCACAGAGCTTTTCAGTTATTGTATTTTCCAGCTCTAAAATTTCTATTTGTTTCTTCTTTACATCTTCTGTTTCTTTGCTAAGACATTATATTTCTTCAGAAGTTTTCTATTTTTTAATTTTTTTCAAGCATGTGTGTAATTGGTCATTGAAGCACTTTTTTAATTGTTGTCTTAAAAATCTTTATCAGGTAATTCTAATTTCTGTCTTCTCAATGTTGGCCTCTATTGGTTGTCTTTTTTCATTATTTGAGATCTTCCTGGTTCTTGGTATGATTAAAACCTAGACATTTTCATATTATGTTATAAAACTCTGGATTGTATTTAACCATCTGTTGCAGCTGGCCTTCTCTGACACCACTCCAGTTGGGGAAGGGTGGAGCATCTCATTTTGGCCAAGTGGAGGTATAAGTCCAATTTTTCCATTTAGCATCCAGTGACACTTGAGGCAAAGTCTCATTATTGCTAGGTGGGGATTGAAGTTCCAGCTCCCAGATGGCCCCACTGATACCTCAGTGGGAGTAGCCTCATTATAATTGGGTGATGGAGAAAATCCTGACTCTCTACTAAGACCTTCTCTAACCACCCTAATGGGAAGGTAGAGGAGTGCCTCATTACTGCTAGGTCAGAGTGTAAGTTCATGCTCCTTGTGTGGTCTCAATTGACACCATTGGGTGAGGAGTGGCTTACTACTGGCCAATGGGGATGAATGCAGTGACACCTTACTTGGCCTTCTCTGACACCACCCCAGCAGGAGTGTTGTGCCTTGTTAAATCCTTATAAGGTAGAAGTATCAGCTTCCCACTTGGCCTTTGCTGGCATTGCTGGGATGGGACCACAGTTCTTTCCATGTTGTTTGGCTGTAGTAGAGCAATCTAAAAGTTTTCTGTCTTGCTAGGATGCCCCTTTTTCCTGGTTCTTTGGCTAGAGAGAGTAGGCTTTTGTTGGGGCTTTTCTTGTCTGCACCGGTTGGCATTTTAGGGGATGCCCACTTTTTCAACTCCTAGTCCGGGATATATGACACAAAAATAAAACCTGAGAAATTTACCACCATTTTGTTACTTGGTCCTTAGCTTCCTCAGTCTACTTCCCAGAGTTCTCCTATATTTGTTTATGTACAATGTCCAGAGTTTTTCGTTGTTCTTAATGGAGGGGATAGGGAACAGTATATCTACTCCATATACCGGAAGCAGAAATCCTACTGTCTCGATTTCTAAAACCTAAAGTGCATGTTAAAAAAAACAAAGGAAGGAGAAACACTGCAGAGTACATGGTGCAGATAGAAAGTGATAGGACTGTTTTGTTGCTGTTTTACAAAACTACTGAAACTGACTCATTTAACTGAGCGCTGATGTTTCCTTGAAATCAGTTACTTAATTATCCTTTGTATGTAATTCTGTTTTGTTGACGCTGATCCCAAACATCTTTAGAACTCTTTTGAACTTAATTTTAGGGAATGAATTGTACCCATTTGAATATTCTCAGGGGCATAAACTGTCATCCTTTGAGGCTGTGTTTGATTTTTGGGAGCACCACAAGTGGTCCAAGAGCCAAGATGGGTAGTAAAACTGATAACCAAATTGAGTAATACGCTTCTCAGTCTAACACTCTTTTCTAAGAAAATAGTGTGAACCAAAACTTTGTTGTAGTGAAAAAGTCATTTATTTTATACCATACAAAACCTCCCAAACACTTCAAATTTCCACATAATAAGCCTGATGAGCTGTGAGATGAATTGTGTATGAACAGTGCCATTTGGTATCAAATCACATTTCTTCTCTGTGGCTTTGACATAAATATTTCCGTGGGTCCTATGGATATTGAAGTTTTCCCCATAAACCTTGACAGTATGGTTTCGGGTCAACTTGAAAACATCATATTCCATCACCATTCTCAAATACACGTTATTTTGTCCAACCTCCCCTTGAAAGTTCAAAACAAATGTCAAATCTTCTCTATTTCTTTTTATCATTCAAAATGTGTACCTCAGCCTTTATAGAAACCATCATGTTCAAATTCTCCTTCAGTATGAGTCAGTGTTCTCATAGCTAACCCTCTAGCTGAATGAATCCAGTCTCTTGATATTTTCTACATTTTCATCAGTCCTTTGTACTTCATCATGAGCATCCTTAATACCTTTCTTAAGCCTCTGTGCCAGTCAAAATAACTTCCTCTTTACAGTCCCTCCACACCATAATTGTCCCTTTAGATGTCTTGTGTCATTTATATTTGCTTACCTTCACACAGAATTTAGTGTTAATTCTTTGCTTTCTATAGCTGTCATTCCTCATCCTCATTTATTGCACCCGGTAGCCCCAATAAAGAATGAAAAAACTGCTACTGATGTGAACAGAATCATTTTACAGAATGTTCCTTTCATGCCCACTTTATGCTTTGCCAAGCCATCTGTGAACATGAGTGTCATTTCATAATCATGGAAAGATTACTAAATACACAGAGTATCCTCCTAATTGCTCAAGTATAAAGTTCTAAGTCACATACGTAGGATCTAAAATAGATAATAGACCTGATTCAATAAGTAGGAATGGCCCTTTGGCAAATTGAAGAGCTGCTAAAGAAATTTAATATATCCTTCCTTAACAATCCGATCCTTTTGTTCCTTTCTGTGGTTTATTTTCATTTCATGGTTCAACTATTGTAGGAAGAGAGACAATTTTGGGGAATGGTGGTTGCAATGTAATTTTGTGTTTAAGAGCATGAACTCTGATTGCCTGACAGCCTTGGTTCAAATCCCAATCCGTCCAGTTTACCAGTTGTGCAAATTACTGGGGAAAGTTACTTAACCTTTCCAAGCCATAGTTTCCTCCTCAGTAAAATTAAATAATAATAACTAATAATAATTATCCCTTAATGCTATTGTAAGGATTAAAGGAGGCAATATGTATAAGGTAAGTTTTAGTACATTATCTAGCACCTAGTATTTGAATAGTAGCCATTGCTTTTTAAGTGCCAGCTACTGTGCCGGTTATTAAAGATGGTAAGTAGGATGTGGTGCTTGCCCTCAAAGAGTTCAAATCCAAGCATAATTAAAGTTTAAACTGTCCCATCAGAAGGAAAAAATAAACCATAAAAATAAGTCTAAAGGCTATTATAGTTCTATAATATCTATGGTTTTTTACCCTTAGATAGACCATTACCAGAATATTCTAATCACTGAAATTATTATTAAGCAGTCATTATTGACTTTCTAATGGATTACGCATTGTGGGACTAAAGCTATGTTCTGGAGCTCTCTAAGTTTTTCTGGGTGTAAAAATTCTTTGCTTGTCTGTCACTTTCAATTAAACAACAGTCTTCCTCTTTTCCATTGGCTCAAGGACTAACTGAAGACCTATGAGTGTTATACCAGTGGATGTGAAAAGCAGAAATAAATGTAAAATCAATTGCTTGTTCAGTAGCCAGGCCAGTCAGCCTTAGTCGGCCTACATCCCCAGCTCCTCTAACTCCAGGAAATCATTTTCTCTAACTAAATAACTCATCAGGCCAGTGACTTCATTCAGAGTACAGCAGTTCCAAATGTGATACTGGGTTTATCATGGCTTTCCTTGCCTACCAAACAAGAGAACGTGAAATTCCAAGGAGGTAGGAGAGCATTGAATTTGCAACAAGGAAAAACTCGACCAGAAGGGTGTTCAGTCTTCTAGAATGGCTGAGAAAGTTGTGACATCTTTCATTTAGATTTCTGAGAAGAAATAGATACATTAGAGAAATACACATTTGCCCTTTATGAGCTTATCTTAGTTGTGTTTATGATGTTGTAATTTTCTGATCCCTGGTTGCATTAGACGGTATTGGATTGATAATTGTTTTGTTATTGTGCTGTTATAGGCTGAAACTTTTTTTTGGCATCTTTTCCTCCAATTTCTCATGACTGAAATATCTTTACTGTTTTTGAATGTAAAAAGTTGTACATGATAAGACAATCAGTTGGATATCTAAAATATAATCAAATGATTTTTTTCTTTGCCTTGCATATTGCTAAATAATAATTTTGAATATTTTCTTCACTGAAATTACCTCTTGTTTGGAATCAAACAATATGCCTTCCCTCTCCAAATGATTTTGCATGATCACTGTCATCTCCTATGTCTCTTATGTTGCTCTTCTTTAAGAACTTTAAAATAATTAAAATTCATCTTTTCCCTGAATACTTGTTTAATAATTTTTCCTTTATTCCACCAATCTGACTTTTTCATAGTAATTAAAAATCTTGATTAGTCAGGAAAATTCACAAACTTTCCTAACTAATGAATTCTAAGGTGAAATTTACTTTTAAATTCCAAATTGCCTACCCTTAAAAAGTCAACAAGAAAGACAATGAATTCAGGAAGTAATTCCTCAGATCCTTCCATAATAATGGGTGAAGTACCAAGCACAGCATTAAAACGTAAGTTTAAAAGTATTAAAGATAAGCATTCACTTCCCATGTTAGACCTCCATGTTAAACCATACTTAATTTTAAAAGGCATGTTCTAGGGGACTTCCCTGGCAGTCCAGTGGTTAGGACTCTGCCCTTCCATTGCAGGGGGCATGGGTTTGATCCCTGGTCAGGGAATTAAGAGCCCCACAAGCTAAATAAATAAACAAATGGCATGTTCTAGGTTACCAGCTCACAAACAGAACTGCTTGCTTGACAGAGAAGATATCAGGTAGAATGACTCAAGGAGCCCATGCTAGAATGAAGGTAAGAAAATCGGAATGAACGAGAAACAGGATTAGGCACCAGTCATTTAAAGATGGGGACCAAAGTAAGCATGCCCTTTCTCCTCTAGCAACCACCCTCAAGGGCTGATAAATGATCATTGTTGCTTTAAATGAGGTACTGATGAGTCTCTCTGAAAGCTCATGTGAAGATGATCTGCATGCAGTGTTCACTTTAAAGACCTTTCCATATCTAGTGCCTCTACAGGCTACAGATACTCGCAGGAATTTATCACATGATTAATTTTTAATGGAACTTAAAGATTGCAAAAACCATACTCTTGATTTAATATTGCAGAAAATTAATAAATATTGATCATACTCACCTGAACAAGCTTGCTATACATGTGTGTGGCATAAAGGCAAATATGCAATTCAATTCTTTTGCTCCAGAATCAGAAAGTAGTTTCTATAATTTTCTCCCTGATGTTTCATATATTACATCTCTCTCCCTGCTATTATTCTAAATGAAATGCCGGAGAGAACTCCACTTTATTTTTTAAGTTGTGACTTTTTTTTCTTCTTGAGATTTTTCAGACTGAACTTTGTTTCCTTAAAATGGGGGTTAAAATAATCTTTGGCAAGCCATCAGATGAGGACAAGTGTATTTAACGTGACCTTGCTCCGATATTAGCATCTTCACAAACCACAGCAGGCAGACCCTTACTGTTTTTCCATTATCCTTCCTAGCCATGGCTGAAAGCCCAACTGATGCCACTTTACTTACTGGAGAGGTATTCTGTACGGTTTTGTTTTTCTACTTTAATCACATCCTTTCAACACCACAAATCTTCTGACAGATTATCTTCTCCACAGGCAGGCAGCCATATCCAGACCTTGATGGGGTCCCAGAGCCTTCAGCATCGTAGCCGGGAGCAGCAGCCATATGAGGGAAACATAAACAAAGTGACCATCCAGCAGTTTCAGTCACCATTGCCTATTCAGATCCCCTCTTCACAGGCCACCCGGGGACCTCAGCCCGGACGGTGCTTAATTCAAACTAAAGGGCAAAGGAGTATGGATGGCTACCCAGAGCAGGTGAGTGGAGTTTTTATAATTGATACATTTTCAGGCAGTGTTTGGGGAAAGTCCCATCAATCCGTGGTTTGCCTTCCCTCATTCATGTAGTCTGGGACACATTAATGCTGTCACCATGTCAAATGGAGTAGAGCGCTCTTTGTAGGGATTTTATCATTATTTTCATTGGTTAAGAACTACAACATATAGCAATTGATGGTTGGTAAAATGCCCATTTCACATAAAGAAAACTTGATGAATTGGAATAGTTTTTCCTGGTTTATCCTGCACCTCCTTCTGCCCACTCCCAACTCCAATTTAGCTCCGCAGCACAGCTTTTGAATGTTACAAAGAGTTTCAATGGATTAGGTATATTTACCAAGGCCTTTGGTGAAATTGACAGTGTAAAAACTAAACTGTATATTCCCCTCGATTTGTGGGAACATTTTTTAAAAGTTTTATCTTCTGATTTTTGAGTAATACAGAGATAAAGCTTTGCTATGAACAAAATGATAAAGAGCAGTTAGGAAGGAAATATTTATGAAATGCTCCAAAAGCTATTGATAAATGCCATGTAGTAAAAAAAATATTGCTGCTCCTCTGACCTCTTTAAATTAGGATCTGGTTTTCCATTGTAGAATCTGTTTTTCTTTCTTAAGGCCAGAACACTGAATAAGATCTCATCTGTTGAGTCATATGAAGGTTAGAAAGTAAGACATCAAGATATTAATACTCTCAGAAAATTAATTTCTCTTATTAATAAGAGAAATTAATTAAATTTAATTAATTTAATTAAAATTAGTTTCTCTTATTTCATTCTTCAGATAATTAGACAAAGCTCCCACTGACTTCTCTAACCCCTTAATATGGGTTATAAAGGTTTCACTTTATTATTGCTTATTCAAAGCTTCACGTATCACCGTCCTTATTTTCTAAACATATCAGACAAGATTATCTTCATTCTCCAGTTTTTTCCTTTATGCTGTTAAGAGTCATTTATTATTTGGATCCCAGCTGCTCTAGACATCTCCTGTGTTTCTTAATACCCTTCTTGAAGCTGAGATAGGGTTTTTTAAGATAATCTTCTTCCTATCCTGCCTTGATCTAGGCCAAATGTTGGATTTAAGGTAAAATAAACCAGACAGGTGTCTTTAATCAGGTAATGAGGTGAGGTTTTTAATTCTCCAGAGATTCTAAAAAGTTAATAAAGTTTTAAATTATGCTTTACCACAGGCATCTTAGGTTAAAAATTGTTCATATATCCTCTCCTCCACAAATATCATAACTTCAATCCAGTTCTCTGATTTAATGATTCCTGTTAACGGGAATAATTAATAAGATAAGTTATTACAAAATTTTTTTCTCCCGGAATCAGCACATTTAAAATCCACTGAGATCAATGCCCTCTGTTTCCCCTACTTTGAATAGTAGGGTTAGTATTAGCATACAGTTATTCTGAACACTCTAAATTTAAAGGCCTTTTTTATATTATTTCTCAAAAAATACATAAATTATATAGCTTGACTTAATGAGAGGATTACTAAGTTTTAGTTTACATGCTTATCAAACTTAAAATATCATGATTCTTTCAAAGAATGTATTTATAGTCAATGTAGGTGTTTTGATTTGTAACTCTAACAACATCAGGTGTCTTTCAAACTGAGAGATAAAAACTTAAACATTCAATGGTTATATTAAGGAAAGTACTTAAGTGTAATTCCTTTTGAATTCCTGCTTTTTTCTGCCTTGGTTTCAGGCTGAAATGGTTTGGAATGCTGAGATGAAAACTTTGGAGTGACCGCGAGAAAGCCTAAGGAGCATTTAAACCAATAGTACTAGTCCCCAAACTATGCTCCCCCCGCCCCTGAGTTATAAATCTGGAGACAGTTTCTCAAAACCTTTTTCATGATTCAGTGTAATATTTATCCACTACCAGTGGCATGCTGAAGCATATTCATCCTGGCTCGTTACCGTGCGCATATCTTCCCAACTCTACCTTCGGCGACACCACATTGATAGGTTGAAATTGTGGGGATAATTACACCAGGGAAATGAGCAAACACTACAAACCAGGGCCCTCCCCTTCCCTCAGCCAGCTCGTAAACATTTTCCAGCACACCACAACTACTACATTGTTTTCTTTCATCTCTTTTTCTTTTTCTAACCTCTCCACTTCTTTGTTTAGCTCTATAGCATTCAGGAAAGAGAATACTAGGAATAGGTCTCAGAATTTGGAGTTCGAGTTTCATGTTAACTTTTATTAAAGTGTGTGAATCTGGACAAGTCATTAACTCTTGCCTGAGGTTCTGTTTTTCTCCTTATAAAATGAGAACATTACCACCCACCAACAACATTCAAAAAGTTTTTGAGAGAATCAAGTGATACAATTCTAGACGCACACACACGCACACAAAGTAAGCCTGGCACTGAGAGTAAAGAAAGAGGAAACAGAAGAAATAGAAATACAAGATTTTAAGAATTAAAATACTGGAGAGCACTTAATGAATATCAGTCCAACCTCCCTAGTCTCTAGATAGAAAACAAACAAACAGAAAGAGGCTGAAGGAGGTTATGTAATTCACTCTCATAATAAAAATATTTTATGTATTTTTTACCTTCCTAACTCATTTTTCTTTTGAAAACTCAGACCTCTCTAATATGTGTGTGTTCCCTTTAAAGCAAGACTTTTTCCATATTTAACAAGAAAAAAAAGGAGGAAAATATTTAAAACATTTAAGAACTGTATAGGTTCACACGAAAATTATAGAGTAGTGATTGAAGTGCAAAGACCAAGGAGGTAACTGAAAATTCTAATATGGGTTTCAGGCATATAAATCAAGATACTCTATTTTCATAAGGCATTTCTAGTGATGCATTAAAAGGGCCATTAGGGAGATCAGCTCTGTGCTTTGTGACCACCTAGAGGGGTGGGATGGGGAGGGTGGGAGGGAGGGAGATGCAAGAGGGAAGAGAAATGGGAACATATTGTATATGTATAACTGATTCACTTTGTTATAAAGCAGAAGTTAACACACTATTGTAAGGCAATTATACTTCAATAAAGATGTATAACAAAAATAAAAAATAAAAAATAAAAATAAATAAAAAAGGGCCATTAAGAGAAAACAGAGTTTTCTTAAATGATTACTACAAACACAATGTTAAATTTGGTCAAGTACAATATGGAAAAAATCTAAGTCATTCATAATTTTTAAGTACAAGGAGACATCATAAACATAGTACAGAAGGGTAAGCTGGGATGAAGTGAGAGAGTAGCATTGATATATATACATTACCAAATGTAAAACAGATAGCTAGTGAGAAGCAGCCGCATAGCGCAGGGAGATCAGCTCTGTGCTCTGTGACTACCTAAAGGAGTGGGATAGGGAGGGTGGGAGGGAGACGCAAGAGGGAGGGGATATGGGGGCATATGTATACGTATAGCTGATTCACTTTGTTATACATCAGAAACTAACACAACGTTGTAAAGCAATTATACTCCAATAAAGATGTTAAAAAAAATAAGTAAATAAGTAAATAAAAAATAAACATAGTACAAATAAACATGCTGTGTGCAGCATGATAAAGCACAATAATTTCTACTAAAGCTTGGAGATTTTACTTTAAAAAAGTAATCACTTATTGGAATACTACAGGTGAAAAACAACCGATTACAGTGAATCTACATTTATTTAATTCAGGGAAGAGAAGTCTGAATGAAAGTAGGAAAAGAAAAGACAACAGTTGGCATACATTGAGTGCCTACTATGCTATTTATACTATATATAGTGTATTTATGCTATAAATACCATGTATCTTACACACAGGCCTGGCTTCATGGTGTGTGAACTGTACAGCTGCACAAAGTCCTGCACTTGGAAGTGCCCCACACTTGGTTTAATGCTCTGCTGTCACCAGCTTGTAATTCTTAATAATTATTAAACAAGGAGCCTCACATTTTCATTTTGCATCAGGCACCACTAATTACATAGCTGGTCCTGCTTACATACACTATTTCATTTAGTCCTCACAATAATCTTATTTCCTTTTTATAAATGAAGAGACCAAGGCACAGAGAAAATAAGTAACTTGTAAGAGGTATAATTGGTCAAGCTACTTGTGAGAGGTATAATTGGTCAAGCTGGAATTTTAATCCAGGTCTGTCTAACCCAGAACCCAAGTTCTGTGTACCAATCTTACCATTAAATTAACCACATGGTCCAGACGCTTGCTGTGGCCTCAGTGTCCTCTTCTGTCAAATAATATTAGTTAAACGTGTTTCAGCTACAATTCAGAGTTATAGAACTGCCTTATACAGATGGCATGCTGACTGGAACTCACATGAACACTTCCAATGCGCTGAAAAGCAAAAATACTCAACAAATGGAATGTTTTATTATTAGCAAAAATATACCTCTGTATCTCTTAATTTGACCTAAAGAACTAATGAATTTCTAATCTGATTAAAATAAGTTCCATATAACAATGAACATACATAATAAATGTTACCACTAATGACGTTGAATGAATTTAAATGAATGTCATATTTTACCTAACCAGCACACTTAGCCTTTTTTAGCCATAAAGAAGTATTTAGTAAACTTTGATGTTCCACCTGAATGATGAAACCATCTCAACTTTCAAACTACCCATCACAATAAAACAAGGCAAAATACCTAAGAATTCTAATTTAACACCCTTACTTTTACATATCTGTTTTTCATAGACATTAAGTATCATCTGTTTTCAACTCTAGGATTAAATGTCATAAAATATATGGAAGTGATTTTTAAACCATAACGTGCTACCCAGATTCAAGGTATTAATTTCCATAGACTAGAAATCTGATGTGTAATAATGGATATTCTTTTTAACAAATTATCTACAACGAAATCATGTGCATGTCACTTGAAGTTCATTATCAGGGAATTTTACTTAGAAAAGGGATTATAATGCATAAACCATTTTGATTATTGATGAACATAATAGAGAATAATAGGGTTGTACTAAACAGTGAGCTGAAGAAAGCCAGAAAGTAAGATTTGACTCCTTCCCATTCCACATGAGAACTCTTAGCCATCATATCCATTCTCTTAGCTCTTCCCTTTGTTTCCCAGTCCAAGTGACTATTCATCTTATCCTCCCCTTCACAATAAAATAATACTTTATATCAGATGTTCTCAACCTCAGCTGTACATTAGAATCTGCTCAGCCTTTTTTTTAATTGAAGTATAGTTGATTAACAATATCATATTAGTCTTAGGTATACAGCATAGTGATTCAGTATTTTTGCAGATTATATTCCATTATAAGTTACTACAAGATAATGGCTATAATTCCCTGTGCTATACAATATATCCTTGTTGTTTATCTATTTTATACATAATGGTTTGTATCTGTTAATCCCATATCCCTAATTTGTCCCTCCCCCTATCCTTTCCCTTTGGTAACCACAAGGTTGTTTTCTATGTCTATGAGTCTGTTTCTGTGTTGCATATATCCATTTGTACTATTTTTTAGATTCCACATATAAGTGATATCATACAGTATTTGTCTTTCTCTGTCTGACTTATTTCATTTAGCATAATACCCTCCAAGTTCATCCATGTTGTTGCAAATGGCAAAATTTTCATCCTTTTTTATGGCTGAGTAATATTCTATTGTGTATATATACTACATCTTTTTTATCCATTTGTCTATTTATGGGCACTTGGGTTATTCCCATGTCTTGGATATTGTAAACAGTGCTTCTATGAACATTGGGGTGCGTATATCTTTTCGAATTTGTGTTTTCATTTTTTCTGGATATATACTCAGGAGTCAAATTGCTGGATCATATGGTAGTTCTATTTTAGTTTTTTGAGGAACTTCCATGATGCCCGATGGAGGTTGCTCAGGAGCTTTGAAAAACACTCATGCCCTGACCTCATCCCCAAAGAAACTGATTTCATTAGCCGGGATGTGAGCTGGGTAATGGGAATATTTGAAACTCCCCAGGTGATTCTATTGTATAGCCAAGGCTGAGAACTGATATCGAGATATTCTATAACTCAGCAATTTGCCAGCTGAATAACATATTGTTATTAACACTATTTAGAAGTATTCGTAAGTCATCCATAACTTGTTGAATAGTTTTTAAAGAAACTAACATCAACTTGGTTTTTCTGTTTTGCAAATGTATAATCCAAGGCAAAGCATATCTGTATATGTGGAACACATAGACCCCAAAGCAGAATTAGGAAGGAAAAACATCAGCATGATGCTTCAAATGTCTCAAAATCCTTTCATATATTAACTGATTTAATCTAACCAATAATGTTGTGGTGGATAGAGCAGTTCCTGTTTTACTGACTAAAAATCTAAGATTCAGAGAAGTCGAGCTAGAATTAAAATCCAATTTCATGAGTCTACCACATAATATGCTACAGCCTGCTGCACTATAGCCAAACATAGAGGTCAAGAGTAAGCCCACACTGGAAGAATAAGAATAGAAGAGTGCACCCTCAAGTCCATGTCTGCCCCAGACAAGAGGACATACCCACTAATGAACCTAACATATCAGGAGGGCTAGAGCTCCATAGCTGTTTCCTGCCAGTTCCTGTGAGTATACATTTGAATTAAAGTTTGTGCCTAAAAGAGAACTTGTAACATTACATTAGAATTACATTAGAATAAGCCTTGTGAGCTATACAAAGCAGCTCACACCCATCATATTCAAGGGGAAATAAAAACAAAGCTCTGAAACCCTCCTTGAAGGAGATGCTATAGTGTACCCTGGAAGAAATCATTTTGATACTTAATAATATGTGGAGTACATGAAACTTTTGGCTAAGACATGATTTCAGACATCTCTTTAGCTGCTCTGATCAGTTGCCTGAAGGGCTCACAAGGGTTCCAGGTGAGGCTTCATCTAACCTCACCTCATCCAGGTGAGGTTCCAGGTGAGGTTCACTCGGAACCAAGTGAAGAAACATACATTATCCTGAGTGTTTGATATAAGAAGAAAAACTTGGAAATATTTGGGTTTTTTAATTATGAATTTTAAAATTAAAAGGCAATAATTTAATAAAGATGGTTAGAAAATAGATATTAAGATGGTTTTAATGTATATTATTTACTCAAATGATTTCAGGGACATCCCATACCTCATCTGCTCTACTTAAAGTACTGCTATTTATGCATATTTTCCCCATAGAATTTTATTCTTCAATAACCAAAGTAATACTGCAACTCTAAATTCATAATTTGACACAAATAATGTCTAACTCAACACCACAAATTCTACAAATTGACTTTATGAATTATGTGCAGTCAAATAGTAGGATTCAGTAAACACTACAGTAGGAATCAGAAGGCCTCTTTCAGTGTTCCACTAAATATATGTATGGTCTTCTTGGTTTCCTCAAGTTTAAAATGAAGGAAATGAAGTGAATAACCTTTAAAATGCATTTACAGACTAAAAAACATTAGAGTTTCTACTTTCTAGATACATACAGAGTTGGCTATTTTTTTCTGAAAGATCTAGAAAATGCTACTCAAAGGATTTTATTCATCAATCTATTAGTATGTTTCTTCAAAAGATTTAATTAGCACTTTTAGTTGGACTTGCATCTCTGATACACAGCAGAAAAAGATATGAAAATAGAAGGATCAAAATTATTTTTTAATATTAACATTTATATATTTTTATAATTATTACCTTTTTTAGTCTATGACACAGGCTCATTAGAAATTTTGGGAATGCAGAGAAGTTTTATGTAGACTTTGTATGGCTGTGCAATACACATAGTGTAAATCACAACAAAAATTATAATACCTTATAATTGCATAGCACTCTTTATTGTACAAGCACTGTTATATAATAATCTATAAGACCAGGAACTAAAAGTGAAAGTAGCAGCAAATTTAATTTCCAGTTTAATTTCAGTACCATGAAGCATTCTCTCTACTTCTGTCAAGTCCTATAATCAAATCTCCATCATCATCTCATTTGATCTCTCAGCAAGTGGCTTGACTGAACTCTTTCTTTAAATTTTCTTCACTTGGCTATCACTATTCTACCGCTTTCCCTCTTTCCACACTAGCCATTCTTTCCTGATTTCTTTATTGGCTCCTTTTCTGTTCCTGATCTTTAAATGATAGAGTGATCCAGTGCTCAAACCTTGACCCCCTTCTCTTTTGTATCCATACTCACACCTATATGATTTCATTCACTTCCAGGATGGATGAGTCCAAGATTTATATATCTCCAGCTCTGGCCTCACCTCTGTACTCCTGATGTTTATATTCAATTACCCACTTGTTGATATCTCAACCTGGATGTCCAATGAATTTCTTAAACTTAGCATAGTCGAAAGAAACTCTTGTTTCCCGGCCCTGCCCCTACCAAACCTGCTTCTCTTCTAGATTTCCCCATTTCAGTTAATGGCTCTTCTATTCATCTTGTTGCTATGGCCAAAGATCCTTGACTCCCCTTTCTCACAGCCCACATACAATACACAGCAATTCCATTAAAATATATTCTGAATTCACCACTTTTCATCACCTGCACTGCTACCACCTTATCGGCCATCACCTCACTCCTATCTACTTCAGTAGCTCCCTAATTGTTTTCTCTTTAGCCAGTTGCTTCTCTCCAGTCTGTTTTCCACTGCCAGAGTGATCTCTTTAAAACATGAATCAGATCATGTCAGTCTTCTGCTTAAAAATCCCTAGTGACTTGGAAATTTCTGAACCCTTATAAATCCTCACTATGGCATGAAGTCCCTACAGACCTGGGCCCTGCCTCCTCTCCTTCTACTCTCTCCGTGGCCATTTTCTCTCTCGTCATGCTGATCATGTTGTTGTTGCTGATTTTAACAGCTTTATTGATATAATTTACACACTGTAAAGTTCACCTGTTTAAAGTGAACAATTCAGTGGTTTTTAGTATATTTATACAGTTGTACCACCATCACCATAATCTAATTTTTAAACATTTTCATAATTGCAAAAAGAAATCTTGTACCCATTAGCGGTCATCTTCCATACTCCCTGACCTCTATTCTGCCCCCAGCCCTAGACAATCATTCATCTACATTTGTCTATTCTGGACATTTCATATAAATGAGATCATATGACATATGAGGTTTTTTGTGACTGGCTAATTTTAATTAGCATAATGTGCTTAGTGTAGCACGTATCAGTAATTCATTCCTTTTTACTGCCAAATAATATTCCATTATATGGCTATACCATATATTGCTTATGCATTCATCAGGTGATAGACATTTGTGTTCTTTCCACTTTTTGAACATTCATGTACAAATTTGTGTGTGAAGGTACATTTTTATTGTGCTCAGGTAGTTACCTAGGAATGAACTTGCTGGGTTATATGGTAATTATGTTTATCAATTTTAAGGAGCTTCTAAACTCTTTTCTAAAGTGTCTGTCACGTTTTACTCCCACCAGCAATGAATGAGTGTTCTAATTTCTCCACATCCTCACCAATATTTGTTATTGTCTTTCTTTTTTATTACAGCCATCTTGTGAAGTATTGATAGTATCTCATTGTGTTTTTAATCTACATTTCTCTAATAACTAATGATGTTGAGTATCTTTTCATGTGTTTATTTGTCATTCATATATCTTCTTTGAGTAAATGTCTATTAAAATTCTTTGCCCATTTTTTAATTAGGTTATTTGAACTGTAACTGTCGTTCATATATTCCAGATACAAAATATTTTCTCCCATTCTGTGGATTGTCTTTTCACTTTCTTGATGGTCTCTTTAAGGCACCAAAGTTTTTAATTTTGATAAAGTCAGTCATCTCCTTTATAACATTTGGTTTCATATCGAAGAAATCATTGCTTAACTCAAGATGACGGAGATTTACTTGTATTTTCTTCCTAAAGGTTTATAGTTTTAGCTCTTGCACTTCAGTCCCTGATTTATTTTGCATTAATTCTTGTGTATGGTGTGAGGTAGAGGTAAAAATCATTATTTTTCATGTAGATATCCAGTTGTCCCTATACCATTTGTTTAAAAAATTATTCTTTCCTCATTGAATTATCTTAGACCTTTTGTTGAAAATCAAATGACCACAAATGTTAGGGTTTATATCTTGATTCTCCGTTCTATTTCACTGATCTATATGTCTGTCCATATGCCGTCTTGTTGTTCTTTGACTTTACAAAGATCCATCTGTCTTCAGGGCATTTAAAATTGCTGTTCTCCCTGCCTGGAATAGTTTTCCCATTTTTCTTATTGTCTGTTGCTTGATCCTTTACCTCATTCACATTTCTGCTCAAATGTCACATCCTCAGAGAGGCCTTTCTTAGCTACTCCAACTAAAATAGCTCCTCACTCCTGTTCCATCAAACTGTACTTACTTTCCTGCTTTATTTTTTTCACAGCTCATATCACTATCTGAAATTATTTCCTGTTCACATGTTTACTATCTGTCTTCCCCATTAAAATGTAAGTTCCATGAGGGCAAGGATTTTTTGTCTGTCTGATAAGGTGCCTAGCACTTAGTAGAAAATCAATAAATATTTGTGGCATAAAGGCATGAATCATGATTTCTACAACCATTTTCATTTTCAAAGTTACAGCGGTTTTTTCAAGCAGTTAATTATATAATTGGAGCACTTCTTTGAAAAACTGGCATATCTTCGAAAAGCTCATCACATGTTTTAAGAAAGAGTCATCATACACTTCTGACAGTGAATAATTGAGAGTATCTTTTGTCACACATGCATATTACCGATTTATTTATTCAACCAAAAGTTAATTGAGTGCTAACTATGTGCCAGCCACTGTTCTAGATAGTCAATGAAGAGATAACATAATAGACCTTCAGAGGTGATTCAGATGTCCTACTTGATTAAAACTCCATGCGGAATGTGGATGTCTCTTCACCAGACCTTCTCTATGTTAATATTCTCAGGGTTCAAACGTGGAAATGGCCTCAGAGGTGAAACATTTTTAGTTACAAGGTCCTTTCTTGATGCTTCAGCAATTAACAGTCCTTAAATAGATCAAAAATTTACCTTGAATTTCTTACAGTACAGAATATTTGAAGTTCTGCTCACTTCATTTCCCAAAAGAATTTTCTAACAAGTGTATAATTTGTTTTCTTTTTAAAATAAAAGATAAATCAATTCTTTTATACCTACAAATAAACAAGTTTCTTCTCAATTTTTTTAGTCAGCTATGCCTGTTGATTATGGGTGATTCAACCTAATAAGACTTAAGCCAAAGAATAATGTTTAAACTCATATCAGCTGGAACTCCAGGGATGGGGGAAGATTCAGATAAGGATTAATGCTAGGCTCAGAGGAAATCATGACTTCTCTCTCTGTGGGCTGGTTCCTGTGCCAAAAAGGCTTTCCCCTCATGATAGAAAGATAGCTCAAGAGCTCCAGACTCTCTCAGACTTAAAACAAGCAAGAAAGAGCAAGATTCTCTTTCCTGAAAATCCTAATAGACATCTCATTGCTCCTATTTGATCAGGTGACCTGCTCATCCTATAATAAATCATATTTTTAGGGGATCCAGTGCTTTGTTTTAGGTCTAGATAACATGATTCACTGAAAGCATACAGGCTGAGAATAAAGAAGTGGGTGGTTTTCAAAGAGAATTTGAGGTTATAACTGCCAGACAAAGAATGAACAGATCTTGAGCAGCAAAAATAGCAGGTATCCACTAAAAGCTTCATAATACATACTGTTAGGAAAGAGAATGGTCACTAGAACAAAGCATAGGAAGCACGTTAATTACAGCATCACCAAGTATCTTTCTGCAATGCAGTTCTCTAATCCTGAATTACACCTCACGCACACGTGAACACACACACACACACACACCTATTTCCTTTGTTCTCACTACTAGGTTTTAGAGCATTGCAAGACCAAATGAGATCACTGCCTTGCAGAGATTATACATTATGACTTCACAGAGCCTCAGTGCTACATTACAATCCATTTTGTCATGGGCCTCTCCAAGTTATGACCCAGTATTTTAATTAGAGCAAGATTAACACAAACCGGAAATATCAAGTAGTCAAATGATGGAAGTGGACTCTGAAAGAAGCAAATGCACCATTTACTGCCAAACTGTTGCTGTTATCTTCAGCCAGCAATTTCACTCATTGATATCAATAACTTAATAAAAAATAGAAAAGCTGATTTTCATTGAATAAGCTATTTATCAGCCTCCTAGATCTGACCTTTTTCTAGAACACTGCATTTCCTCTTTGCTAAAACCCTTTAGTTTCAGACTGTTTCTTGGCTGTGAGGCATTCCCTGCTCTTACATTTTATGGCCCCTTTGGGCCTTAGCAGACAGGCGGAACTCCTTCTGTGGGAGATGAATACTCTGTCTGACATGCTTTCTGGAACACAGCAGTCCCAACACAACCTATTAGCCACACCATAGCGTGCCCAAGGGGAGTCTAGCTTCAGATCAGAATTTGTGGTTGTTCGTCACATTTATAAAACCACAGTGTCATCTTTATTATTTCTATTATTAAAAAATATATTGAAGCAGTTCTTCAGATACTTGGCACATATGAAATTTGTTTTCCTTAGATTTTTTAGTGCCTTCCAGATTGACAATAATATAAAATATAGTCACTACCTTGAAAGAGAATGACTAGAAAGTACCCTCAGCAATTTACTTTGTAAATAAAATCTGTTGCATATGTTTCCTTTCAGTTTTTATAGTGGCCTGGAGAAAGCCCAAAGTGTGTACACCTTCCATATATTATGTTATACAATATAAAATTTTCACATTAGAAAGATACAACCCAAATTCTAAATAATTTAATTGGAAATGCACAGATATATGGGAAAATGCAAAGGTAAAATGTTTAAATAGTATTAGTTCCTTTCTTCTCATTTTCTAATTAACCACTAATAACAGAAAAAGGACTACAAGGTGAACTGGTGTGATGAATAAAGCTAAAGTATTCCTTCGAGCTAATCAAGCTGTTATATGTTCAGATCAACAGACTGTGAGCCATATAACTACAAAACTATTAGAAACTGTAGTTTCTACCACCCTATGATAACTAGTTTTAACAAATCTAGATCAATTAAAGGAAAAGTTGTAATTAAACCAATCTTTAAAATAAAAATATAGGAGAGTATTTATGGTAATTGCAGTTACTCATCATTTAGAAACTGTTCATTAATGACTCTATCATAAAAATCACATTAGTGGATAGTTTTTTGTCCTTGTGTTACAAGTGAACTATGTAATAAACATTATATTTACTATTAAAGAGTATGACTGAATTAAGGATAGTCCTATTAAATGGCCAAACCTAATTGATCCAGCTCCCATTGACTCACAATATATGCTAATTAAGTCAGGAATAGGACTCAAGTTTGCCTTGAACTATCTAAGAGGTAAGTATTGAAGGTACCTTAAAAATAAAGATGTAGAGAACATTTGGGACATTTGCATTTTTCCATAAGCAAATTAATAGGCTAAGCAATGTTGCTGGGGAAAACATTGAGCTATTTTAAAAAGCAAATGTTTCCAATCATCTTTAAGAACATTTCCAATATATATTTATATAAATACAAAATATATGCTAATGTATTTCTTTAGATTTTTTTCTTAACTCTTTATTGATAATCTTTTGCCTGTTAATCTCTGGTAATACTTGGTTCACCCTAGTTCCAGTACTCATTCTGTACTTAAAAGTTATAAAAGTTGTTTTTTTTTCCCTTTGTGTAACCAAAGTGTATGCTACCTCTGGGGTGCCAAGTCTTTCAGTTATCTGGGGTCACCCCATCCCACTTTACATGGAAAACTAGCATTTTCCCCACAGCCCACACATACACATCCCCAGCTCAGGATCATCAAGAATTCCTAGGTTTATTATAGTTTCTCTAGGTCATTCCTGACACTGGTTTCCCTTCTGCTGAATTCTTGATCTACGTTCCTTGTATCAATTCTTTTTTTTTTTTTTTTTTTTTTTTTTTTTGGCCACGCCATGTGGCATGCAGGATCCTAGTTCCCCAACCAGGGATCAAACCCGTGCCTCCTGTGGTGGAAGCACAGAGTCCCAACCACTGGACCACCAGGGAAGTCCCTGTATCAATTCTTATAATAGCTGTTATCTTTACTCCAACCTTACCCCAAGGTGGACCTACTCCTAATGCCATCATTTCCCAACAGTACTGCAAAGCATAAGGCTCTGATGTTTAACAGATCTCATTGATGATTTGGGGTTTGGGGAGGTAATAGAGCACAGAATACTGGAATATTAGCCTTCACAGTCCTAAATATTTATTGACTCTTCCCTGTCACAATTTCTCCATATTTTTGACCTCTCTCTTTCTCACAGTGTTTTCCTCTTTCCTCTAACACTTGTAACTGCCTCTTCAGGAGCTGCTGCCAAAACCCAAAACTCTTTTTACTGAGTATTTCTTTCTTCTTTTGTTTCACCTTCACTCTAACTGTGGATAAAACTTCTCCCCTTTCTCAAACTATTGGGCTGGCCAAAAAGTTCATTTGGGTTTTTCTGTTAAGATCTTATGGAAAAACCAAATGAACTTTTTGGCCAACCCAGTAAAACCCCTGCTATGTCTAAACAATAGAATTATCTACTGAGAAGATGAAATATTCTACTCTCCTAGAAAGCAGTAACAACTGATTTAAATTAAATAGCCATCAGGGGACCTTCAAGATGTCAGAGGAGTAAGAGGTGGAGATCACCTTCCTTCCCACAAACACATCAAAAATACATCTACATGTGGAACAACTCCTACAGAACACCTACTGAACACTGGCAGAAGACCTCTGACTTACCAAAAGGCAAGAAAATCCCCACATACCTGGCCATGTGGCTGACAGGGTCTTGGTGCTCTGGCCAGATGTCAGGCCTGAGCCTCTAAGGTGGGAGAGCCAAGTTCAGGACATTGGACCACCAGAGACCTCCCAGCCCCATGTAATATCAATCGGTGAGAGCTCTCCCAGAGATCTCTGTCTCAACGCTAAGACCCAGCTCCACTCAATGGCCAGCAAGCTCCAGTGCTGGATGCCCCATGCCAAACAACTGGCAAGACAGGAACACAACCCCACCCATTAGCAGAAAAAGCTGCCTAAAATGATACTAAATTCACAGACACCCCAAAACACACCACCAGATGCAGCCCTACCCACCAGAAAGACAAGATCCAGCCCCACCCACCTGAACACAGGCACCAGTCCCCTCAACCAGGAAGCCTACACAAATCACTGAACCAAACCTCACCCACTGGGGGCAGACACCAAAAACAATGGGAATCACGAACCTGCAGCCTGCAAAAAGGAGATCCCAAACACAGTAAGTTAAACATAATGAAAAGACAGAGAAACATGCAGCAGATGAAGGAACAAGGTAAAACCCCACCAGACCAAACAAATGAAGAGGAAATAAACAGTCTACCTGAAAAAAAATTCAGATTAATGATAGTAAAGACGATCCAAACTCTTGGAAATAGAATGGAGAAAATACAAGAAATGATTAAGAAGGACCTAGAAGAACTAAAGAGCAAACAAACAATGATGAACAACACAATAAATGAAATTAAAAACTCTCTAGAAGGAATCAATAGCAGAATAACTAAAGCAGAAGAAAAGATAAGTGACCTGAAAGAAAAAACAGTGGAAATAACTACCATAAATGCACCAACATTTGAATTATAGAGGTCCCAGAAGAAGAGGGAAAGAAAGTTTCTGAGAAAATATTTGAGGAGATTATAGTTGAAAACTTCCCTAACATGGGAAAGGAAATAGCCAATCAAGTCCAGGAAGCGCAGAGTCCCATACAGGATAAAAACAAGGAGAAACACGCCAAGACACATATTAATCAAACTATCAAAAATTAAAAACAAAGAAAAAATATTAAAAGCAGCAAGGGAAAAGCAACAAATAACATAGAAGGGAATCCCCATAAGGTTAACAGCTTATCTTTCAGCAGAAACTCTGCAAGCCAGAAGGGAGTGGCAGGACATATTTAAAGTGATGAAAGGGAAAAACCTACAACCAAGATTACTCTACCCAGCAAGGATCTCATTCAGATTCAAGAGAGAAATTAAAAGCTTTACAGACAAGCAAAAGCTAAGAGAATTCAGCACCACCAAACCAGCTTTACAACAAATGCTAAAGGAACTTCTCTAGGCAGGAAACACAAGAGAAGGAAAAAACCTACAATAACAAACCCAAAACAATTAAGAAAATGATAATAGGAACATACATATCAACAATTACCTTAAATGTAAATGGATTAAATGCTCCAACCAAAAGACATAGACTGGCTGAATGGATACAAAAACAAGACCCATATATATGCTGTGTACAAGAGACCCACTTCAGACCTAGGGACACATACAGACTGAAAATGAGGGGATGGAAAAAATATTCCATGAAAATGGAAATCAAAAGAAAACTGGAGTAGCAATTCTCATATCAGACAAAATAGACTTTAAAATAAAGACTCTTACAAGAGACAAAGAACTACACTACATAATGATCAAGGGATCAATCCAAGAAGAAGATATAACAATTGTAAATATGCACCCAACATAGACGCATCTCAATACATAAGTCAAATTCTAACAGCCATAAAAGGGGAAATCGACAGTAACACAATCATAGTAGGGGACTTTAACACCCTACTTTCACCAATGGACGGATCATCCAAAATGAAAATAAATAAGGAAACACAAGCTTTAAATGACACATTAGACAAGATGGACTTAATTGATATTTATAGGACATTCCATAAAAAAAAAACCAGAATACACTTTCATCTCAAGTGCTCATGGAGCATTCTCCAGGATAGATCATATCTTGGGTCACAAATCAAGCCTTGGTAAATTTACTAAAATTGAAATCATATAAAGTATCTTTTCCGACCACAGCACTATGAGACTAGATACTAATTACAGGGAAAAAACTGTAAAAAATACAAACACTAATATGCTACTAAAAAACCAAGAAATCACTGAAGAAATCAAAGAGGAAATCAAAAAATACCTAGAAACAAATGACAATGAAAACCGGACGACCCAAAACCTATGGGATGCAGCAAAAGCAGTTCTAAGAGGGAAGTTTATAGCAATACATTCCTACCTCAAGAAACAAGAAACATCTCAAATAAACAACCTAACTTACACCTAAAGCAATTAGAGAAAGAAGAACAAAAAAACCCCAAAGTTAGCAGAAGGAAAGAAATCATAAAGATCAGGTCAGAAATAAATGAAAAAGAAAAGAAAGAAATGATAACAAATATCAATAAAACTAATAGCTGGTTCTTTGAGAAGATAAAGAAAATTGATAAACCATTAGCCAGAATCATCAAGAAAAAAAGGGAGAAGACTCAAATCAACAGAATTAGAAATAAAAATGGAGAAGTAACAACTGGCACTGCAGAAATACAAAGGATCATGAGAGATTAGTACAAGCAACTATATGCCAATAAAATGGACAACCTGGAAGAGATGGACAAATTCTTAGAAAAAAACAACCTCCCAAGACTGAGCCAGGAAGAAATAGAAAATATAAACAGACTAATCACAAGCACTGAAATTGAAACTGTGATTAAAAATCATCCAACAAACAAAAGCCCAGGACCAGATGGCTTCACAGGCGAATTCTATCAAACATTTAGAGAAGAGCTAACACCTATCCTTCTCAAGCTCTTCCAAAATATAGCAGAGGGAGGAACACTCCCAAACTCATTCTACGAAGCCACTGTCACCCTGATGCCAAAACCAGACAAAGATGTCACAAAAAAAGAAAACTACAGGCCAATAACACTGATGAACATAGATGCAAAACTCCTCAACAAAATACTAGCAAACAGAATCCAACAGCACATTAAAAGGATCATACACTATGATCAATCGGTGTTTATCCCAGGAATGCAAGGATTCTTCAATATATGCAAATCAGTCAATGTGATACACCATATTAACAAACTGAAGGGTAAAAACCATAGGATAATCTCAACAGATGCAGAGAAAGCTTTCGACAAAATTCAACACCCATTTATGATAAAAAGTCTCCAGAAAGTAGGCATAGAGGGAATTTACCTCAACATAGTAAAGGCCATATATGACAAACCCACAACCAACATCGTTCTCAATGGTGAAAAACTGAAACCAATTCCTCTACGATAAGGAACAAGACAAGGTTGCCCACTCTCACCACTATTATTCAACATAGTTTCGGAGGTTTTAGCCATGGCAATCAGAGAAGAAGAAGAAATAAAAGGAATCCAAATAGGAAAAGAAGAAGTAAAGCTGTCACTGTTTGCAAATGATATGATACTATATATAGAGAATCCTAAAGATGCTACCAGAAAACTACAGAGCTAATCAATGAATTTGGTAAAGCAGCAGGATACAAAATTAATGCACAGAAATCTCTTACATTTGGGCTTCCCTGGTGGCGCAGTGGTTAAGAATCTGCCTACCAATGCACGGGACACAGGTTAGAGCCCTGGCCCGGGAATTCCCACATGCCATGAGCAAATAAGCCCATGCGCCACAACTACTGAGCTTGAGCTCTAGGGCCCACAAGCCACAACTACTGAGCCCATGTGCCACAGCTATTGAAGCCTGTGTGCCTAGAGCCCATGCTCCACAACAAGAGAAGCCACAACAATGAAAAGCCCGTGCACCGCAAAAAAGAGTAGCCCTGCTCACCACAACTAGAGAAAGCCCGCACACAGCAATGAAGACCCAACACAGCCAAAAATTTTTAAATAAATAAATAAATAAATAAATTTATTTAAAAAAAAAGAAATCTCTTGCATTCCTATACACTAATGACGAAAAATCTGAAAGAGAAACTAAGGAAACACTCCCATTTACCACTGCAACAAAAAGAATAAAATACCTAGGAATAAACCTACCTAAGGAGGCAAAAGACCTGTATGCAGAAAACTATAAGACACTGATGAAAGAAATTAAAGACGATACAAACCATGTTCTTGGATTGGAAGAATAATATTGTGAAAATGACTATACTACCCAAAGCAATCTACAGGTTCAATGCAATACCTATCAAACTACCACTGGCATTTTTCACAGAACTAGAGCAAAAAATTTCACACTTTGTGTGGAGACACAAAAGACCCCAAATAGCCAAAGCAATCTTGGGAAAGAAAAATGGAGCTGGAGGAATCAGGCTCCCAGACTTCAGACTATACTGCAAAGCTACAGTAATCAAGACACTATGGCACTGGCACAAAAACAGAAATATAGATCAATGGAACAGGATAGAAAGCCCAGAGATAAACCCATGCACATATGGTCACCTTATCTTTGATAAAGGAGGCAAGAATATACAATGGGGAAAAGATATTCTCTTCAATAAGTGGTGCTGGGAAAACTGGACAGCTACATGTAAAAGAATGAAATTAGAACACTTCCTAACACCATACAAAAAAAATAAATTCCAAATGGATTAAAGACCTACATGTAAGGCCAGACACTATCAAACTCTTAGAGGAAAACATAGGCAGAACACTCTATGACCAGCAAGATCCTTTTTGACCCACCTCCTAGAGAAATGGAAATAAAAACAAAAATAAACAATGAGACCTAATGAAACTTAAAAGCTTTTGCCCAGCAAAGGAAACCATAAACAAGATGAAAAGACAACCCTCAGAATGGGAAAAAATATTTGCAAATGAAGCAACTGACAAAGGATTAATCTCCAAAATTTACAAGCAGCTCATGCAGCTCAATATCAAAAAAACAAACAACCCAATCCAAAAATGAACGGAAGACCTAAATAGACATTTCTCCAAAGAAGATATACAGATCGCCAACAAACACATTAATGGATGCTCAACATCACTAATCATTAGAGAAATGCAAGTCAAAACTACAATGAGGTATCACCTCACACCAGTCAGAATGGCCATCATCAAAAAATCTACAAACAATAAATGCTGGAGAGGGTGTGGAGAAAAGGGAACCCTCTTGCACTATTGGTGGGAATGTAAATCGATACAGCCACTATGGACAACAGTATGGAGGTTCCTTACAAAACTAAAAATAGAACTACCAAACGACCCAGCAATCCCACTACTGGGCGTATACCCAGAGAAAACCATATGTACCACAATGTTCATTGCAGCACTATTTACAATAGCCAGGACATGGAAGAAACCTAGGTGTCCATCAACAGATGAATGGATAAAGAAGATGTGGCACATATATTCAATGGAATATTAGCCATAAAAAGAAACGAAACTGAGTTATTTGTAGTGAGGTGGATGGACCTAGAGTCTGGCATACAGAGTGAAGTAAGTTAGAAAGAGAAAAACAAATACCATATGCTGACACATACATATGGAATCTAAAAAAAAAAAATTGGTTCTGACGAACCTAGGGGCAGGACAGGAATAAAGATGCAGACATAGACAATGGACTTGAGGACACGGGGAGGGGGAAGGGTAAGCTGGAGCGAAGTGAGAGAGTAGAATTGACATATATACACTACCATATGTAAAATAGTTAGCTAATGGGAAGCAACTGCATAGCACAGGGAGATCAGCTCAGTGCTTTGTGACCCCCTAGAGGGGTGGGCTAGGGAGAGTGGGAGGGAGACGGAAGAGGGAGGGGATATGTGGATATATGTATACATATAGCTGATTCACTGTGTTATACAGCAGAAACTAACACAACATTGTAAAGCAATTATACTCCAATAAAGATGTGTAAATAATTAATCAACTAATTAATCAAATAGCCATCTTTTCCCTCACTGTACATTTGCAAATTTTCTTTCACTTATTCATAGTCCTTTCTAATTAGTCAGACTATATGTACGTTTAAAGTAGATAATTAAAATAATGTACAATCTTTTTTTTTAAGTGGTTTTCTAAGTTTTAAAAACTGCTAATTAAATTTTAGTCCTGCACAGGTAACGAATAAATATTTACTCATGTCTGCTTGTTCAGGTAATTTTAAGTTAGTTCCAATTATAACTGATGCTTATAGAAACACTATTTTGTCAGAGTTTATACTGTCTTTTATATACCAAGTTAACATAGGCTAACCCTGAGAACTTAAGTGAAATGTGAATATTTTCTATTGGGATACAGTTATTTGAAGATATTTAGCTTTTATATGTATTTGATTACCTTTTATATCTTTTTTGCATAGTTTTGTGTGAGAATAGAAAAGAATCCTGGCCTTGGATTTAGTATCAGTGGTGGAATTAGTGGACAAGGAAATCCATTTAAACCTTCTGACAAGGTAAGAATTGAATTTCTTATTGGCAATTTTAATTAGAAAAACACTATATTCTACTGCAGCAAAAAAACTTTTTTCAATTTTTTGGTTTTACTGTGCTTTAATAAGCTAGCTAACTATGAAGCCACTTAGAAACTTTTTCAGCAAAGGGAAAAAAGAATTCACTGCAGTGCTTGACAAATCCTATGAATGAGAAAAAATAAATTTAAGCATTCTCTTTGAAAAGGAAGTTGCTTGTTTTTTGCTTTTTGTTTTGTTCACAGTTGTATATATTTGTAAAGGAAGCTATATAGGCAATTTCTAACAAGTTTTTTCCAAAAGTTTATTTGTGGATCACTGATTTGGGAAAAAGTTTTCTCATAGTAACAGAATGAATAAATAATGATTCAACGCCAGGGCCATCTGATTGCCATCTCTTTAATCCATCATGTTTGTAAAGTATTTCACTAATAGAATTGTAGAACTGAAAGACCATGGGAAACAAATATTCTGTGAGAAAATCAGTGTTAGCCATGGCAGAGGAATCAGGTCCTCCTCTTATGCTCACCCCTGTCTGTCAAATCATGGGTAAAGGTTCACCACCACTCCCAACTCTAACCTCAAACGTTGCTGAATATCCGCCATGCTGCACATGTTCACATCTGGCCTGTCTGATCCCATTGTGGACCACTTGACTTTTTTAAGCAAAAAAATTTACCCTGAGCTATATAACCTGCCTTCTGCCATCAGGGTTTAATACTCTCAGCTTTTAAACAATTAGTGATTATAATTTGATGATCATTGAAACTGTCTGCTTTTGACCTCATCAAATTTAATTGCATTAAGTGACATCATAAAACTTTGGGATGATGAAGAAAGTCAGAAATTAGATATGAATAAAACCTCCTCAGGCTCTCAACTTAACCTTTGAGTCACAAGGTGGTCCGAATCCTTTCAACTTACCACTATTGTAAAAATAACCCACATATCAGTTTCTGATTAAAGACCTATTTCTGAAATAATTTGGATGCCCCTACTTTGGAGATTTCCATAGCCTTTAATACCTTATTTTCCTCTACTTCTTCCCAGTCTTTTTGTTTCCTACCATTAGTTATGCCCTCTTCCTTTCCTTTCTGGAGAAGAAGAAAGAAAGAGGTTGGACTATTTGGATGGAAAGGAGTAGAAAGAAATCCCCAGTGGCCATAGATAAGAGTTTCTTTGCTTAACTGATTGGAGCAGGTATTCATATATAAGGAATGTATATGAAGCAGCCCTATATAATTAGGGAAATTCCAGTTAGAAATGTCTGTGTATAAGTAACTACTACATTTCCTTTTTGAAATGATGTTGAGGATAATCACTGATTTAGTAGAATTTAAATATTCATGGCTTAGTAGGACCAAGTGTTTACTGAATTCTAATAAATTATTAATATATCTTAAGACAAAAAGCATGAAAAGTCAAAATTATCAGAAACATATGGTATTTTTAAAAGCCTCAAATCATTGTCTTATTCATCTTACCCCTCTTTTTGTCTCTGGTTTTACATCTCTTCCATAAGTTCTTTCAATGAAAAGGTAACAACCTTATCATTCATAAGATAGTTGAAATTCAAAAGACATGTTGTCCTCTCCTATCTCACCAGCAGATATATCTTTTCACTATATTTCTGGAAGGCACAGGGTAATAGATATTTTTCAATTAAAGATGCACAAGTTTCTAAATAGTCAAGATGTCAGAATGCTGTTACTTTTCTGCTTTTATTTTCAACTGAAGGGGATAACAGGTGTGAGGCTTTCAAATCATTGCCTGTGATTCTTCCACTGTGATGAAATATGAACACTTTATAACTATTAATTTAATTTTTCATTGTAACATTTTGATGACTCTAGTGAGACTGAACTATTTCTATGATCTTATAATTTCTCTTTTGGTTAAATGCAACAGATACAGAGCTTGAATTATATAATCTATCCATTGAAAGATTCCCCTCAAAAGCACTTTTCTTTGCCTGATTACTTTCTAAAACACTTAAAATCTGAAAAGTGAATCTCTATTACAGCAAAATTGATCAGAGTAATTAAAAGTTCCAAATCTACAGAAGACTCAGACTGCTCTTAATTTATTGACCACACCAAACATATGGTAGATACTTAGTTAAAAGTGTTGAGGCGATCTAAAGACATTGGCTCTGACAATTTCTATAAGAATTTAATCCACTCACAAAGAAAGGGATTAATCTCAAGGAAATTCAGTTGCATTTTTTTATCCCCAGTGCCCCATTCTTGTAGAGGTTGCATAAAATTTAGAGTAGAATCCAGTGCCTATATCAACCTAAAAATATCAAACAGTAAGAAAATGAAAAGGAATTTTAAAAATACTCTTCTCTCCAATGTTGAAGGACAATTTTATCATAAATTGGCTAATTTACAGCTGTGAGGAGGAGTGAGGAGAACCAAAATAAACAGGTGTTTTAATTCAACCTGGGTCAGAGGTTGATGCTTTCTTTATAAGGAGTTCTAGTCATGCAAAAGCTTAAACTTTAATATGGTACATACCCCCTTCCAATAAACAAGTCATGGGTTAGAAGCAGTCTTTCGAGCATACTATATTATTTTACTTACTGTTCATTAATGTTTAAGTGTTTTGTAATGACACTCAAAATTCTAAGTATCCAAGATATCTGAATGTCTTAGAGTCATTGAAGACTTTCTGTACTAAAGTAGCCAATAGATTTGTTCCCTTCTCTTCATTATGATTGCTAGGAACCGCTGTTTCAGCCAAATGCCAAGGACTAAAGTGAAATAGCATCCAAACTGATTACCTAGTTTACAGCCAGATAGGAAAAGCATGAAGCAGTCATCCCTAAGGGCTGAGAGTATGAAACTGGGACAAAAGTGAGTTGTGTTGTTCAGTCTGGCAGAAGTTCCAATTTAGGTTCTGTGGTAGTGTGAGACTACTGCAGAAAAACTCTTGGTACAGCCCAAAATTTAACTGAGGCTTTAGGGAGAACTGAGGATTAAGATAGGAAGACTGTTTTGTACCAGACTTTGAGAGCTTAGAACTGCATCTGGTCTTGCAAATTTAACTCTTCTCGAAGACGCCAAGGTAGTCTGATTATGGTCTCCTTAGGTTAAACGGCTGGAGCACGATTAGTCCTGCAGTTCATATCATTGTCAGAACAGTGTTTAGTAGTTGAACAACCCAACTCACTCATTATTCATTATTTTGGGTTCACTGCCAGGTGAAAACTGCTTTTACATATTTGGAAAGAGAAAACTGTAGAAAACCAGATGAAAAAGCCTTCATATAATGCTTGCCTTTGCCCTCCCTGTGAAGTGGATGGAGCCATTATCTGCTTTATTATTATAGAGAAACATTGCTGTCAAGATGGCACGATGCTCCAGAGAGATAAAAGATTTTGATCCAACAAATCTGATGATAATAATAAAAGTATAGACTTTTACTGAGTATCTGCAATGTGCTAGTCACTGTATTAGGCTCTTTATATACATGAACTTACCTGATCTTCTTAGCAACTTGTGTTAGTTGAGTATTATTATTCCCCATTTTGTTGAGGCCCAGAGGGGTTAATTAACTTGCCCAAGGTCATTTAGCTGACCTGTGGCAGATAAGATTTGAACCCAAATTGATCTGATTCCAAATCCTTTTCTCTTAAAAAGCACTATGATACTACCTCTATCTGCAAATACCACTTAGCCGAAGAGCCACATGACAAATTTATACCCTGTAGAGTTGAGACTAACATAATAATCTAATATTGAAAGTGTTACAGAACACTGTAATTAGTTATAGTCTAGATATTTGCTTCAAGTCCTTGGAAGTCAGCATGTATTCTCTATTGAACTTAGATAACTAGAAGCATACTGTATACATTAGATTGCTAAGCATTTATATAACTTTTGGACTAAGGTATTATTACAGTGGAGATCCTGCCAATGGAACAAACCACAATAATCTTTCCCTATATTTAAATGTTCATAAAATAATAATTCATGATTACAAAATTTAAGTAATATACCAATACAGTTTCCACGAGATGTTGTTAGGAAGAAGAGACTGGATTAATGGATGACTGATATCATGTTGTTGTGTGACTTCATAAAACAGCCTAAGACTCTGAAAATAAATGAATTTTTAATGATGTATTCACACAGTTCATCATTCAGTGACTGATATCCCTCCTTGCCTCATTTTAGAAGGAAGGACTAAGCTTCTGGAGTTTAAAGATATTAACAAGAACTCATAGCCTCTTTCTCTATATACTGTAAAGGTACAGCACTGAACAATGCCATGAACAAACACCTAGTCACAGGATCACAATGGAAGCTGTGTTATGAATATCCTCAAATCACTTGATAGCAGGAAATATACATACTATGACATTGGAACCAAAGAATCACTTATTCTCCACAGTTTGATCATAAACACTCATGCTGAGCAGATGCCAGAGAGCCTACCCATATTTCCAATGATTTGGGCAATTGGCATGTAGACACATAAATGATAGAAGAAACAATCTTTTTTTTTTTTTTTAATGCCTTAATTTGCCCATGGTACAGGTAAAATCCCAAGCCAAGGAAGAATATTATAGGCATGGCAAATGTAAAATACTATAATCACCAATAAACTCTAAATAAATGTTCTGGAATTTCAGAATAAATTACTATATCTGATTCTACATAAATTCTAAAAAATTGATTCCAGATGTCAAACAGCCTCCCTCCTATTTACATCCCACCTTCCACCCCTAGAAGAAAATTTGTGTGGAGATGAGTATTGCATCAAATAAAAGTTTTTATATGATTAATACTACGAAGAGAAGAAAGGTTAGATGTGCAGATCCAAATATTTATTTGACATCTTTACCTGGGGATAACAATACTCAGAGGCATGCTTGGCAGTAGCAAATTTGAAAATGCACAAGAATAATTTTCTGGGTTTGTTCAGCCTCAGGACACTGGGTGATTCATAAATAAAAAGTTGCAAAAGATATGCTCTTGACTTATGAAAAAGGTGCATACCCTATGTCTACACCTTGTCATGTTTTCTCCATGGATATAAAAATCAGGAATAGCAAACACATTTGTCTAGAACTCCACACAGCATATGATTTATATTTACTACATAAACATTAAACTACATATAATATTTCCTTCATTTTGTACAACTCTTAGACAAAGGTGATTTATTTTATATATTTCTAAATTAATTTTATAATATAATTTATATATCTGTCCCATCTTTAATTCTACTTCAAGCGATTATGTAATGCAAATTTGGAGAATCTATTAGTTATGTGAAAGTAACATTCAGGAGCAAGGAATAGATATAATATAAATATACATAATTTATATATAAAACTGAATTTTTAAAAATAAATAACAAACAAATTATTTTACAACACAATTACTTCAGCTGCATCTTAGTCATACTGCAGTTTGAGGTTCAGAATGCCACTTGGTTGTCTGAGGACTTTAAAAGCAAGAATTTTTTTAATAAAAAATGCATTTTTGCCTGTTCTGTTCTGTCTTACATGTTGAAAAAAAACCTGAATCTATTCAGAAATATTGATAGAAATGCAGTCTTTGCAATCTCCTATTAATAGAATTCCTATAGGTATGACCACCTATATGAGGCCTTTTAAGAAGGCATGGCAGTGTGCTTTAGCCAATAGGATAATTTCAATATCAAGACATTATATTATAAAGAAGACATATAAGATTTCAGCTTGTGAAAAGATATAATAAAATATAATTCAACACAGACTTGGTTCTTTAAGAAAATATCATTCCATCATACATATGAAAAAATAAGGCGATTTACAAGTACCATTTTAAATAAGAACATTTACACATGGGACATTTTAATTCAACAATATATTTAGAAAGTCACTAGAATTGAGATTGCTATCACTTTGTGATATTCTTTAACAATCAGTAAAATAATTTTCAATAAAATTAAAGTCCAAGTACATAGCCAGCTGTATTAGTTGCTAGAGTTAAATATTATGTATGTTCTGTCTGCTGCATCATTTCAGCCATTTAGCATGGAACAAAATAAGCTAAATAAGGAGACAGAAAATGGTGTGGGAAAGGACTTGAGACTTTTTAAGTTTGTTGCTATTTGATGGGAAAATGTCAGAGACTTCTCAATCAAAATATGAAAGCACTTAAAATTAGTTCATAAATAATATTTTATGTAATAACTAACAAGAATTGACAGGTCCAACAATGAGAGAAAGTTAATTACTGAGGGTCCAAAAGATCTTTGGGAAACCTGTGAAATCTTTCATATTCCAGTCATAAAGTTACTACCACAAGTTTTAAGTGGTATTGCAGGGACCTCCATAGTATTTCTAGTTTCTGCTTGAAAATGTTATAACCAACTAGAATCCTTGAAAATATTGTGAATCCAGATTAATAGAAATAAAACAAAAATAAATTAAAAAGTAATAACTTCCATGTCTCTGCCTGTAGCAGTATTGTTTAGCTTTTTTTAATTTACCTATATAACATTTCAGATGTATCTCAATAATATGTATTTAAAAACAATATTATCCATTTTTCCTCTAATCTACCCCCAAAGTTGCTCTATGCTTGGGGAGCAGAGGTGCATTTTATCTCCTGGTACTGGGTTCCAAAGAATCGCTAGTAAGCAAAATATAGAATCTACGTATCCCTTCCAGGCAAGAAGATACTGCAGAGCTTTAATTTTTGTAGTTTATATTTGTCTAAAGCCAGCTCCCCAAGATGCAGAACCAGAGATGAAGACTTTTGTGCAAGTAGTTAATTGAAGATTTGCTGTCCGGCGAAATCTATATGAGAATAAGGGATGCAGGATAGGCCAGGTGAGGAAAGTAGAACTCCACAAAGATGTGGATTTAGTGGAAACCGGATGGTACAGCGTACAGGGCGCTCTGGAGCATCAGCGGTACCACAGAGTTGTCTCACCTTGAGGAGGGAAACGGCTTTTTGTACCCTGGTATCAGTCATTAACTACATGGGAAGGAGCATAACCTTCCCAGCATTTCCCAGTAAGGAGGCTCCAGGCTGAGGGTAATTTTCAAAAGAAGGGTTAGATGTGAGCTGTCAGCAGCACCTGCAGGATGAGAGCACCAATCTGATAAAGGGAATCTGGGCAGGTCCCCAAAAGTGTCCATTATGCAACTATGAAAACAATGGATGTTCTTCATCTTTCAAACCAAAAGCACTTTAGTACCAGCAATTCTGATATGCTCATCTATGAGAAGTACTGCCTGAGTGCTTTCAACCATGGCACATAACTGAGAGGGATTGCCAAAGCAACTGATACTTCAGTGTGGATCCTGAAATTTGCCGTGTCGTAGTTTTTTCAATGAGACCCATTAAATCTGCTTTTAAATACTTGTAATTTTTCTGATTAATTTTTTTCTTAAAAAAAAAAAGACTGCTATATTCTACAAATATAGTCTTAGTCTCTCTAAGAGATAGTAATCATTAACTGAGCCAAATCTATGTTCTTTGGCAGCTAAAGAAAGTGGTTTACAAAATGATATTGATCAGAAGAAGCAGGGAAGTTTGGAGTGAACACACTTACATGGGAAAAATTTTTAGGTAACAATAGGTAAGATCAGAGAAATGAAGACAACGGAGAAAGAAACCCAAGTAACTGCAAAACACTTTTATTGTGTCATTTTTCTCTTTTGGGTGTGTGAAGAAAATCATGAGAACTCAAAGAGTTGATTCTTAAGTTCTGTAAGTTCCAACTTAAATCCTTAAATCCTCCCTAAGATCCTTTGAATGAGTTGAAGGAAAACCATAAACAGATGAGAATAGATTTCCAGACACCAAGTTAACCTGAAAGTGCTAGAACTATGCTGGAAAGTTGGACTACTAGATCAGAATTTAGACTATGTTATTTTAAAATGTATATATATGTATATATATATATGTGTATATATTTTTTTAAAATATATATTGTTAATAAATTCAGAGTTACATTAAGCAGTAAATGAGTAGTAACAGTTTATGATTACTGTATAAGGTACAAAATTACAAATATGCATTTGTTTAATTGCAATCATCCTTACAATATAATTAACAAAGCTATACATGATCTTAGTAACCAATTCTATTTTTTAAGTGTAATGGAGTAGAAATTATTTCCTATTTTTGAAAACTACTGGATCAAACCCCATTACCATACACAAACCACATTCCCATAACAAGGCACTATCATTTAACCTCCAAGAACATTTATTAATAGAAAATAGGAAGTGTTGGAGTAAACATTAAAGTGATTAAAGAAAAATCATATCTTAAATTCGTGTTTCTCTTTGTTTATTGAGGTATACCAAGGTCTGTGTGTTTATTGAGAGAGAAAAATCATACATTCATCCTATGCTCTACTTAAAATAAATTGCTTCCCCCTTGACTCTGTGACTAATTTAGTAGGCTACGTAGACTAAGGTACAAGATTTGCTTATTCCTATACTGCAAGAAGACCCTACGATATGTTGGGTTTTGTATGACTTGCACACACCAGCTGGGGCGGCTTCAGTTCTCTGAAGGTGTCCATCTCTGAGCCATAATGTGAGAGTGGTGAAAGAGACAGAGAATCGAGAACCACTCTTACTTAGGTACCTCCTACTGATTGTGAACTAGGGCATTCTCAACATAATCGACATAATCATCCTTTAAAATCATAATATGTTCTTAGTCTCAGATGTGTACAACTGCAATGTCTTTTTTCTTTAACTTATATCTCAAAAAAATTATACAGGTAAGAAATGAAAACACTCTCACTATAAAAATTCAAATAATATAGAAATGCAGAGACTAAAAAGTGAGAAAAAAAAAAAACCCTCCCTTTTCACTCTACCCCACACTGCCAATGCACAGCTGTGGCCTAAGAGCCACTTTGTCAGTCAATGTATCAGGAATCCACAACTAGAGTGTCCTCTGGACATTTGTCACTGGCCTTTTTGACCTCCTGATTTCACCGCCAGCTCTAAGCAATACTTCTAGTATGGTCTACTCTACATAAAACCATATTTTATCTAAAAGAATCATAGTTTGACTGAATGTAGTTTACAATACAATAATTTTTCACTTTAAAAACCTTATTTTAGCATAAGTGACAAAAAAGCTTTGACTGAATTCTTCACTTTTCAATCCATTATTTTGAAGTGGTGTAGATAGTGTCAAAAAATTTGACAACTGAAAGGGCTTTGAGGAAGACTGCAGGGGTGATTTCTGATTTCTGCAGTAATCAGAAAGCTGATTACTGATACTATTTTAGTAGTACCTAGGAAGGAGACGCCACAGCCACCTACAGTTACCCACTCTTGTTTTTAATGGCTTCTACTATTTTATGCTATGTATAAAGCTGAGAAGAGGACTTCCCTGGTGGCGCAGTGGTTAAGAATCCGCCTGCCAATGCAGGGGGCACGGGTTCAATCCCTGGTCTGGGAAGATTCCACATGCCATGGAGCAACTAAGCCCGTGCAACACAACTACTGAACCTGTGCTCTAGAGCCAGCGAGCCATAACTACTGAGCCCGCGTACCTAGAGCCCATGCTCCACAACAAGAGAAGCCACCGTAATTAGAAGCCTGCACACCGCAACTAGAGAAAAGCCTGTGCACAGCAACAAAGACCCAATGCAGCCAAAAATTAATTAATTAATTAATTTAAAAGAAGAAAAAAACGCCGAGACAAAAAGCCAGTAGGAACTCTGATCGAATCAGTAAACTGTATGAAGCTCAGCAATCCATATATTCACCACCAGTTGAGGTCTCATATTAAATACAGGCTTTAAAGAATTCATAAAATAAAAGAAATGAAAAATATTTCACCTATTTTTCCCAAAGAGGCAAGAAATCTGGAAAGACATTATGTGGAAGAGTGTGATCATTTACTTTTAAATGAAAATATGAAAATCAAATGAAAGAAAGTTCTTTTTTTAAGCTTAAGTATTTTACCAAGAAATAAACAGGAAGAAAATGTACATTCAGTCAACATTACACAGACTCCCAGAGATTTTTAACTGTTATGGAATAATTGCAATACTGCAGCAATCAATAAAAGGAAAATTGCAATTATAATTCCTAACAGGAATACCTCAGAGATATTGGGGTTTGTTTCCAGACCACTGCAATAAGATGAATATTGCAATAAAGCAAGTCCCTCGAAATTTTTGGTTTCCCAGTGCATTTAAAAGTTATGTTTACACTATATTGTAATCTATTAAGTGTGCAATAGCATTATGTCTAAAACAATGTAGATACCTTAATTCAAAAATACTTTATTGCTAAAAATGCTAACCATCATCTAAGTCTTCAGCAAGTCGTAGTAATAACATCAAAGATCACTGATCACAGACCACCATAACAAATAGAATAATAATGAAAAAGTTTGAAATATTGCAAGATTCACCAAAATGTGACACGGAAACATGAAGTGAGCAAACGTTGTTGGAAAAACGGTGCTGATAGACTTGCTTGACAGAAAGTTGCCATAAACCTTCAATTTTAAAACTGCATTGTCTGCAAAGTGCAATAAAGTGAAGCACAGTGAATCAAGGTACGCCTGTATAAAGTAATCAAAGCCAAACATAATTTCAACTCTTATATTCAAATTCCCCAAAAGAGAATAGTGCCTGGTGATCAGCACCAAACTATAAAAAAAAAAAAAAAAAAAAAAATCGATTTTTTAGTAGTCAATTTGTCATTTCTAACAGGAATCTCAGATAAAAGGAAATAAACTGCTTACTTCTTGGTTGTTTTTATCAAGTCATAAGGGCAGTATCTTGAAAACTATATGTTTATATACATTTTTCTTTTTGGCTACTAAACAAATCTTTACAATGACATGAAAGAATGGTGCAAGTGTATTTTTTCTGTTAGGATCACTCCATTAGGTTGTTACTAAGATATTTGTAATCACATAGCCAATTTCTATGGGTTTAAATAGTCTCCTGTTGCTCCAATGCATTATTTTTTTTAATAGATCTTTATTGGAGTATAATTGCTTCACAATACTGTGTTAGTTTCTGTTGTACAACAAAGTGAATCAGTCATATGCATACATATATCCCCATATCCCCTCCCCCTTGAGCCTCTCTCCCATCCTCCTTATGCCACCCCTCTAGGTCATCGCAAAGCACCGAGCTGATCTCCCTGTGCTATGCTGCTGCCTCCCACTAGCTAACTATTTTACATTAGGTAGTGTATATAAGTCGGTGCTACTCTCACTTCACCCCAACTTCCCCCTCCCCCCCTCGCCATGTCCTCAAGTCTGTTCTCTATGTCTATGTCTTTATTCCTGCCCTGCCACTATGTTCATCAGTACCTTTTTTTTTTTAAGATTCCATATATATGTGTTAGCATACGTTATTTGTTTTTCTCTTTCTGACTTACTCTGTATGACAAACTCTAGGACCATCCACCTCACTACAAATAACTCAATTTCATTTCTTTTTATGGCTGAGTAATATTCCATTGTATATATGTGCCACATCTTCTTTATCCATTCATCTGTTGATGGACATTTAGATTGCTTCCATGTCCTGACTGTCGTAAATAGTGCCGCAATGAACACTGTGGTACGTCTCTTTTTGAATTATGGTTTTCTCAGGGTATATGCCCAGTAGTGAGATTGCTGGGTCATATGGTAGTTCTATTTTTTACAAATGTAACCAAGTGATTTTTATTTCAATATATCTTTATTTAAAAATTAATGAAAGAGAGTTTTGAATTCCTTTAAACATCTATGCATAAGATTTTTGTGAAATTTTTAGAGGACTTTGGTCAGTTGTATAATTTGTATCTCTGTCTTTTGAGGCTCAAATTTTTTAGGTTTCTAAAGCAATTCTTTCTGTTCATTTTTTATGGATTTTACATTTCATTGTTTTGTCAGCTAAAGTTCAGTCATACACTGAATCATCATATGCAGCTGCCAATGCCCTCCTTTTTTTCTCTTTCTCTCCTTTCCTTCCATCTCTCCTTTCCTCCCTCTCCCCTCTCCTTTAGTTTCTAATGGTCATGGGATAAATCTCTTCACTTGCTGCATATAAATTCCTCAGTTGTTAAGGTAGCAAATTGTTCAAAGCTCAAGATTTGTCTCTCAGCAATTAACCTTAAAATATTTTGTTTTCACACTTCGACTCATAGAGAGTAAAGCTATTGAAACACCTTTATTCTTGATGTGTCTTCTAATAATCACAGGGATTAAGTAAACACAGTCTACTGTGTATGTGTAATGCTGCTTCTATGAGCTGCATCATAGCTTAATATTAACCTTGCTCAATTCATGAAAAGAAATTATTTGCCAATATTTGGCCAAAAAAAAAAAAGTTTCCCCTTGCAAGCTATTGAATCTATGTCTGTGTTTGCTATTTTTATGGGTCAGTTTTTTCTCCAGAAACGCTCTTTGAACTTTTATAATTATATGAAAGCATATGATACCATATTCTATAATATATAACCAATGTGTTCTGAATTGTAATTGTAATTGTATGCAATTTTTATCTGAGATATGGCCTTCCTAGAAACCAATTTCTTAACATCAGCTAGAGCCAAGTTTTTTCAGAATTGTAAAGAAAAGCGTATTTCACAAATTGAAGTTGTAATTCCCTTAAGACAAGTTCTATATTGGTGTCTACATTTACAATAGCTGAGACTGTCACAGTCATTCACCTTCATCATTAAAAAGCCATAAAAATTTCCTTTCTCCTCTAAAGTTAGAATGTTAAATGTTGGCCTTGTAGACTAACTTTCAAGGAACCTTGAGTCCTTCAAGGTTTGCGTCCAGAGGTGCAGAGACTAGGTAACCAGTAAGACAAGGTCAGATTTTAACACTGTGTAAAACCGTCCATACTCATCCATTTACAAAATTACTTGTGAAAAGTAAAACTTTTTAAAAACCCATTATGGGTACTTCTGGAAAAACTTCATTTATGACTTATATGAAGACTGGTTTAAAAACTGGGGAAGAAACATGAAATGGCAAAAGGTCAAGCCTATTTGTAGCATCCGGCCAGCGCTCTCCAGATTAGCTTTGGTTCAAACCTATGGGGGTCCCTCTGTGATGCATGAGTCTGTTGTGTCTGTGTCTGTCTCAAGCACACCCAGATATTGGTGTCTGGTAGGAGAAAAGACTTGCATTCTTTGGAAAGGACTGCAATACTTATCTTGTTGCTCTGTTGTGAGATGTCCTCTAGAGGTGGTGCTAAGGGAAAACCACTGTGCTGTCAAGCCACTAAGGAACATGAGAGCTGGTGATGAGGTGCAAAACATTAGAGAAACACACTCAGAAATGCCATTAGCCAGTAACTAGACTCTAGCAGCCATTGTTACAGAGCTGATGTTGGCTTGGAGCTACCAAAGGAAGTAGCCTCTAAAAGTTATTAAGAACCATCAGAAAGCCCTCTTGTTGGGACCCATGTCCATTATTCAGAGTAAACAATAATTGGAGCCATTATCACTGACAGCCACCGCTAGGAAACCACAGATGATACAGGAGAGACTTTCCAGCCCTCTTCCCATCCCCTTCCCTAAATCAAAGATGCAAATCCTCTTATCTGTTGGGAATTCAAGGTAAAGATAACAAATGTCGGCCTTTCAATGTACTCTACGACTAAGAGTAATGAAGAATTTTCTGACAGTAAATCTGGTGCAGTTGGGAGACTCAGAAATCTCTTATTGCAGGCTTTGCTGGAAAGAAAGACCCTGGATTGTAGCTCAACCTTCAGACTTTCAATAATTATAATAACATTTATAGACCCTATACTGAGTGCCATCTACTGTTCTAAGTATTTTGTATGTGTTCACTCACTTAATCTAATAACTATGAGGTATAAACCACTATTATAATCAGTTTACTGATGAGGAAAAATTAAGTACACAAAAGTTAATTAACTTGCCCAAGGTCACCAATTTATAAATGGTGAACACAGACAGGCTAACTCCAGAACTATGCTCTTATTCACTTCTTTCACTATATGGTAGGCAGAAAAAAATGGCCTCCCAAAGATTGCCACATCCTAATTCCTAGAACCTGTGAATATGTTACATTACAAGGCAAAAGGGACTTTGCAGTTGAGATTAAATTATGGAATTTGAGATGAGGAAGTTATCCTGGATCCAGGTAGGCCTAATCTAATCACATAGGTCCTTAAAAACAGAGAATCTTTCTTGACTGTGGTCAGAGGGAGATGTGAATGTAGGAGAATAGTCAGAGAGATGCACAGTTGCTGGCTTTGAAGATGGAAAAAAGGGACCACGAGCCTAGGAATGTGGGCTTTTCCTAAAAGCTTTTCCGAAAAGGCAAGGAAACATTCTCCCCTAGAGATTCCAGGAAATAATGCAGCCCTGCCAACACCTTTGTTGTAGCCCAGTGAGACCTGAGTTGAATGTCTAACCTACAGAACTGTCAGATAATAAATCTGTGGTGTTTTAAGCCACTAAGTTTGTGGTAACTTATTATAGCAGCAGCAAAAAACCTAATATACACTACTCATTGAAAAACAGTTACTGAGGTATTTTCCTTATTTGGGCAAAATGGATTCGCTATATCACTTTAGGTATACAGATTATTTCACTAGTTTGAATGTATTGCATGATAGTTTGTCTCACATTTAGCACTCCGCAAATGTTACAAGAAATTTAGATCTTGCCCGAAGAGTTATAAAATTGGTCATATGCCATGATTTGGATCTTTGATACATACAAGATGGCTTACTGATGCTTGGAAGTTAGAAGATGGCTTTTTACCAATCAGTGGGAAGTTATTGTTCTAATTTTCAGAATACAAATAGTCGGATGATTCCTCACCAAAGTCTGTCATCAGTGTCAAAGTGTTCTTTGAAGTCTCAAAAGAAAATGAATTTGTTGAAAGGGTGACACACTGCTACAATGAACTTTTTGAAAACAGTGTCAAAGTTTTCATATTTCTCATCAATATTCATCATAACAGAGACCACAAAAATGGGTTCAGAGTTATTTGGTCTCTTTCATATGACAGTGTTTATATGTCAATACATAAATACAGTGAAAAATCAGGGCACTGGCCTTTTCAGGCAGTCTTTGGGGAAACATTCCACTTCCAAAAATAATGAATGCTACAGACCATTATCAAACATAACACTCATTGCTATCTGTTTTGACTAATGTGGCAATATGCTGGCTGATAGGCTATATATATATAGAGAGAGAAAGAGACAGAGAGAAAGAGAAACTATGCCAATGGGCAGTAGCAATTTCTTAGTTGGTAAAATTTATTGATTGAAAAGAAATATTAACACTTAAGAAAACAGCAATAAATGCTTAGGAAGACTCAGGCCACCATAAGAGAAAGCTTCAAAGCAAGTCTCCAGAACAGTGGTTGAACCCTGCAAAGCTTTGTGATGATTGAAATTAAACCTGCTAGAGACATGACTTTGGTATTCTTTCAGCAGTCAGCTTGTGGAGTGTTGCTAGTTCCTCTCAGCATTGCAATATGATGGCCACAATTCAGTTCCTATGGTCTGGATTCATACAAAGATTATTAAAACTGTTCCTGTACAATAAGCTGAAGAAAGGCAATCAAAATTAACTAGGTAGCACAGACTTTGACTGCTGGGATAAAATAATAGTCAAAACAACTTCGCCTTCATCATCCAGAGATGCAGTGTCATTCTGCCTGTTGTACAGAGACCGCAACAGCAAAAGAGGGGGACCACCAGGGGAACTGAGTACTCATACAATCTCCTGGATGGATGGAGTATGAGAGTTATGTGCCCAGTATGAAAAGGACTGTGAGGATTATATGTGTTTTCACAACCAGTGCCATTCACTGGTCTGGTGGATTAGTTATTGTGCCTTATTTAACTGTCCCTTTCAAACAACCAGTTTTCTTTTTCCTTCTGAACTGACCATTTGTACAAGTGAACTGACCAAAGTAACTAGCTGTTTGAACATCACACCAAATTGTGACACCATTAACCTAAAAGGTTTTTTAAGTTTTTATTACTATTTTCTTAATGCTATTAGTACCTAATCATTGTAGAAAAATTAGAAAACCCAGAGAAGCAAAAAGAAAGAAAAAAATATACATATATATGATGTCTCATTACCCAGTACAACCACTGCTAATGTTTAGGAGTATATTCTTCTAGATATTTTCCCACACAAATATACATTTAAACATGTTTCAGCAAAAATAGCATTATGCCACACATAATGTTTTATAACTTGCTTGTTTCTCTAAGCACTAGTGTCCTTCTATAGCTGTCATCTAGGACTTCATTTTTAATGACCACATATCGTTCTATTGTATAGATTTACCATAATTTATTTATTTAATCAATCCCCTGTTATTAGACATTTACATGTGATTTGTAATTTTTATTATTACAGATAATACCGTGATGAACATATTAGTAAATACATGTTGCATATTTATCCAGTTATTTCCCGAACATAAGTTCTAGAAGTCGAATTACTGGTTAAAGTTATGCAGTTTTCTAATATTCTAACACCTACTGTAGTTTCATCTTTGAATGGGAAAGATAACAGGTTAAAATCAGAAAGATAAAAATCATTCAAAATCCTTAAATTAATGTTTCATAAAGATCTAAAATGCTAAATTAAAACACATAGAAATATTTTAATTAGGGTCTGTTTGTTAAACCATTTACAAAGACATACACACACAAAGTTATGGGTTTAAGTGAGAGTTATTAAGTTTACAGATCAGTAAATGAGATAATTTTCTAAATAACAGGCAAAGCCATTAAAATATTATCTTCTATTAATACTCAAGAATTAAAAACAATAAGAGCTGTATTGATATATAATTCACATACCATAAAATTCACCCTTTCAAAGTGTACAGTTAGGTGGTTTTTAGTATATTCACAGAGTTGTGCAACCGTCACCACTATCTAATTCCAGAACCCTTTTATTACCTTAAAAAGAAATCTGTACACATTAACAGTCACTCCCCTTGCTTCCCAGCCCCTAGCAAACACTAATCTGCTTTCCATTTTTATGCATTTGCCTCTTCTTGACATTTCATATAAATGGAATCATACAATATGTGGTTTTTTGTGACTAGCTTCTTTCATTTAGCATAATGTTTTCAAGGTTCATCAATGTTGTCAGTACTTCATTCTTTTCTATTGCCAAATAATATTCCACTGAATAGATATACACATTTTGTTTATCCACTCATCAGTTCATTCTTAGTATATTAATCAAAATCTTGTCACCATCATGTTTAAAGTACTTCAGTAGCTCCCCAAACTGATAAAGATGTCCATTAAAGACCCATCTTGATCTGGTCCCTACCTACTTTTGGGGATTGATATGATTTTCTCCCATGTTCCCAACCACATCCACTCGAACCCTTCCACAACCACTGCAGTCATAATAGAACTACTTGCAGCTTCCTGAATGTAACAGGCACTCTCACTTTTGTATGTGCTATCCCTTCCGTGTAGAATATCTTTCCTTATCTGTGTGGATACCTTTTACTTGTCCTTTATGATTCCATGCCAGATATCTCCTCTTCTTAGAAGCTCCAACACATTAAGGTTAAGCTGGATGCAACATTTTAAATAATCTATTATATTGATTACCTCTATCATAACACTTCTCACACTGTCTCATAGTCGGTTTTCTTGACTTTTCTTCTACTATATAGTGAGCTCACTGAAGACAAAAAATATATTCTGTATATCTCTATAACACCAGCCTCAAGGCCTAGCATATGGTAGACATTCAGTAAGTGTTTGCTTTGTGTACATGATCAGTAAAATTAATTTGACATTTTTATAAACTAAATCAATTTAGGAATTTTGTAACTATATAGATGCAAACTTTATACGTTGGAATTTTCTTATGTTTAACTTGTTCATTTTACTTTACAATTCTCAGTAGCATATAAAGTAATACTCATTAAAATAAACCAGTCTTGTGTGTAATTCTAGTAAGGTTTTTAAAGTGTATGTTGAATTTACAACCTATCAGATAGGAGACATTTTCAATGAGGAATAACTTAAGACAACTTCAGAAGTTATACAAAATTTACACAAAAGATGGTTTAGAACCATATATCAAATTATTTAAGAAAGAAATCAAGACTATGCCATGAAATTAATTTATAAATCATAAGTGCACTTTAAAAACAATATGAGCGTTTTTGTGCAAGTAAAAATGTTGCTTTTCTTAAACTTGATTTAGAGGGTGGTGCCTTGCTTAAAATACTATAATAATAGTTTAACCTCACATGTGTAAACTGTTTTTAATCTGTTTTCACTGTTTTCTATGTGAATGAAAAAGTTTTTAAGTAGATCTAGTTCTTGAAAATAGAATCCTAACCTCTGTTACTTCTGACTTATAGGGTATCTTTGTTACTAGGGTTCAGCCTGATGGACCAGCATCCAACCTGCTGCAGCCTGGTGATAAGATCCTTCAGGTAAGACATAAAAAGCAATGCTTTCTAAGGCCAACACTGAAACAGATATGCACCCAAGTTTTTAAGCTGAATGACTTGAATTAAGTGATTGAACATAAGTTCTTCTTACATTTCTTATTTGTCTTTATTGTTTTGGGGTTGAGAGGCAGGTCAGAAACCATTTCAGACCTATAGAATCCTATATCCCCATTACCTGGCACATGGCAGGTGTTCTGAATATTTTTGTTTAAATGAATGGTGTTATTTTGGGAATGAAAGAAGAATTGATACATACAGGAATCTGTGCATAAGTATCAAGTGTAAGTAAGAATAATGAAGTACCCAAATAGGGTATCTATGTGACTTTAGATGAGGGAGAAGAGACTGTCCATGTTTAATTTCTCAACAGTAAGCTTATTACTGTTTGAATAATGCAAAACACCTGGTTATATCTCTCTACTCTCCCTGCTGAGATGTTTGAACAAAAGTTTAGCTGTATACAAGGTGACTTTTTTAAATGTATTGTGTGATGGAAAAAGACATTTCCCTAACTTAAGGCTCTGCATATCAAAAAAGGATCCCTCCAGTAAACAGTTAAGTACATGCTTGGTATAACCTCATCCATTTTGCTTTCTTTGTCCTTCTCTCTTAATTCACTTCCACTTAATAATTTCCTACATCACAGCACAAGGCTCTTAAGTATCATCAATTTATTTAAGATTCAATATTTTGAGTTATGACCCCAGAAATTTTCCACTGTGTAACTGCATGGAACTATCTGACATTGCAGAGATTCGATCATTTGGAGAAATTATAAAATAGTTCAACATAATAAATTGAAGATTTAGGGACACTGAGAACACAGGTGCCTTCTGGTCAGATTGGCTATGCAGATAGTTACCAGAATGCAAGGGCCCCACTCAACTCAGCTCTGAGGAGATCTTCTACCTTCTATTTATTGAACTCTCTCAAAGATCCCAGAAATGTAGAAACCCTATATAGATAAATTGTCTTAGCATTTTATTCTCACACATATTTTAAACTAACTAGCAAGATCATGAAAACTCAAGTTTTCAAAAATGATAATTATCTGAAAAGACTGTGGGTTGCTCCAACCTTTGGCAATGTCACAGGAGAAATACCACCCAAAAGGTCCAAGTCAATTCCATGCAAGCAGAAGACCAAACCAGCAGCTGGTCTTTTGAGTTAAAACATTGAAACAAAAAAAAGACACATAAAATCTAAATATTTTCTTTACCACTTTATTATTGAAGTTCTATATTTTTTAATTGCCTAGCTAGCCCTTTGATCTTAAGCATTTTATATCATGTCTAGAGAACTCACATTCATTATATGTAAAATGAGTTTATACTACAGCTAAGGTCCCCCAGCTCAAAAATTCAACTGTTCAATAATTTTATCAATTTCCACGGAAAACGGCTGAGAATAAACTGACAACGTAACTCCCTAACACTTGGCACATGCTGCTGTTTAGGAAAGGAAATGGCTAGTTTTTTTCCCTACTGAATTTCAAAGAAATTATTTTGAATCTCAGAGTCTGTAAAAAATGAAGCCAGTTCATCTGAGATCTCTGATCTATTAGAATGCGAAGCTGGGTAGAGAAGCCTTCCATAGCTTGAAACAAGTTTGGGGACTTTGCCTTCATCCATGACAGAGGGAGCAAAAGAAAGACTTTTCCTTCCAAATTCAGAAATATTTAAATGGGTATAAAAATGTTATATAGATAGAGAGCTACAGATACAGATATAGATATAGACATCCTGCAAAAGGAAATGAGAATTAAGGTAATATCTAGTTGCAGGGTTAGAATACACTTCTGGCTGTGAAATTCTAAAAGGGTTATATGTGGGAAAATGAGGGTTTAGTATTTCTAGTCCCTGAGATGTATACAGAAACAGCAAAGTGCACAGAGAAATGAATTCCCAATGCAAGAAGTAGGAAGGAATTATAAGCCAAATCAGTTAAAAGTCACAAAAACTGCAGAAGAGCTGCACCTGGGTTTTCTCTTCTCTCCACATATGACTATCAAGGATGTGACATTTTATTTTTGCTATAGAAGTTATTTGTATCTAGTACAATAAAATCAAAGTCCATTTTCAGTAAAAGAAAAATGCCCATAGACCTTAATCAGACAAATTGCTGTATTTACAGTTTCATTCATACTAGTTAAAAAGCACAAGTGGCCAATTATATTTTCTGAAGGAAATAAAAATGGCTAATTCTAAACTGAAATCATTGCCAACATCAGATGCTAAGAGAGCAAATTATATTTTTGTCTCTTTATAATACTGTGGCTCTTAGTTTAAAGAACACTGGAAAAAATGAGTTTATAACATTGAGTTATCTGTTACTTACAAGATCATTAGAATATATCCTCACTGGAGCAAATTTATTTACAAATCTTTATGAAAGCATACAACCTGGAAAATCAAGGTAAAAGGAAAAAACAAAAACAATGAATGAGCTCCCCTTTTAAGTGATGGCAGTTACTGGGTTTGATCCAACCCAATAGCAAGTAGCAAAAGAGATATAAAATAGCAAGAGATATACCTTTCCCAAATTTCCCCCAAACCCAGAATTTGTTACATAAGAGCTATCTCTTTTTTTTTTTTTCTGTAAATCTTTTTACCCACTATTCTCTTCTTATTCTGCTATGGTATTATGAGCATGTTATTTGAGTTACATGAAGATGTGTGTATTAAGAGATGATATTAATTAAAACATATTCACATGATTATTCTGTCATTTTACTATTCCTTTTCCTAGAATAGATACTGTAATTCATGTGCATATTCAAATGACTTGCTGTGCTTAGGAAGTCATTTTGGTTTAAGACAGTGTGGCATGAGGAAAGAGCACTGTGCTAGGGCAACTGACTCCTCAAAGCCTTACCTTCTGTAAAGTCAAATTACAGAAGAGTGAGAGAGAACCAGGGAAAGCACATGGAGCATAAAAAATGTTATTCAATTGAGCCGTGTGAATTTGCCGATATCTGACCATTTTTGAAGTGGCAGTTTTGTTGATTTAACATCATAGTTTCTTTTTTCTAATGTTCTTTGCAGTTAAAAAATTCAGTCTAATTCATTATACATTTTACAATTTAAAGTATATTTAAATATAGAATATCTATTAATTATAGTTACTCTGTTGAAAAGATGAATAGACTGGAAAAAAAGATTATATTGTACTTGATAGTTAACATGACTCACAGTTGTAGCCTACAGCTCACTTGTAAGTATATTGTATTCTAGTTTATCATGGTAGTCAATCCCTATCCTCTTCATTTACCTGCCCCCACGCCTTCCCAAGACAAGAGCCTAACTTTGACAGAAGAGAAATTATATTATTCATAATTAGTTTATGACATCCAGTTCTACTCTGCAATAATTTTAAGAGTTTGGAATTTGTAATCCAAAGTATATTCCTGGTCTATGGCTATATCTCGAAGATACCAAAATAGAATAATCAAAGAGATGATAATTCGAACAAACCTGATATGTCGCGCTTTTTTAAAAATAAATTTATTTATTTTATTTATTTATTTTTGGCTGAGTTGGGTCTGTTGCTGGGCACGGACTTTTCTCTAGTTGCGGTGAACGGGGGCTACTCTTCGTTGTGGCGCGCGGGCTTCTCATTGCGGTGGCTTTTCTTGTTGCAGAGCACGGGCTCCAGGCGCGTGGGCTTCAGTAGTTGTGACTCGCGGGCTCTAGAGTGCAGACTCAGTAGTTGTGGTGCACCGGCTTAGCTGCTCCGTGGCATGTGGGATCTTCCCAGACCAGGACTCGAACCCGTGTCCCCTGCATTGGCAGGTGGATTCTTAACCACTGCGCCACCAGGGAAGACTGCTTTTTTTTTTTTTTTTAGTCTTGAAACACCTTGGTCCTCCAATTCATAGAGACAAGTCGAGAAATCACTCTCAACAAATATGTCTGTCTAGTTTCAGTTAGTTGTTGGTAGGTTGTTTGGGTCAGAGCATGCTACCAAGACAGTTTACTCTTGATGGAGCAGGAATTACTCCAGGCTTAACAGAGAGGAGAAAAAGAGGATGAGTAGGAGGAAGAATACCCATGGGCTAGACTGGCATCTGTCTTCAGGAGCAGAGGTGAGAGCCTTATGCCAGAACGGGTGAGTGTGGAGTACAGTGAGAGGGGAGAGGGACCCCAGGTGTGAAGAAAGAAAACCCTAAGATTTTAAAGTTTCTCACTGAGTTAGAGAATTCAATATAGATATGGCTTGGAGTGGGGACGGAGGTGAGGAGGAGATAGTGAGTTACAAGCTGTCCAGGTCCAGAATGGGAAGAAAAAGTTTAACTTCTCAGAAGTCTAAACAAAGTAAATGTCAGTGGATGGCTGGGTCAGTTGTATACTGATACACGGCGCTATATCTGTATACAATTACTAAATCAAACCTTCCTTATCTGAATGGAAGTTTTGTACCTCTTTTAATGACAAGTACGTGTGGTTAGCTGCTAACGGTATTATCTTACTTAGCTAAAGTTTATTTATTCAACAATCTTAAACAAACAAAGTGCTACTGAGAAGCCATAATAAGTGTCACAAATTCCATGCACTAAATCTCATGGCTTTTACTCATAAGAGAGACTTTATTTCATACATGTAGTCTTTTACCTAGTTTTTCAGACCACTGAGGGGAAAGCCTCTGGATCCAGGCACATTGCCAGAAGCAAGAAGTCATAGCTGACAGTTTCACTGTCCAGGAAGAGAGAGAAACATCTTTTAAAAGAAAGAAAAGAAATTCAAAAAGTACAACAGAGTCATTCAGTATAGAATAGTGTTTCCTAATGGAATATTTTAAAATATCTTTTTTAAAAAGAGTTCCTTACTCAAAGTTCAGAGCCACCTCAGATTCAATCCTTTGTTTCAGAATTTCACAACGTTGTAAGCATATCAAGAACCTGAAAAATCGTACAAAATGATATATCCCAACATATTTAACCGTGCAGCCCTCTTGACCAACAACATCAATTAGCCACTTCCACAGAACAAACTTGGGGGAATATCTCTAGTAGAAGCAACTAGCTGGGTCCACGGCTTCATTCTAGCGAGTGTTCTTGTTCATAATTATTATCATGAGTCACTAAGAATGGGTTAGAGTACGTTTATTTCTCTGAATTCTTTAAAATTTCTCCCCAAAAAAGACTACAAAAAGTAAAGAGGAGAAATTTTTGTTATGGTTAAAATGAAGTGTGGGGCCCTTAAAGAAATAAAGTATTTGGAAATTTCACTAAAGCATTTCCCAACAAGGCTAAATAAGTTAACACTTTTCTATTGTTGATCTTATTTGCTGGTTGAAAATCAAAAACATCGGAGAGGTTTGGGGAAAGGTGGGAGGGGGGTAGGGGGGTGGGTTCAGCATCATGTAACTCTTAGTGTTCAGAGAAATTATTGCTTATAATGATAAAATACACATGCAAATATTTTTGAATAGCATTTGGTTAGAAGATAACCAAAAATAATTTTTTAAACGTGTATGATTTTATATGCCAGTTTCACTGCATACCTTTATCCATTTGGTTTGTTCGTAGTGTATAAAGTTCAGCACAGATAACTAATTAGAGATGGAGTAAATACTTTTTGCAAATCAAAAAAATAATATTTAGGTACTAAGTGAAACATGAAAAACAATAAAGACAAATTAAGTTCATTAAGCTGGCTCTAACTTCCATAATTTGGCTGAAATAAAAATAACATCAATTAAGCACCCATCTTGTGTCATTTAGAACACACAACAACCCTGCAAGGTATCTGTTGTTGACAGAGGTTAAATAGTTCATTTGAGCTTCTTCCATTATACAACACTGATTCTCCTGGAGCAAATTTTACTGATTGCATCACATTTTCCATTTCCTGATTTGGCAAATATGCATTAAATGCCCACAATGTACAAAGTGTTATGCCAAGCCGCGTGAACACTGCAACAAGGAAATAGAACTAAGGTTCTACCTTTACACACCTAGCCCAGGAAGTAGACATGCCCAAAATTACACAGAGCAGAAAATGGAGGAAGAGAGACAGGAAAAAGCTGACTTCAAACACGCAACAAAATCAACTCCCAGTCTGTTTTCTCTTAACAGCAAGTTCTCCACCAAAACAGAGACCAACCTGGCTACAAAGAGTTCCCTGAAAGTGAGAGGCTGATTTTGCAGTTCCTTTTGTGGTAAAGTACAGAAATAAAGTGCAGCTTGTTGGGGAACTGCTTGCAAACCAAGATAGGGAAGTCATTTTTTAGAGATGCTCATTCCACATGGTCGTTTAGAAGAAAACAGGCATTATAAAGTCAAAGCAGATAAATAAGTAAATATCCTCAGGATTACTATTTATTACCAGTTCCATGCCTGACTTTCTATACAAATAATGGACAAAGTCTTCAGTTGAGTCTCTTCTATTTTGCCATGTCTTTTTTTGAGCCTGAATTCATGAAACATTCAAGCTGCAGTACAGGTGTGCACTTAAGACAGAAGAGAAATTCTTATTTATGTTTTATTCCATGAATATTTCTTTAACATCTTTATTGGAATATAATTGCTTTACAATAGTGTGCTAGTTTCTGCTTTATAACAAAGTGAATCAGTTATACATATACATATGTCCCCATATCTCCTCCCTCTTGCGTCTCCCTACCTCCCACCCTCCCTATCCCACCCCTCTAGGTGGTCACAAAGCACCGAGCTGATCTCCCTGTGCTATGCGGCTGCTTCCCACTAGCTATCTATTTTATGTTTGGTTGTGTATATATATCCATGCCACTCTCTCACTTTGTCCCAGCTTACCCTTCCCCCTCGCCATATCATCAAGTCCATTCTCTAGTAGGTCTGTGTCTTTATTCCCGTCTTGCCCCTAGGTTCTTCATGACCATTTTTTTTTTCTTTTCCTTTTTTTTTTTAGATTCCATATATATGTGTTAGTATACGGTATTTGTTTTTCTCTTTCTGACTTACTTCACTCCGTATGACAGACTCTAGGTCCATCCACCTCACTACAAATAACTCAATTTCATTTCTTTTTATGGCTGAGTAATAGTCCATTGTATATATGTGCCACATCTTCTTTATCCATTCATCTGTCGATGGACACTTAGGTTGTTTCCATGTCCTGGCTATTGTGAATAGAGCTGCAATGAACATTTTGGTACATGACTCTTTTTGAACTATGGTTTTCTCAGGGTATATGCCCAGTAGTGGGATTGCTGGGTCATATGGTACTTCTATTTTTAGTTTTCTAAGGAACCTCCATACTGTTCTCCATAGTGGCTGTATCAATTTACATTCCCACCAACAGTGCAAGAGGGTTCCCTTTTCTCTACACCCTCTCCAGCATTTATTGTTTGTAGATTTTTTGATGATGGCCATTCTGACCAGTGTGAGATGATATCTCATTGTAGCTTTGATTTGCATTTCTCTAATGATTAATGATGTTGAGCATTCTTTCATGTGTTTGTTGGCAATCTGCATATCTTCTTTGGAGAAATGTCTATTTAGGTCTTCTGCCCATTTTTGGATTGGGTTGTTTGTTTTTTTGATATTGAGCTGCATGAGCTGCTTGTAAATCTTGGAGATTAATCCTTTGTCAGTTGCTTCATTTGCAAATATTTTCTCCCATTCTGAGGGTTGTCTTTTGGTCTTGTTTATGGTTTCCTTTGCTGTGCAAAAGCTTTTAAGTTTCATTAGGTCCCATTTGTTTATTTTTGTTTTTATTTCCATTTCTCTAGGAGGTGGGTCAAAAAGGATCTTGCTGGTCATAGAGTGTTCTGCCTATGTTTTCCTCTAAGAGTTTGATAGTGTCTGGCCTTACATTTAGGTCTTTAATCCATTTGCAGTTTATTTTTTTGTACGGTGTTAGGAAGTGTTCTAATTTCATTCTTTTACATGTAGCTGTCCAGTTTTCCCAGCACCACTTATTGAAGAGGCTATCTTTTCTCCACTGTATATTCTTGCCTCCTTTATCAAAGACAAGGTGACCATATGTGTGTGGGTTTATCTCTGGGCTTTCTATCCTGTTCCATTGATCTATATTTCTGTTTTTGTGCCAGTACCATACTGTCTTGATTACTGTAGCTTTGTAGTATAGTCTGAAGTCAGGAAGCTTGATTCCTCCAGCTCCATTTTTCTTTCTCAAGATTGCTTTGGCTATTCGGGGTCTTTTGTGTTTCCATACAAATTGTGAAATATTTTTTTTCTAGTTCTGTGAGAAATGCCATTGGTAGTTTGATAGGGATTGCATTGAATCTGTAGATTGCTTTGGGTAGAAGAATAATTTTCACAATGTTGATTCTTCCAATCCAAGAACATGGTATATCTCTCCATCTATTTGTATCGTCTTTAATTTCTTTCATCAGTGTCTTATAATTTTCTTCATACAGGTCTTTTGTCTCCTTAGGTAGGTTTATTCCTAGATATTTTATTCTTTTTGTTGCAATGGTAAATGGGAGTGTTTTCTTAATTTCACTTTCAGATTTTTCATTATTAGTGTATAGGAATGAAAGAGATTTCTGTGCATTAATTTTGTATCCTGCTACTTTACCAAATTCATTGATTAACTCTAGTAGTTTTCTGGTAGCATCTTTAGGATTCTCTATGTATAGTATCATGTCATCTGCAAACAGCGACAGCTTTACTTCTTCTCTTCCGATTTGGATTCCTTTTATTTCTTTTTCTTCTCTGATTGCTGTGGCTAAAACTTTCAAAACTATGTTGAATAAGAGTGGTGAGAGTGGGCAACCTTGTCTTGTTCCTGATCTTAGTGGAAATGGTTTCAGTTTTTCACCATTGAGGATGATGTTGGCTGTGGTTTTGTCATATATGGCCTTTGTTATGTTGAGGTAAGTTCCCTCCATGCCTACTTTCTGGAGAGTTTTTATCATAAATGGGTGTTGAATTTTTTGAAAGCTTTCTCTGCATCTATTGAGATGATCATATGGTTTTTCTCCTTGAATTTGTTAATATGGTGTATCACATTGATTGATTTGCATATATTGAAGAATCCTTGCATTCCTGGGATAAACCCCACTTGATCATGGTGTATGATCCTTTTAATGTGCTGTTGGATTCTGTTTGCTAGTATTTTGTTGAGGATTTTTACAGCTATGTTCATCAGTGATACTGGACTGTAGTTTTCTTTCTTTGTGACATCTTTGTCTGGTTTTGGTATCAGGGTGATGGTGGCCTCATAGAATGAGTTTGGGAGTGTTCCTCCCTCTGCTATATTTTGGAAGAGTTTGAGAAGGATAGGTGTTAGGTCTTCTCTAACTGTTTGATAGAATTCGCCTGTGAAGCCATCTGGTCCTAGGTTTTTGTTTGTTGGAATATTTTCAATCACAGTTTCAATTTCAATGCTTGTGATTGGTCTGTTTATATTTTCTATTTCTCCCTGGTTCAGTCTCGGAAGGTTGTGCATTTCTAAGAATTTGTCCGTTTCTTCCAGGTTGTCCATTTTATTGGCATATAGTTGCTTGTAGTAATCTCTCATGATCCTTTGTATTTCTGCAGTGTCAGTTGTTACTTCTCCTTTTTCATTTCTAATTCTATTACCATGAATATCTTTTAATACTACAGTAAAAGCCACTTGGGACTTCAAACTTCCTCACATTTAAAAAGTGCAGTGTAAATTTTTCATTGGAACTCTCTAAGAATTTAAGGTCTGTAGGTCAGATTTTTTGATAGGAAAATTTTTCAAATGACTTGGCATACAGTTATTGGAGTACTGCTTATACAGTGTACTCAGCCCTAAATATATCATAATATTTAATGAGACTACTCTATCAGATTAAAATTCTGCAATGGGAAATTCCAGGTGGTTAATGTGAAACATAATTATAATTACCTAAGATTCCCACTGTTTGGTCTCATAATGTCTGGCTGTCAGGATTAGAAAACATGAAGGCTTGCCCAATAACTCTAATATGGTTGCTCTATATTTTCATTTTCCCTCATCCCAAGAGCTATAGGCATTCAAAGGATACATATTAATGTACTAATGTATATCTAACATACAAGATACATGTATACTGGCCCTTTAAATGTTTGTCCCTTGAGGGTTAGTTTAAATCAATTTAAAATCATACACCAAGTCTCTAATCCCATTTCTCTTTCGGATTCTTAAAAGAATCATGCTGTCCTTCTTATTGGATAATCCCACCAATTTTGTGGCCAAGCCTTCTCAGAAACTAGTTTTTAAATTTAGAGCTTTGAATAATCAGAATACAACAGAATTCCTGGGAGAATTACAACATCCTCTGGAGAATTTCTGTGATATAAACATCCATAATTTATCCACTTAACAAAACATTTAGCAGAAGGAAATCAAAGATAAATTCAGGAAGGAATAAGAGGATGAAATCCAGAAACCGACTACGTTTTACAGTAAATTGATGAGCTATAATCGCAAAGGTCTACTTTTTGTTAGAATTGCAAATGTTATTTTCATTAACCTTCCATCTTGTCATGTCTAAATCATGCAAAGGGGCAATTAAAAAACCTTTTTTGGCACAGATGTCAAGTGGAATTAAAACAAGGAAGGATACCTTCTGGAAAAAGCATAAAAACTATTGTAAAATGATCCTTTATACTTCAAATCAGCTAAAGCCAGAAATCCATTAATTATATATTCTTGAAGCATAAAATTTTTAGAATATCTTTTCTTTCATAGATTGTTTTCTTATTAACTTCATTTTGACTTAGGCCATTCACTTAAGTTGCAGTTTCCTCAAAATTGCACACATTTTATTATAATCCATGATAGTCTGTGTGTTTATATAAAACATATATGTAGCTAAATGTGGCAACATATTTTAAAACTTTATTAATATAACATTTGTTCTTCAAATCATCTTTTGTATTTATATTATACACATATTCAAAATGTCAAATGCATTAATGTAGATTATACACATTTACGTTTCAAAGCATCATCAGATTTATACTCTGCAATTAATATTACATAGTATCCTCCTTTATTTCCTAAGCTCTTCTATTCACACACATGAAACAACCACGAAACCTTTCTAGTTGAAATATTGTGATTTTTCTGAACTTCATGTTAATTGGAAAAGCCCTGCTCACATGTAGTAACATAATTGTCTGAGTCCCTGTCTGAACCACCTAAGATGTAAGCCAGATAGCCATATTCATTTGAACAAATACTATATAAATTCTCTTGGCTCTTCTGTCCTAAGAATATAAAAGAAAGTTCTCTAGAACTGAGATTCTATCTTCTCCTTCTATTCAAACCCCTCTGTCATTACCTCCCCTGGTATCAGACCTGCCATAATGTTCCATATCAAGAAATAGGGCAATTAATCTTAACAAGTGAATTCATTTAATGAACCTAAAACACTTGTTTCAACCTCACAACACCAATGAAACGAATTGTGTCAAGATACAGAGAGTTGTGACATAAATACCCATCTAGCCACTAGCTGTGTGAGCTTGGATATTTCGTGTAACTCTCTGATCCTCACATTTTCATCTTTAAAAAAAAGTTAAGGTTAACTAAACAGTTCCTTCCTCTGACATTTCGTCCTTCTACTCTTATGGCTTAATGAAAATTGTATTTCTTAAATTCAAGAAAGTAATAGTGAAGTAATAGTAATAGTAGTAGCTAACATTTATTGATCGTTTACAGTGTGCCAGGCCTTGTCCTAAGCAGTTAACATATATTAACTCATTTAATCTTTAATAAACTTTCTAAAATAATTTGCTTTCTGATCTTTCAGAATCCTTTCGGTAATTTGAAGCCATTCCCAGGCAGTCCCTAGTTGTGGTCTTTTAAATAAGCTTCTTGAGATTCACCAAAATTCTGGCTTAGAGCCAAAACATTTCTGGGGACTAGAATTACAGGTAGAGTCCTAATGTTTATTTGACACAGTGGTCTAATTTATCAACCTGCTTATTTCCTTCTGGGAAATCAACTCTTTGTGTTTCCAACTATATAACTATCATTTGTACTTACAAAGCATGAAAACTAAAAGCCAATGCTTTAAAGCAATATGAAAAGCTAATTTATACAAGGAGTCTCCCTAGCCTTGAATCAGAACCTGGACTGTGGGTCTGAACATCTTGAAGCCTTGTTTCTTGGAAACAGACCCAGATTCCAGGACAGAATTAATCAAGCTATGCTTTTTCTCTGCTCTTTCCTCTGTGCCTCAGAAAACTAGGGTTAATTGAAGCCACTAGGAAATACCTGGTCCTCTTGGATTTCCTGCTACCTTTATGAGCCCTCTACCTTGATCGCCTTCAGGATGACCCTTTCCAGCTCTCCTCCTGCCAGTTTTCCTGTTCCCTCCCCTCAATGCATTGGTATCCTCGTTCTTTAGTTCAGCCATCAGGCTGGCGGCTGCTTTCTGCCATCCTCTAGCAGGAAGGATTGGGCCCCGTTTCACCTTTCCCTCCCTCACTTCAGACAAATTTACCTAGATGCCCAGGTCAACGGCAAACACTGTCTTTAAGTTCTATTCTACACATCCAAAGCCATGGCTCCATCCTGCTCCCCTAGTTAGATTTCCCTTCTTTCACAATGCTCCCTTTTAAACTTATTCTCTGATAATTCTCTCAGCATTCCATGTGGTAAGTACCAGAGTGCGGTAAAACCTAACTTCTGTTTCTAATGCTGCCACCCTGACCTCCTTCCTGAACTCCAGTCTCTTATTTCTAAATATATGTGCAACATTTTCCTTGCATGTGTCGTCAGTACCACAAACTCCGTTGTCTTCCCAACTAAGCCTGCTGTTCCTCCAAGGTTTCCATTTTCTGTTAATGGCATCACAGTTTGATTCTTGTTTGTTTTTATACCCTTGTCCAATCAGATGCCAAATCTATTGATTCTACCCTAAAAGTTTTCTCCTTTTTAATTTATTTCCTCTCAAGTCTCATTGCCCTAGCAGATAGTCTGACTTAGTCTTTCTACTTTTGAGATAGTTCACATGTAACTACAACAACACAATTAAGCCAGAGTTAAAACTATAAGAATGAGAGATTTAGCATTTTGGTAGATCCAAATTTAGGACTAAATGTTATTTTTACCAGTACTCGAATAAGTTAAATTAAACCTGTTAGGAATCTGAATGAGAATTACAGCTTTGCAAACACTGTAAAGAAAAAAATTATGGTAGGAGGTGATATAGCAACAATTTTAAAGGGAAAATGTTGATTATTTTATCATGATCAATGAAATATCAGTTCAAATCACTAGAAACAATTGTAGTGTTATGATGTCAGTGAAGTATTGAGAGAAATAATAAGAATATTATGGTATCAGATGACTCAGCCCTAGCTTAGCTGTGTGACCTTAGTCGTGTTGCTTGGCCTCTCTGAGGTGTAGCTCTTTCATTTATAAAATAACAAGATGAATCTAGGTCACATAGAAATTAATTCATTTCTGGATGGGATTGAGAACCACTGGTATAAATAATGAATACATTTGCATTCAACAATGAGGGAAATAAAAATTATCTTTTTAATATAAAAATGTGTAAATTAAGAACTTTTCAGTGGATCAAAATAAGATTTAACTATACTATATGGTTTGCATGAGTGAAACATTTGACCATGTTGATGGGTTTATATCAGTGATTATGCAACAAAAAGGCAGTGGTCCTATGAACACTTCCGAACCATCTCAACTAAGTTCCTGCAAACAAATCAGAACAACAACAAAATAACTATCGTATTTCAAATGTATCTGTCTGTTACTGACCAGTATGCCTCTATGATTAGCACAGTGACCAGGACTATACTAGGACAATCCTAAGTAAGATATACTAGATACTTGATAAATATTTGTTGAATTAATAAATTGAGTTGAAGCTGGGTGAAATTAGTTGTTTCCATAATTGCAATTCTGCTGTGAATTTTAAAAACACATGGCTTTTGGTTGCTCAATACTCCCTTGAATTTTATTGTTAGAAACAATGATAATGCAATAAACAAGTATCTTACATTGATTGCCCTGTTTTATTTGTGTGTTTACAGGCAAATGGACATAGTTTTGTACATATGGAACATGAAAAAGCTGTATTACTACTGAAGAGTTTCCAGAACACAGTAGACCTAGTTATTCAACGTGAGCTTACTGTCTAAATATTTTTTATAAATAGTGAAGATACGTCTAGCCAGACCTAATGTTCAAAAATAAATTTATACATAGAGACAAATTTTGCCAATTGCTGGACCAATGGCAAACATTAGTGCCAAATGTATAATACTATATGTTAGCACTGGTCATCCTTAAAAATGTTAACTATATAAATATGATGTTCATGTGGTTATGTATTATTTTAACTGTCAGCCTCTGGCTGTGCATTGGTGCAGTTTTGGTTTTGGTTTTTTTTTTTTTTTCAATCAAATAAGTTTCTTCTTGAAGTGGACTTCATATAATTTCGGAGCACGGAAGCACACACAAGCTCTTTACGAATTCTGCTCTCCATCAGAAACACTGCCTCAAAGTTGTATATGCCTTTATATAGAAAATACAAATATAAAGAATTGTAATTCCCATAAAATATTTCTAGCACAAGGTACATGTTGGCATATATACAAAAAGAATATAGAGAAAAAACAATATTTTCATAAACTAAACATCTCGGATTGAGAAAGAAAATATATCTTAAAATAAGACTTTACTATATTGAATCTTTTTCAATAAAAATTACAAGATAATGCCTTATGAAAGCAACTGTACATATGGTATAAAGTGTTTATATTTGGTTCCATATTCATTTGCTAAATTCTCATAACACAGAGTGAAATATTTCATAAATTAGCCATTTATCTCTGGGACCTGAATAAAAATAGGACAAACTAATTTGTTCAATGCCTTTAGCTAATTACAAAACATGCAGAGTTAAGAAACAGACTAAAGGTCATTGTAGATAAATCTTTTTCACCCCAAATGTAAGCAGTGAATGATGGGTGGCAGGAAAGGTGTTGCTTTATTTCTTTCAAGTTTATGTTGATTATAAACTGTAGCCCCTGTGATTTCTTTACTTGTAAATGTGGAATTTATTTGTGTGTTGCTTTATCCAATTTGCTACTTTTAAATCATTTAAAATGAGTTTTGGGTATTGATAAAATTTATCATTAAGAAAGACTATTGTTAGAAAGTTATGGTGGGTGATAAAAAACTTTGGTAATTAAATATGAAACTTCAAATATAACTTCTCAGAGCCATGGTCTACCTGTATTATTAATTTCTGTGCCTGCTTTTGAGGGCAGAAATAGAGAACATACCTTTTTTCCCCCAAAGTTTCAAAGTATATACAATTCTAAATTGTCTCACTGAAAACAAAGATTAGCATAATTAGTATAGAATTAGTTATATTTACATTGGAAATGTTTCCCTCTATAAATGATCAAAATTCATTTTATAATCCTTTAAAAATATTTCTTTTATATATTAGTCATTAATTTGATGAAAATATTAATTTGAAATTCCAGAATAATTTCCCAGAGTTGGTTATATGCATTCTCTCTCATATTTTCACATAGCTCTCTTTTTTAAAATATATATAATGGACTTACTTTACATGCTAGTGTTCCAAGTATTTTGTTAGGATTTTCACAATAGTGTCACATATGGATGTCACCAAAGCTCTGAGGGTAATATTTGTAAGTTAACTGTTTTATGGGGACATTGAAAATATTGTATTTTTGTAGGGTCTATTAAAATGAGTGTCACTTATTAGAAGTACAGTGGTATTTTTTTGGCAATAGAATTTGTCACTTGAAGGCAAATGATACTTCACTTTATAGATGATGCACTAATTTTGATGTTGCTTTATGTCAGAGTGACATTATACTATGATTTTGTAGGCTTTGACATTTAGCAAATGATTAAATGATTGGCCTCTTTAATATGCTTCCCAGAAGTAACTTTTAAATGCATTTTAATATATTGACAGTTTCTGATGAGAAATGTCTTTCAGAGCCTAATTTTTTCTTTGTCAAAACCTCACACCAAACCACCATATCCAGCCACTGTTATAGGATGATCATCATTCATCAAGATAGAGGCCCTCACTGGCCTCCCAAGATCACTTAAAGGAAAAACAAACCCATGGGTGTAGTTCAGTGGCAATGAAGCACCTCCAATCATCCCATCAGTTTTGTTTAATCTTTTATGGGAGAGGTGGAAGAAGAGCCAGATAAAGGACCTCCCAAGTCTTTTTTCTCATGTCAGGTTTCCACATCAAACCCAGGGCTTCAGGAGATGCTTCTGAGGCCAAGCTGAGAGGATCATAATCCTAGTAAACACCTCTACCACTCCTGATGTGACAACATTGTCTTGGGCCATGCTTTAATCCTTCCTGTTCTCAGGAAATGAGGAGAAGAGAAAAGGGATCCCTGACCAACTGGAAAAGAAATCTGATGTGCCCAAGCACCTCATTGTCAATTGTACTGCCATGTTGCATACTGAAAAAAGGCAGGTAATATTGAAAAGAGGTATTTTTTTTT